>NW_006494609.1:20597845-20620881 GCF_000325575.1 Pteropus alecto
ATCATTTCCAACCCTAAAACACTTCACATTTGGTGAAAAGCACTTCAGTTTCAAAGTGATTAGTGGTTGAAGATCCGTCGTTTAAAATTTAAATTAAACCGATTAAAATTACAGGACCACTTCACATCTTTTAAGCAAATAATTATTTTTTACAAACAGATCCAAGAGGTTGGGCCAAGCCAGGTACTACAGAGGAGTCACAAAGTGGCAGGGCCTGACCTTAGGGAGCCAGCCACTGAGGACGAACACCCCGGGCCCCACTCATGTGGCCCCTGGAAGCCTCCCCAAATTCTGAGGGAGGACAGGCCCCAGCCCACAGAGGCACTCCTTCTGCTCACAGAAGCCAGTCAGGACCCTGGGCCTTCCCTCCAATGTCCCCCAACGAGTGAGAGTCCGAGCGTGTCCTTGGGGCATCGGCACACGTGGAGGTGGGCCTGACCCACGGGGGAGGCCAGCTTCTCTCTCTGCTCATGGCCTTGACCGGTGTCATGCACTGCATGCACCCCATGCTCTTCTCATGTGCCCCAGCACGGGGGACGTAGACTCTGGGGTCACGAGCCTGCCAAGAGGACCTCACGCTCATCGGGCACATTTTGTGTCCTGGACACGAGAATCAGTCCGCAAAGACCCCTCCCTCGTGGGGCTCACCTAGCAGACGAGTGAAAACACACACTGCAAAAGAGCATTGTGAGTAACTCAGAAAACTGTGCGAGGGACCGAAACGGAACGAAGACGGGAGTGGGGTCCTTCCAGGGGTCTCGGGGGGCCGGGGGACGTGAGCCCGGATTCGCAGGATCAGTAGGAGCCCTCAGGAGGACAGGGACCCAGAGACATTCAGAGGACCGCGACGTCTGTTTCCGCCACAGAACGACGAAGCGGAGGGCACGACACGCCAGCTCTCCTCTCGTGCCAAGTTGGAAACCGAGTCTCAAAGCTTTGACGCTCCCGCCTGAGGTGACACAGTGAGAACGTGGTCGGCACGAACCCCGGTCTGACTCCGGCGCCCCCCCCCCCGCCCCCCGCGCTTTCCGATGCCTCTTCGCTGGCGTCTGAGGCCGGAGATCGGTGTTCTCGGTATTTTTTCTCTTCTTCTTTATTTTTGGCCAAACTGCAGCCTCAGATCAAAGCCAACACGCCCACCTGCCCTGCAGCGCTGCCTCCCACCACCCCGCACCCACGCCCAGCTCGCGGGAGGCGGGGCGGGCGCCGGACCCAACAGGCAGCTGGAACAGAGAGCGAGAGAAAACAGCTCCCGGTCTGCGTGGCCAAGGGAGGCGGGCGCCCCGGCAGCGTCCGTCCGGGGAGAGCCAGCAGGCCGAGCCCAGCCCAGACATTTCAAAAACAAACCTCTGTCCAGGTTTCCATGACCTGGGGCGGGCCCCGCCCCCGGGAGGAAGGTGACTGCGAGCCGCCCCAGTTCCTTTCTCTTGGAATCGTCCTTGGGTAGTTTACCCTCTTCCCTAATTAGGTTCCAGAGACCAGAAAAGTCCAGAAGGCTTCCTGGGCTCAGTCTGGATGTGTCCTGTGTTTATTTAAAAATATTCCGAAAGAGGGAGGGAACCGTTTGCTACATAACCTTCAGACCTGGGGCTAGGGTGAGGGTGGGGAGTTATGTTCTTGGGGACTGGGTTCTTCTTGAGGGTGGTGAGGTTTCGGACATAGACGATGGTGAGAGTCATGCGACCATGTGACTGTACTGATGTGACTGAAGCGTCTTCCTAGGAACGGTTCATGTGATAGATATTTTACCGTAATAATAGCCAGGCCCTGTGACGTCTCGAGAACAGGTGAGCCCTAGAAAAGTCTTCGGTGAGAATCATTTCACCCGTGGGGACAGAGCAGGAACCACTTCTAGGCTTTTGGAGGTTATTGATTTATTGGCCCACTGGGGAATGGAAGCGACCAGCCGCTGGGACCAGTGACCAGCCTGGGCGTGGATATGAGGTACAGCCACCTGCGGAACGCCTTCCTGCTCTGGAGACAGGCATCTAGCTTCTCCAAGAGGTCAGCGGAGCCATTTCTTTCCTTCCGAGGAACAAGCTGACGCCTGTGTACCCTGGAAGGACCCCAGCTCCCTTCCTCAGAGCCGCGCCCCACCTGCGGAGTGCAGAGGGGGCTGGGGGAAGCCACGCTCCAGCAGGACGGGCCAGCGTGGTGGACAGCACGTGGTGGACAGCACGCGGGCCTGGCAGACAGAAAGCCCTCGTTCCAACTCTGAAACCGGCGTGGTGGGGTTGACCAGCAGGCCGCCTGGCTCCCCTCCCGCTGCCCCTTTTCCCCTGTGGGTGAGGAGCCACGGGCCCAAGAGGAGACTCATCTGTCCCTCCCAGTTCAGAGTGTACTGGGGGGCTCAAACTGTCAGAAAGACACCCCAAAACAAGGCATCTCCTTCTCAGCCAAGATCGCTTCCTGTGCTTAAAGGAGAGAGGACAGGATGTGGTGGAGGCCCAGCCAGGAGCCTCCTCAGACACGTCACCCGCTGGCCCTCTGCACCGCAGTGCCCGCGGGGAGCCTCTGAGACAGTCTCATGGACGCTGCCCTTACGAAGGGCTTCTCAGTCTCTTTCGGCTCAGGGGTCTTTTACCCATGGTGCCTTCTGGGCCTCAAGTTCTAGAAGCATATTTTGGGAAATGTGGCCTTCCTGTTTCTTAACTCTGGCTACATCCGGCGTGAATGTTTCTCAACTCTTCCTGTAGATGTGAGCAGCCTTGGCGACTGAAGTTCTTGGAGCCTCAGGCTCAACGCCTGCACAGCGGGCACCGTAGAGTCTAGCCATGTAGCCGGCCACGGCAGAAGCAGAGGGGGACACTTCGTGGGACGCACAGGACCTTGGGGAAGGAATGACGCCACCTTTTGTCACCCCCTGCAGATTGCTCCGACTTATTTACTCCCACATTTGCAAACATTTACTACCTGACAAACGAGAAGGATGTAGGCACCCCCTTTTTGTCACTGCTCTTCAGTTTGGGGTGCAGACGCCGAGGTGGGGGCGGGAGCTGAGCTGGTGGGGTACCCACCGCTCTGAATTCCAGGGCCTGGGCATCTGAGGCCACGCGTGGGTGTCCTGCTCCACGTGGCCGGCACGGGCTCCTGCAGCCAGCCACGCAGGGGCCGTGAGGCCCACAGCAAGGGAGACGGCACAGGTCCGTCCCCCAGGCGCTCACGGCTCCACGGAGACGTGGAGACCCCCACGGGCTCAACGACACCTTCCGCGTTAGCTTCGTTACACCTGACAGGCACAGGCAGAGGCATCTGTCGTTCCCCATTTTCCAGATGTGGAAAAAGACCGTTCAGGGAGGTGAAGTGACTTGTTCAAAGTCAGAGCCAGTGAACGTGAACTCCAGGAGTCCTGCCCGCCCCCAAAGTCTAAACTTTTCCCAGAGGAGCCATTCCCATCCGGGAGAGGTGGGGAGGGAGGACATTAGATCGGCCTGTCTCCCCATTCTCTGGAGGCCAAGTTTGGTGGGGCTTCCTCAAGTCCCCCCAGAGCCACCCAGTACCCCCGCCCCCTCCAGCCCCATCACGAGTGACACGGCCAAGGTGGGCTCTGCTTCTAGTCCAGCTCTTTATCTTCAAAGGAGATTTCCACTCCCAATATTTACGGCAAAACACAGAGAACGCCTTCTTTCCCTGGGGCCTGTGTTCCCAGCCTGCGTGTATTTGATAGTCAACTCTCTCTGAGGCACATTAAGGTCTCCTGGCTGCTGGCACTCGGCGCTGGCACCCACCCACCCACCCACACAAGTCGTTAAGTCCCCCAGCAGCATCCAAGGGGTGGCACTTCCATGAGCTTCTAAAATGCCACAGCCGGTGTGTCCCATCTCTGATACCATCCACTGGGTCCAGTGGCCCCAGGGATGGTCCTAGGCAAGGGATCCTTTCTGTGGTGGCTCAGCACCCGGTGAGACACAGGCCAAGGGGAGCCATTCGAAATCCAGCACCGTCATTTATCAGCCACGTGACCCCAAGCGAATCACCTCACTCGCTAACCCTGTTCCTTTAACTAGAAAGTAAGGACGACAAGGGTGACCTCAGGATTGTACGCCATAGTTTTTAAAGGGCTTAGGTCTTAGGCTAGTCCACAGTAAGAATTGAAGAAACGTTAACTATTATTATTCTCCTCTCTTCCTCCTCCGTCTCCTGCTCCCCCCTCCTCCTCTTTCTGCTTTTTCATTATTAAACACAGAATTCTGCCATTAATAAGAGCCACATACATCTTCACTGCACGCTCAGCCATTCGCACGGGATGTCCGCCCCTCAGAGGACCCTGCAGCTTGGGACCCTGGAGCCCTCACTAGAGAGGAGAAACGAGGGCTCAGAGAGGAGCAACCCACTGCGCACAGCTGCACAGCTCGGCATGGGCGGGCTGAGTCAGGAGGCCAAGCATTCGCCACGGCCCCCGCTGTCCTCTCCGTCCCCAAAGGCAGCCAGAGGACGCTGACTCAGGAGCAGCCGGGTGCACAGAACGGGCACTCTTCTCCCTGACTCTGGAACACGCGTGAGTCGCGAATCGCCGATGAAGGTTTGGGGGACACTAAAATCGGGACCGTCAGCACATTCCTGCAGTGGGAGAGGTCAGCCCCCGCGATGACAGGCATGGCACCGCCCTGTACCCGACCCGCCCTGCCTCACCGAGGTGGCCGGGGCAGGTCAGGAGAAGCCAAGCCAGTGTCTCAGAGGCCCCGGCAGCAGCACCCAAACTTAAAAGATCCCTCGGGCAAGGTGGCCCCGGCCCAAGCTGTTGACCAGGCGCCCCTCCCCAGCCCCGGCACGTCCGGGATTGCGTTTCCAAGGACTGGTCAGGACAAGGTTGGGGGCACAGTGCCAGTTCCCCTTGGGCTTTCCACACGTCATGGAAAGAAAGCTCTCAGGCCCTGGAGGGCAGGGGTGGGACCTCTCGTTTATCTAGAAGATTCCCAGCAGCAAGCCGGGTGGTGAGCTCTACAGGTGTGCTGTTCGGGCAGGGAGCCAGCCCGTCCTGCCACCAGGGCCAAGCCCTGAGGACAAGGGCTCCAAAGGGGACAGCGGAATGTCCCAGAACGCAGGAGTCAGAAAGACTTTGCTTTGGGCTTGGTTCCACCATGCGGCAGCTCCGCAGAGACTGGACCTCTGAGACACTGTCCGCTCCCTAGTGGAAAAGGGGTCGACGACACTCAACCCCCCAAACGCCCCCGCCCCCGGGCTCCTTATGGGGAAAGGAGAACGTCCAGCCATTCGAGCTCTGTCCCGAGGCTTCACCACGGCCCCGAGACGCCCGTCTGACGCTCGCTCAGTCACTTAAAGCCTGTTTTAAGAGCCATCTACTCTGCTTGGCTTACTTCCCCGCCGTCGAAAATTCACTCGCTCACCATTCACTCATTCAGAAAGTTACCCGTGCTGTCATTTTCGACACTTACTGCAACGTCCTCACCCAGCATGACTGACTCCCGTTAGACCCCATTCGGTTATGCACTCATGCACGCATGCATTCATTCATCCATTCCTTCAACAGACACGTCAGCTACCCAAAGGTTTCAGTCAAAAGCATCTCTTTGCCTGGACTTCCCTCATGAACGAATTAAGTCCGAGCTAAGGGGAAGTTAGAACCGTAGATTTTCCTACACATTTCTCAGCTAATGGTGCGCCAGGGCGGGAGGATTTCGAACTCATAAATTCTGGCTGAACGGGGTCTCGCTGTTCTCTGCCTTCTGCTACGATTATGCCCTGGCCCCGGGGGCGCCGACAGCCGCCTTCTCCTCCCGAGCAGGGATCCACCGAAGAAGTTCTGCTGAAACCGGAAACCGATTTCAAAATGTCCCCTTTTCAGGTACGAGCTTTATGAAGACGCAGAAAGGGCCATTGCTCTCGAAAAGAACCGTTTCCTCGAAGCAACTTAACATTTGCATGAGTGGGAGCAAACGAGATCCTCATGCATTAAAACTTTGTTTTTTTAAATCATAATAATAACCCCATTCACCACCTGTATCTGAGTCAGCATGCCCGATTTTCAAGTCACAATGCTGTGGCCTGAAGGCCCAAGCGTCCGATGCTATAAATACAGACAGAAGCTGCAAAGTCGAGAGGCCAGACCTTCCCAATCTGTCACCCTCTCCGCGGTGATAAATTATGTACACCCCTTCGATGGATATGCCGGAGGCTGAGGTCCTGTCTGGGGGTCCGCTGGGGCCCGCTCCCTGCCATCCGCTCCCCCTCCACCGGCCCGGCCCGCCCCTCTCTACCTGCTGTCTCCTTTGGGCAGACCAGGTGTGCTCCATGATGGATTGCCCGCCGGGCCGCTCCATCCTGGAGGCGGCAAGGCCGGGTGGCGGGAAGCACCGACCTGGCCTCTGACAGACGGCAGGCACGTCGGAACTGGAGCTGAGCCTGTCTCGGGGGGACGTGCGTTTTATTTGAGTTGCAGGGGCTTCTTCCCAGCTTCTTTCCCCATCGCACCCTGCAACTCCCCCCCTCCCGTTTCTCCTCACCCCTCTCGTACCTTCTCAGGGCCCTGAGCACACGGGGTGCGGGTGTGAGAACCACACCTTCGCGGAGGGGCAACAGAAAGGAACCAGCGTCCTCCGTTTTAGAAGAATTTCTCTGTGAACTTAAGAGGAGATCAGATGATGCTATGTCTCCAACAGCCTCCTTATGATTCAGAAAGACAGTTGCAAGTCATCGAAAAGGAGACACAGCATCTTAATAAATTTAATCCACATCTGATTACAGACGGAGAAAGCGCTCTCTCTCTCTCGCTCTCTCTCTCGCTCTTTCTCTCTCTCTCTCTCTCTGGGAGAAAGCGCTCCCTCTCTCTCTCTCTCTCTCGCTCTCTCTCCCTCTCGCTCTCTCTCTCTCTCTCTCTCTCGCTCTCGCTCTCTCTCTCTCTCTCTCTCTCGCTCTCGCTCTCTCTCTCTCTCTCTCTCTCGCTCTCGCTCTCTCTCTCTCTCTCTCTCTCGCTCTCGCTCTCTCTCTCTCTCTCTCTCTCGCTCTCTCTCTCGCTCTCTCGCTCTCTCTCGCTCTCTCTCCTTACAGGGCTGAATATTGCAATAACTGTTCCATCCGATTTTTAAAAAAATAAAACTTGCTAAAGGTCAGTGTATCTCCTGACCACACATGCAGCAACATTCAAATTTCCCTGGTCTGAGAATAAAAAGATTCCTATCATTAAAAATAAAAGCATAAGGACATCTCTGGAGCACATGAGGGATTTAGAAAGCGGAGACATTTCGTTATCAACAGCAATCACAAGATTTTTAAGCAGTATCTCTAATCTGCTCCCCCCCTTCCCACCTCCCACAACCCATCCACCCCCCACTCCCCTCGCCAGCCCCCCCTTTTCACATCAAGGTCTTTTTATCTTCCAATTTTGCATCTAAAGATGAGGTGAATACCATTAGCTCAATTCAACCTCAAGTGTAGTCAGATGGGCCTGTGATTTCTGAAAAGCGCTCGCTAAGGTCACATTAAAATGTATAAGAGCTTTTCGATTCCTGAGAAGGGGGCTTATTATCCACCCGTGGTGTAAAAGAAGGATGTCAGTGGCCACAGACTTGGGTGAAAACAAAAGAGATACCAGGGCTTCGGTCTTTTGTCAGCAAGCCTCTGGCTTCTTTTCACAGCTCTGCAGATAGCTCTGCAGACTGCAAACTTAGGCCTCCTGCAAAAAAAAAAAAAAAAGAAAGAAAGAAAAAAATTAACTGGCTTCCCCTGCCAGTTCTTCTTTAACCCTTTCGGCTGGCGTCAGCCATGTCCCTCCCTTTCAGATCCTGAATGAATGCGTGTTTCCTTGGGAGAGAGGGTTTGGTCTGTCGTGTTCTTACGGCTTTTTCTCCTTTGTCCTCCCTGCAGACGAAGTCGGCACGCAGTTAGGAAGACGTGGACTTAGTTGGAATCCACGGATGCGCCCCGGGCCCTCACGCGTTCGCGTAGTCAACAGATATCCTTTGAGCATTGTCTCTACGCGGCCGTGGTTCTGGGTTTTAGGAATACGGAGATGAACCAGGTGGATGTCCTTGGTGAGGGTTTGCATTCTCACAGGGGCGGGGCTGCCCCAGGGAGCAGCAGAGCCACAAGGCAGGTGGAGATGATCGTTATTTCTGAGGAAATAAACAGCGCTGTCAGAGAAGGGGCCCGAAGAAGGGGGATTGAGGGAGGACCTTCTGAGGAAACGAAATGCGCGATAAAACCTTAAGCTGAAACTAAGCCCGCAATTCAAAGGGCGTCTCAGGCACTGGGGTCAGGAAACTGAAAGGCTTTGCTTCGTGAGTGTGTGTCATTTTGCCCACTGAGCACCCACCCTTCCTGTCTGCCTTCTCGGCCATGCCTCACTCCCATGGCATAGCCTCGGGGGAGTCGGTCAGGGTGCCCTGACCTCCACCAGCAAAGACACGGGTACACGACCCAAGACAAGCCGTCAGCCCCTCTCCTGGGCATACGACAGAGAACGGTGGCTGCTGGTTCTGGCTCATCCCATGGGTGGACCTCTGACGAGAAGGCTATTTGCTCTGCCTCTGAGATGCCTAGAATGTCTCCAGTTCCTTATTGTTCTCAATTTAGATTCTTTGGATTCTGTGAACTACTCGGGTTTCCAGTAAATGCCTTTTTTGCTCAAGCCAGTCCGAATTTGAAATGTGATTTGAAAACAAAGAACCTTCGCCAACATAGAAATCGGCGGCAGAGAGAGAATCTTCGGGTAAAAGAACCTCAAGAAAAAGGCGGGTACATTGAGGTGGGATTCTGGCCAAGAGGATGCTGATGCATGTTCAGAGTGGGAACCTCACAGCCAACAACACGTAGAGGTGAAACGTTGATTACGTTATCAGATTCAGGATTCTCAACAGGAAGACTCAAGGCCTGGCACGAAACAGGCTGGATTAGGATTGGAACTGTTGGTTTGGCCTCATGGTTTTCAATATGTAGAATATTGAATGTGTGTTTGCAGGTGTCCACCGAGAGGGCCTGAGAGCAGTGACACCCAGTAGCAATGAGCACACTTAGGGCTCAGATCTTGGTTTCTAAATATCATTCTCCATTCAGAGGAACAAGGACTCCTTAGAGAATTGTACGATTCCAGGGGTGGGACATGAGAAAGTGTAAGAACAGAGACAAACTTATAGAGGCGCTCATGGACCAATAGAAAAATTAATCAACTTTATTCTGATATAATTTATATACAGTAAAATGCTCCCGTTTTAATTACAGTTCAATGAGTTTCGATAAATATCTAAATATATACAACCACGTGGCCACTGTTTTAATCAGATACAGAGCATTCTCATCACCCCCAAAATTCTCTCAGGTCCTTTCTTAATTCATCCCTCCCCAGAGACAACCACCGATCTTATTTTCGTCACTGTGGATTAATTCTGTCTTTTCTAGAACTTCATATTAATGGAATCATACAGTATGTATTTTTGGCGTCTGCCTTCTTTGGCTAGGACAAAGTGTCTGAGATTCATCCATATTACTGTGCATATCAGGAATTTGTCCATTTTTACTGCTGGTATATTTCTAATTTTGAAAAATACAATTGGTTTATCTACTCACTCTTTGATAGATATGTTATCTTTAGTTTCTGGATATTATGAATAATGTTTGTTTGAATATTCATATATGCATCTTTGTACGAATATATGTATTCATTTCTCTAAAGTCATACCTAGGAGTGGAATTCCTGAGTTGTATAATAAGATTATATCTTAACTTTCTAATAAATTTTTGCGGTTCTCCAGAATGATTATACCATTTTACATTCCCTCCAGCAATGTCAGAGAGTCTCGATGGTTCCCTATCCTCACCAATACTTACATTTAGCCTTTTTCCATTTTAGCCATTCTAGTAGGTATATAGTGGCATCTTACTATGGTTTTAATTTGAATTTCCTGATGGCTAAGGGTGTTGAGCATCTTTTCATGGCCTTATTGGCCGTTCATACAGCTTTTTTGTACAGATCTCATTCAAATTTTTGCACCTATTTATTGGTGTTTGTCTTAATATTAAGTTGTAAGAATCTTTCTGGATACAAATTCTTTGCCAAATGTATGGATTGCAAATATATTATTCTGCCAGTTGAAACATGATTCCTATTTTCTTCATGGCGTCTTTTAAAGAGCAGAAGTTTTTGATGTTGTCGCAGTTTATTTTATCAAATTTTATTTTCTGGTTCATGCCGTCTGTGTCTTCAGCACCCATCACCTGCCCCAAGGTCGAAAATACATTGTCCCATATTTTCTTCGGAAGATTTATCATTTAAGTCTTTGTGCTAAAGCAAATAATCTAGTTGGGATGGAGTCAAACCTCATTTCTTTCCATGTGGATTTTCAGTTGTTCCAGAATCATCTGCTGAAAAGACTATCCTCTTCCCATGAAATTACCTTTGCCCCTTGATTAAAAATCAATCAATCCTATGTGTGTGGTTGTGCTCCATTAATCTGTACGTCTGCTCTCACGCTGACTTGAATAGTGTTGTTCTGTATTACACACTTTGAAATTAGGTAGGATAGGTCCTCTGGATCTGAAACCGGCTGATATATTGATTGGAATTACACGAAATCTATAAATTCATTTGGGTAGAAATAACATTGCAGAATAATAGGGAACGTATTTGTTTGGGTGCCTGATTCCTGTCATGGACCTCTTAAAACCCTTGGAATGTTCTGAGTGATTAGAGTGACTTTTGGTATTCGGGACAAGCCCCTTTCGATCACACCTGAGTTTATGCTAGTGAGTGAACTTTGGGTGGGACCTCTAGAGAGCCTGGGGATGGGACTGGTCACCAGAAAGGCCAAGCGATTAGAGAGTTACAGTTCTGCCCCACCCCCACTCACTGACCTCCGGGGAGAGGAAGGGAGGCTGGAGATTGAGCTTCCGGGTTGGTGAAAACATCAGTGTGTCGGGAAGGTAGCTCTGCATCCCGCCCTATGCCCCGCCCTTTGCGGCGCTTCCATTTGACTGTTCTTGAGGTTTATCCTTTATAATAAACCAGTACATGTAAGTAAAGCCTTTTCCCGAGTTCTGTAAGTCATTTTAGCTAATCGTCAAACCTGAGAAGAGATGGCAGAAACCCCCGAATTTGTAGTCGGCTGGGCAGAACATGAGTAGCCTGGACATCCCATTTGCAACTGGCATCTGAAGTGGGGACAGTCTTGTGGCACTGAGCCTCTAGCTTGCGGGGTCTGCACTAACTCCAGGAGTTGGTGTCAGAATCGAATTGAATTGTTTGATACCCAGTTGATGTTGGAGAGTTGGGAAAATTGCTCTAGAAAACCCGTAACACATTTGGTGTTGGAAGCATCGTCAAGGGAGGAAATAGCCTTTCAGATATCGTGACAGTGTTGACTATTGCAATGTGTCTCTCTATTATTTAGTGTTTCTCTCCGTATAGTTGGGTCTTCTTTCATTTCCTTCAGAAGTGTCTTATAGTTTTCAGTATCACTTTTGTTAAATTTATTACTATTTTATATTTCCCATTATTCTCGCTAGTATTAGAAATACAGTAGACGTTTGCGTATGGACCTAGTATGAAGCAAGTTTGCGAAATCTTCACCTTGTAGTGTTTATGCAGATTCATTATGGTTTTCTATGCACGTAATTATGTTATCCGTAAATAAAGATCATTTTATTTTTTGTTTTCAATGTTTATGCCTTTTATTTCTTTTTGTTGCACTGGCTAGACACTTTAGCCAGTGAAAAGAAGTGGTAAGAATGGTCATTCTTGCCTTTTCCAGATCTTAGAGAAGAAGCACTTAGTCCTTTACTATAGAGTATGGTGTTTGCTGTATGTTTTGATAGATGCCTTTTATCGTGTTAAGATAGCTTCTCTTTTTCTTAGGTTTATGATAGTTTTGATAATCTATGCACGTCAAATATTGTCAAATGATTTTTATGCATCTGGGAAATAATAATATGATTTTCCTACTTTTTTCTGGTAAGATTGTGATTGTTTTCGAGTGTCAAACCAAACTTCCATATTAATATCCGGTTGATATTGTTGGGTTTTATTTGATAATATGTTGTTAAGGATCTCCCCTCAATATTCAGGAGGTAAATTAGTCTGTAATTTTTTTTGTATGTCTTTGTATCATGATCTCACAACATCAGTCAAGAGATGTTACGTTTTCCTCCATTTTCTGAGCAATTAACATAAAGTTGCGATGATTGTTTTTTCATTAGATGTTTGATAGAATTCACCAGTTAAGCCTACTGGGTGTGAGGTTCCACTGTGGGAAGGTCTTTAACTGTTAATTTAATTTTAATAGATAGAGGATTATTGATATTTTCTGTTTTGTTCTTGCGTCTGATAATTGTGTCTTTCGAGGAACTGGTCCATTCTAAGTTGTTGAAATTAGTGACCTAGAGATTTTCATGATGGTTTCTTAGTATCCTTTTAATGTCTGCGTAATTTGCGGTGACATCCTCTATTTTATTGCTGACATTGGTACACATTCAGAGGTGCCCTTTTCTGATGTCATTCCAGAGACTTATCAAACTAAACAACTTTTGAAAGAATAAACTTTGGGTTTCATCCATCTCTCCATTGTTTTTCTATTTGCAATTTCAATAATTGCTTCTCTTATCTTTTTTATTTCCCCATTACTAATCGCCTTGGTTTTTAATTGCTCTTCTTTTCCTAATTTCTTAACATGGAACCTCAGGTCATTTATTTTAAATGTTTCCTCTTTTCTAATATAAGCATTTAAAGATAAACATTTCCCTCTAAAATAAATGAACATCACAAATTTTGATGTGTATGTTTTTATTTTACGTCCATGAAAAATGTTGTTTAATTTCCCTTATTATTCTTCTTTGATCTATGAATTATTTTAAAGTGTCCCATTTAACTTCCAAATATTTGGAGATTTTCCAGATTTATTTTGATAATTTTATTCTCACTTAGTTTTCTTGTGGTCAGAGCATATACTCTGTTGATTGTAATCTTTTTCGACTTACTGAGATGTATTTCGTGGGCCAGCATACGGGCTATCATAATGAAAGATCCACTTAAAATGACGTATTTTTTTCTCCCCAGTTGTGTGGAGTAGTCTGTAAACGTCGGTTAGGTCAAGTAGGTTGATGGTGTTGGTCAAGTAGGTTGATGGTGTTGTTCAAGTCTTTTCTTGCTTACTAATTTATTTTCTGTTCTATTAATTAGTGAGAAAAGAGTGTCGAAAATCTCCAACTAACGTTATAGATTTGTCAATTTCTCATTTCAATTCTGTTCGTTTTCTTCTTCGCGTACTTGAAAGTTCTGTTTTTAGGTTCTTACACGTTTCGAACTGCTATGTCTTTTTGACGAATTGGCCTTTTATAATTTGCAAATGTCACTCCTTATTTTTGGTAATATCCTTTTGTTTGAAGTCTGTTTTCTCTGATATTAATATACCTCTCCAGCTTTCTCGAGATTAGGCTTTTATTGTATATACCTTTTACATCCTTTGACTTTTGTCTACCTATTTCTTTATGTTTAAAGTATACTTCTTATATACAGCATATATTGGATGCTGATTTTTTAATCTACTGTAAGAGATCTGTCTTTTAATTGGACTATTTAATCCATTTACAATTAACATAATGATGTGGTTAGATTTTAATCCACTATATCGCTACTTCTTTCATATTTGCCCTATCTATTCTCTGTTCCTTTACCTCTGTTTTCATGCCTCTTTTGGGTTAATTGAGTGTTTTTAGTATTCTATTTTATCAATTCGATAAGCTTATTTTCTATACCGCTTTGATTTTTTTATTAGTTTTTCTAGAGCTTACGATATGCATATTTAACCAATCACCGCCTCCCCTCAGGCAGTCTCATGTACTTTTGAACGTAATGTAAGAACGTTGTAACAGTATGCTTCCATTTCCCTACCTATATCTTTTGTACTATTGTTGCCATACATTTCACTTCTGTGTATAAGTCCCACAGTATATTGTTGTTATTTTTATTTAAACAGTCACTTACCTTTTCTTAAAAATGTAAGTGAGAACAAATACCTTTCCATATATTGTATTTCACGTTTCTGACACTTCATTCTTTTCTGCAAATTCAGGTTTTGACACAGAATCATTTTCTCTCAGTCTGAAAAACTTGGTTTAACATTTATTACAGTTAGTACAGATCTGCTGGTGACAAATTTTCTCAGCTTTTGTCAGTCTGAAATGTTTTTATTTCACCTTCACTTTTGAAGGATATTTGCTGGATATAAAATTCTAGGTGGCCGGTGGCTGGAGCATTGTGGGTTTTTTCTCTTTTTAACACTTGAAAGATTTCGCTATAGTATCTCTTGGCTTGTATCGTTTCTGAAAGAAGGCAGAGCCATTTTTTTAAAATCTCTGTTGTCCTATATATAATATGTTTTTTCCTCTGGAGGCTTTTAGGATTTTCTTCTTTGTCATTGGTTTTGAGAAATTTAATTATGAAGTGCTTTGAAACCACTTTTTATTTATCTTGCTTGGGAGTCATTGAGATTTATAAATATATGGTTTCATATTTTTTACAACATTCGGGGAGATTTTGACTATTATTTCATATATAAATTGGACATCATGCTGTTGTGCATAAGTCACTAAAACTTCATTTTTTCCACCTTTCCTTTCTGGTCTTCATTTTGGATAGTTTTTATGACTATGTCTTCAACCTGCAGTTTCTAGTATACTTTACAGCTGGTCTAATGATTTTTTTAAATTCATAGACTCAACTTTTCAGACTAGAAGATCCATTTGCTTCTTTTTTATAGTTTCTATTTCTCTCCTCATTAAATTCATATTCTTGAACATATTTATAGAGTTTTTACATACTTCTTGCCTGGTAATTCCATTACCTTTGCCATTGGAGTGTCTATTGATTTTGTTCTCCAGGTTATGGGCCACATTTTTCCTGCCTTATCACACGTCTAGTAATTTTTTTACTGGATACTGGACATTGTAGCTAGAGTGGCTGGATTTTGTTTTCTTTCATCAGAGAGTGTTGAGTTTTGTTCTGGCAGGCTGTTAATTTACTCGCAGATCGACATTAACCTTTTGAAGCTTGTTAGGAAGGCTTGTTGAGGTAAGTCTGTAGTTGATTTATACTATAGTTCATTTAGCCCTCTTTTTAAGGTACACCATTTCTGGAGTCTATACTGAATTCCCCATATTAAACAAGGTCCTTCCACTCTGGTTAGTCAGAACTTGAATGATTCACAATTCTGTGTGAGTTCCGGTAATTTTTTGGCTTACCACTCTATAGTAATTGTTTTTTCTCCCATGGTTTTCTTTGCCCAACCAGGTGGAGTCTCACCCTATGCATTTATAGATCAGCATTAAATCAAAGACTCATGAGATTCCTGAAAACTTCTGGACATCATTCGCTATGCAGCTACTTTTTCTCTGGTGCTCTGCCCCACGATTTCTAACCATCTCCTTTTTCCTTAAACTGTGATTTTCATTGCCTTACCTCGCCAATTCTGCTGTGCTCAGCTTGAGTTCCCCTTTCTTGCATCAGGGTCCTAAAATTCCTCCAGGGAGAAAGTTGGGGTAACCATAGGGCTTATGTTGTTTGTTTTACTTCTTCTAATGATCACAGTCCTACTCTGCCTGTTGTCAAATGCCTGAAAATGTTGTTTTACATTCTTTGTATAATGTTTTAGTTGTTTATGTTGGAGGAGCTAGTCTAGTATCAATTATTCCTTCATGGAAAGACCAAATAAGGGGCAATTTGAGAACGAATACAAATAATAATACGAACAGATTACATCCATTGAATAAAATAGAATCCTTGTGTCTACTCTCCTGTGAATAAAAAATAAATAGATGGGGAGAAAGGAAAGCTTTTTCCTTAAAGTAGCATGCCAACTAATAAATATACAAGGAATGATAGAATTAGAAAATCACCATTTGGCAGCCATCACAGTAGTAATTCAGCCAAGAAACATCAGTAGATGATAAAACTTATAATAAATATTTGATGAGTGGGATATTTTACATAGGTTCCACATACTTCCCTCCCCCTAAATACTTATTAATTACAAAAAGAGAAAAAAGAACTTTACAGTAGAGAAGCTTGATAGATACCAGCAGTGATAAAAGTTTACAAAGCCGGTCTACAGCCATGCTACCCTAAACAAGCCCAATCCTGCCTGATCTCGGAAGCTAAGCAGGGTCGGGCCTGGTTAATACTTGGATGGGAGACCACCTTGGAAGACCAGGTGCTGTAGACGTAAAAAATAAATAAGGGGATTGTAAGCTGACAAGGTCCTTGCAATCTGTGAGGTCAACTAAGGGTTGCCTCGCCTTAAAAATAAACAAACAAATAAATAAATAAATGTATGTTTACAAAGCCAGTAATGGGACTCAAAATTATATACCACTTGATAGTATGTGTTTTGAACTGCTGGATGGAGGATGAAGGCAAGGAAGCCAGGAAAAAAGCCATTACACTGGGTTAGGGGAGATATGTTGAAGTTGGATGTTATGGATAAAATGTTCGCGTCCCCGAAAAATCTATATGTTGAAGCCCTAACCCCTGTATTTGGAGATAAGGCTTATAGGGAATTGATAAAAATTAAATGAGCGTAAGGCCTTAATTTGATAGGGCTGGCGTCTCTATAAGAAAAGGAAGACACACCAGAGGGTACAGCGAGGGGGCATCCAGCTGCAAGCCAAGGAACCAAACTGGCCAGAACTTTGATCTTGGACTTCCAGACTTCGGGACTGTAAGAAATAAATGTCTTCTGTTTAAGTCACCCAGTCTATGGTATTTTGTTATGGCAGCCCAAACAGATTAATACAGTATGAAAACAGATGAACAGAGCGTCACCTCTGTGACATTCCTGACAAAGATGAATATCCTGAAGCTAATCAGACAGATCCATAATTGAAGACATTATACAAAATAATGGGTCTATAATCCTCTGAAATGTGCAGGTCATGAAAGTCAAGGGAGCATTGAGAAACTGTTCCAATCTTAAGGAAATTAAAGAGTTATGACAATTAAATATAACAAATGATTATGGATCCTTTTGCTAATATAGGACATTATGAGGACAATTGGCAAAATTGAATGGGGTCTATGGCTGGATGGTAGTAATGTATCAAAAATGGTTTTCTGATTCTGATAGTTGTATTTTAGTTGTGTGCAAGGATATTCTTTTTCTTTTAGGAAATACACACTAAAATCTTCAACAGTGATGGGACAGAATATTGGCAACCTCATTTCGAATGGTTTAGTTCTTTGTACTATCTTGCAATTCTTCTGTAAGTTTGAAATTATGTCAAAATAAAAATACCATATCCCTGGGAGAATTGCAATCATCAAATATTTGATAGATATACAGATGATAATCCTAATCACACCCATATTCAATTCTATGGTTTCAATCAATGCAAAATTCTGATGAATTTAGAGGGCACAATGGATTTAGATAAACCTAATCAGATGATGAATCCAACTGCACTGACTATTTCTACATCTGATCTTCTCACAGGAGACTGTTTGGGGGCGGGGGAGCTGTTCTTTCTGTAACTTCTTAAATTGCACACGTAACTCATTTATTTTCAGACTCTGTTATTTCCTAATAAATGCACATGAGACTATTAATTTTCCTCTAAATACAAACTGATCTGCATCTCTCAAGCTATTATCTATGATTTCATTATAATTTAGTTCTATATATTTCATCATTTTCTTTGTGATTTTCTCTTTAACTCATGGATTATTTAGAAGTTATAACTTATATTTAATATTTTCTAGTGCATGGGAAATAATTCTCTTTTTATTTTTGATATTTTATCTTATTTCATTTAGGTCAGAAGATGTGGTTTGTAGGTTTGTATAATGGCTATTATTTGAAATCTATTATGACTTCCTTAATGGTCTAATACACTACCATTTTTTGGTAAATATTCAATTGTGCTTGAAAATAATGTATGTTCTCTGAAGAGGAAAGTTCTATATATTTTCTGCGAGGCCAAGTTTGTTTTTCTGTATATTTATTGTTCTTTATTAGTCTGATGAATTCTTTTCTGGGAAATGGGTACTAAACTTTCTATCATTGTCACAAATCTTAGCGATTATTTTTTTCATTTGTTGCTCTTTCTATTTCGATGCTATATAAATGAGGTACATACAAATTAATTATTGTTATGTCATCTTGGTGGATTCTTCTTTTTATCAATATGAAATAGCCCTCTTTAATTTAAATATTAATTGTAATACTATTCATATTAGATTCTATTTTGTCCGTTAGTAAGAACACTAGCTCCCTTTTGGTTAGTAAATACCTAGCATGTCTTCTCTATATACCTTAATTTCCAAACATCCTCTGAATTTCTTCAAGTATGTCTATTATAATCATCATATATTCGTATATTTTTAATCTAATCTGGAGTCTCTGTCTTCTAATTGTGAGTTTAACCTATTTACATTTATTGTGATTAGTGATACACATGAACTTCTCTCCACCTTCTTGCTTTCTTTCTGCCTCTTTTGTTTTTATTCTTTAATTTCTTTGGCTGCATTGGTCAAGCTTTTTACGTTCCTTTTCTTTTCTACTGCTGGTTCAGAAACTATGCATTCTATCATTTTAGTGTTTATCCTTAAATTTTGATATTGTTTATTTTGCATCCCTCTCCTTCCTTCTGGCATGTTTTTCTCTTTTATATAATATATTTAATAATTATGTTGGGGAGCATCGGCATGTAGTTTCTATTCTGTTTTCTGGTTTACCTAAAAATATCTTCATAATCCTCACCCTTAGATTATATTTTGGTTGACTATAGAATTATAGGTTCACAATTATTTCCTCTCAACTTCAAAGATATTCTATTTCTTTTTGGCATATGTCGTTGTTCGTGAGAATTTGGCTAATAATCTGATACGCGTTCTATTAAAAGTAATCTATGTTTTATTCTCTGGTGGCCTTTAGGATTTTTCTCTCTTGCTGATAGTCTGCTGTTTCACTATAAAGTCTCCAAGTGTGAAGCTTAATGGGGCTTCCTGCACTTTGGAAATTTTTCCAGCTATTATTGTTTTAAGTGTCACCTTGCTGTCTTTTACCCCAGTCTCTCTATCTCAGCATATGATGGAGATTCATTTTCTATCTTCTAGGACTTGCAAGTTCTCTTTCATAGTTTCTGTGTTAATTTGCATACTATTAGATTTCTGTTGAAGCTTCTCATTCTATATTCCATGCTTCTTCATTTCCCTCATAATTGCTATTTCTTTCATACTTGCTATCTTTTCTATATTTTCCATTCTATTAGTCGTGTGCTGAAATGCTTTCTTCTGCCTTCGAATTTTCTTAAGCTCTCTTTTATATTTTCCATGCCTGTAATAGTTTTTATTGCTGCTTCTGTGGGCTAGATCTAGAAGACTTCATCGGTTCAGTCTTCCGATTCATTTGTTCTTTTCTCAGATGTGTCTGGTTGATCATTTATTCACCTACTGAGAGGTTTTATTTTCAATTTTAATAACTATCTTTAATTAATTTTCTACCTCAGATACAAGAAGATATGCCAACGAAAAGCCTCATTTAAAAGCAAGTTGATCTCATGTGTTTGTACAAGGCTCTTATGTTATTTTATTTTATTTTGGTTTTTTTTATTTTATTTTTTCTGTTCATTCTTGTTCTCAACTACCATTCTTTTCACACTCATTGACAATCATTCTTCAATATGTAATATACGATACATAGCATATAATTTGGGGTGGCTTATGATGATAGGCAAATAGGCTGCGGCTGAGACACAGATGCTCATTAACCTCATTTTTGCAACCCGAGTATTTCATTTTTCAGCCTCTTTTGCAGTTGAGTTGGGTTCTGTGACAACTTCTGGTCAATGAAATTTGGGCGGAATTGGTGCACGGTAAAATTGTATGTACGGAGGAAAGATTGGGCTGACAAGATGTGGAATGTCATGAACATCTATTGCTTTTGACTCCCGTCTGCCATTCACGTCCCCCTTCGTATGACAGCATCCCCTCAAAATGCTTTAGGAACTTACCTAATCACCACTGTACGCAATCTCGTTAGGACTGTCAATCAAAGCATCTTGCATTCTCCTGATCAAAGTGGGACTGGCCACGTAATTTGCGAGGTATCTTGTTAAAAATTATTCAGAATGTCAACATGGCGACAGCAGAGTTAAACCCACCAAAAGGCATTTCTAAGGGCGGAGCTGCATAAGGGGGCCCCCGACCACACACTCAGGAAAGTCGCCCAATCCAAACCAATCAGACCGTCCCTCCCGAGAATGTAAATCTTGACCACAATGACACAGATTTCAGAAAAACCTGGAAGCAATTTTCCCTAGAGGTTTCTGCTACTTGCATCCCCCAAGAATTCCTGATTCCTGTCTTGTCCAAATCAGATTCGTTTTCCTCCCTTCAATTCTATCAGTCCCTACTCCATTCCCTTCCTTTTGGCTTGAGTTAGCTCTGGTCCGTTTCTGAGGGTTACATCCAAGAACCCTCAATGAAACAATGAGTAATTCCGCTTGAGTCCTTTGAGCCTCAGTTTTCCATCTGCAAAGCGGGAGTAACAGTTGTAACTCCAGTTATAACTAGAAAAAGGTCAGTAAATGTGAAGGGTACGTCCAATCCCTTGCATAAACTAGGAGTTGATTAAATACAAGTTTTCTTTTTTTTTCTTTTTTTACCTCCAATCCTTACCAGATTTTTTTACACGCCAGCCAGTCTCTCTGTCATTCGGACAGAAGCTTTGTCCATCCCAGGCCTATGGAAGGGACTGTGGAATCTCTTGGGGGGACCAGGAGGAGGCCTGGCAAGGGCCCCTGCCAAAGGACGGAAAGAGCCAAGGGTGAGTGCAGCAGCTAAAGAGAGGTGACGGTGGCCTCTTAGCCAGGCTGCCTTTGTGGTAAGACTGTTTCTGTTCTTCCCGCTTCTTCTGCTTCATCTCCTTGCATTCTCTTGGTTTCTATTCATTCCCAGTCTGGTCTTAAGGCTTCCCATCCATTTCAGGAGTCCCTCCGCCCCCAACACACGAACACCCCATCGTATTCTCCCACCAAAGCTCCGTTGGCTTAGATTAGCCAAGTAGGTTTTTATTTCTTGCAAGCAAGACCCCCAATTACTACAGGGAGTGAAACTCGATGTCCCCCAGAAGAGCTGGTCTTGAGAGCCAAGATCAGATAAAGACTCCAAAAGGATAAAGGCCAGCAAGGGGGACCGGGGGCCAGGGTCAGCTCAGACCCCAAGTAGAAGGGAGCCATAGCTTCAACCAGGCACTTTGTGGAGATGAGCTCATTGCTTCCCACTGGAGGAAATATTACGATCCCCACTTTTCAGAAAAGCAAACTAGACCTCATAGAGTTTTGCGATAAGGAACAGGTAGGAAAGCTGGGACTTGAAACAAAGACCCTATAAGATGTTCTTATGCCCATTTCTACAACTGAAGGGCCCATATTTCCAGATGAAAGGTAACTCCAATTGATTGAGCAACAGCCAAGTGCCAGGTGCTGCATCATTTAATTCCAATAACCGAAGCTCCCTGCCTGTCTTTCCAATCACTGCGATGTTATTGTTATATTCCAAACATACCATTTAAATACGAGAATAAATAGTGCCACGGGGTGCCCTGCGTACGCACAAGTGGTTCCACGCTGTTAGGGACTCACTCTCCCAGTGGATGCTTGTGGTTGGGTCCACACATCACATGTTAGGGGCCGACAGTGCGACTTCCACACAGAATACAATAGAGATTGAATCATAAGTAATAAAAACGTGTGAACTTGACGCTGAAGGAGATATTTAGACTCACCATTGAATGCGTCAATTGTTTAAAAACGTAGACCAACAAAAGATGATTTCGGGGCGGAGGGTTCCAGCACCCACACTTTGGAAGTGTCAACGCAGAGCGATAATAAAAAGACGACTCGTGTTTGAGTTTGAGTCGGTTTGGGGCTTGTTTAAATGCCCCACAGACAATGCGCCCCCTTCTCGCCTGCTCCCACAAACCCTGCTCTCCGCACATTATTTCCGTTTTGCAGATAAAGAAAGTGGGCTTTGGCGAGGCCCAGCGCTGTGGAGTCATTGGCACAGAGTGAAGGTGAGATTCAAAGTCAAGGGCGTAGAGATGCCGAGCTCACTTTCTTTCCACTCTGCCGGGCTGCCCGCAGGACCGAAGGGACAAACGCAGAGACTTCTCTTCCTCCTGGTGGGAGACCCGCACCCCTGCCTCTTCCCCCGCCGACCCTCCCTTTGCTGCCTTTAACGAAGGTGCTCAGCGCACCCCAGGGAGGATGCACACGTGCCCTGGAAATAGAATCTAATATGAACAGAGCCCCGGGAGAGCTGGGTTCAAGTCCCAGCCCCACGGCATCCTGCGTACACCCTCATCTTCCAGGTTGTGCCACGAGGCCACGGCTGGGAGAGTGAGCCGTAAGTGGCGGCCCCACGCGCGTCCGAGGGACCCCGTCTCTCCAGCCTGAGTGCCAACATCCCGAATCTTGGAGGAGGCTGATGCCTGCCATCTGGAGGGAGGAAGCCGGACTCGGGGCGCCAGGCCAAGAGAAGCGTGTTGCGGGTGCCTCCTGGGAGCCAGCGGCAGCATGTGTCTGAGCATTATCGTGTACACTGAGGAACCGGGTATTTAGAAAACAGGGTTGGTACCAAGCGCGCCATCTGTGGCCAAGCTCTCCCGGCCCACCGCACCATATTGTGCGAGGCGCCGGCTGAAGGAAACAGCGTCCGTGTCGCGCCGTGTTTGTTTGGTTTGGGGCTTTTGTTGTTTTTTGTTTGGGGGTGCTTTTTTTTTTTTTTTTTTTAACAAATTCAAATGTGGCTTCTTCGCTTCGCGTAGCAGTCTGAATGGGCCCAAGTCAGAGACGCTGGAAGGAGAAGCCTGGGGTTTGTGCACCGGCTCCAGGAGAGGTGAAAACGACCCCAGCCTCCCGCACCAGGGCCTGGCCAAGTGTGCTCTGTGTGTGTGTGTGTGTGTGTGTGTGTGTGTGTAATGCGTTTCATGTGCATACATAATTTCTTTAATCTGCACAGCAGTCTTGAGTGCTAGATACTATTACTACTCCATTAGGTAGACATGGGAAAGGGAGCCCAGAGAGATTGAGGAAAA
>NW_006494609.1:20625879-20638689 GCF_000325575.1 Pteropus alecto
CAAGTGTGCTCTGTGTGTGTGTGTGTGTGTGTGTGTGTGTGTGTGTGTGTGTGTGTGTAATGCGTTTCGTGTGCATACATAATTTCTTTAATCTGCACAGCAGTCTTGAGTGCTAGATACTATTACTACTCCATTAGGTAGACATGGGAAAGGGAGCCCAGAGAGGTTGAGGAACTCGCCTGTGGCCACACAGCTAGCAGAAGGTAGAGCCCCAGGAGGGAGGCAGGTCCAGTCCACACCCACACTGGGGGGACTTTGTACCCCTCGAAAGCACAAAGCGAATCCCCAAGCCTTTCCGGCAGCCTCCACACCTCACGGGGTCACCCTCTTTCCCGTGGCCTTGCTGTTTTGAGCGCTGCTCACTGATCAGATCTGAAATCATCTTCCTTATGAATTGTACGTCGTCTCTGTTCCCCTCCCCAGACCATCGGCTCCTTGCAGCCCGGGCTGAACTCGCAGCGATGGGGGTTCAGGAATAGAACACCCCACCACTCCGGTATCAGCCTTCTTACTACAAACTGAGCGTCATACCCACTTCTACACCTGGGCTCCCTCGTATATAAAGTGGCGCTCGAATACCTGCCTTCGGTGCTGTGCGAGGACTCAGCGTCCAGGAGGAGCAGTGCCAGCGAGGGGTCCTGCCTTCGAGCTCCCATGACACCCGCACGCCCACTCTCCTAGCGCTCGTCACCCTGTGTTCAAGTGTTCTATGTACCTGGCTGATCCTCGCCCCAGGATTAGGACAAAGCCATGTCTGCCTTCTCCGGTACCCGGCACATAACCGGTGCTCAAGAAACTGCCAGTGAATAACAAAGAAAGAGCCCTCGCTCCCTCTTGTTTCAGACTCAGTTTCCCCATCTGCGACAAGGCCCACTGGGCTCTCAAATCCTGTCCAGCCAGCTCTGACACCCTTTCTTCCAAGTCCTCCAGCCCTGCGAGAGTCCCGAGCCAGCCTTGGAGCCCGCCCTAGGCACAGGTGACCGGCAAACACGTTATGCTGTTAAATGATGCGGACCCCGAGGTGCAGCCCCCGACCCCCAGCACTTGCCAGGCAAGTCCGGGCCTCCACGGCAGGCGGCCACACTCGGCCCATTAAGACGTGATTATCTCGCCACCGTGAAGTGGCTGCAGGAGAAATTAGGTTTGGAGAGTGGCAGGCGGGCTCTGCTTCTGAAGCACATGGTAAAATTTGGTGCAATTAGCAGCGAGGGAACACACATTACTACTGTTATTATGTTCCCTTGGCACCCCGGCCCTGTTGTGGGCTGCCTTCTTTCTTTAATTTTTTTTTTTTTTTTAAGAAGGAAAAAAATGCTCTTTGGGAACCGAAGCGAAATAAAAATGCCAAGAATTAAAAAT
This sequence comes from Pteropus alecto, assembly GCF_000325575.1. Classification (NCBI taxonomy): domain Eukaryota; kingdom Metazoa; phylum Chordata; class Mammalia; order Chiroptera; family Pteropodidae; genus Pteropus; species Pteropus alecto. The sequence continues at coordinate 20,627,239 of NW_006494609.1, forward strand.
GCAAATTCATCCAAGATGTTTTCTGCCCAAGACGGCAATGGCCACATGGCTCGATAACATTTTAAATGTTAAAAAATGGGTAATTTTCAGTAAAAATCAGATTTGCTAGAGCCGGAGTTTGAACGAAGCTCGTATAGCGTTCGGGCTCCTGGCCAATATTCGTGAACAGCAAGTCCTTTCAGGAGCTTGTGTACCATTAAAATGAGGAGAAAACACAAACTTCGCGTACGCGTCGCCGGCCCTCGGGAGTCAGGGACGCGGCCGGCCGTGTGTGGACCCGCTCAGCTTTTGCTTCCCTGTACTTGGCTGTCTCATCCATGAAACGGCCGTAAATAAAATCCACCTCTGGGCTTCGATTAGCGGTAGCCATGTTCTAAAACCCCATAAAAGGTTCTTTACAGACATCGGATGAACACCTTGCCCATCGATAAACAGCCGCGTTTAAGGACAGGGATGAAGTCAGAGCTGCTCGTCCCGCCCCCTCCCCAATCACCCTCGGTGCCCAGCAGAGGGACCGGCTCCTAACGCATGCTCAGTAAGTCCTCTGGCCATAACTGGCCCCAAGAGAGCTGGGCGCCCACCGGTGCTCAGCACCCAGCCCTGTGGCCCCAAGGCGAATGGAGCCCCCATCTGCACAGGCGGGTCAGATGCCTCCCTCTTCTGCATCCCTGTCACTTGCTTTGCTCTGCTGGGCAGAGAGTGGCTGGGAGTGAGGTGTTACCAGCCACCGCACCTGGGCGCAAATCCTTCTCTGACTCTTACTGGTTATTGGACCTTGGGTAAGGCATTAAAAAAAAAAAAAACAGCGTGCCTCAGTTTTCCCAACTGAAAAAGCACGATAACCACAGAACTCACCTGCCAGTGCTATTGCGAGGATGAGTCCTAGGCAGCTTTTAACACCTGCCTGGCCCAGGTAAGTGCTCAAGGGACAGAGCCTCTGTCTTTGAATTAACATCCTCCTCAGAGTAGGGGTAAGTGCTCAAGGGACACAGCCTGCCTCTGTCTTTGAATTAACATCCTCCTCAGAGTAGCCATTACTCCAGTGTTCCTTGGTCTAAAATGAATCTGGCGTCTGCGTGAGGTGCTCTCTGTCACACTGCAAGGGAGGGACACGTGCCTGGGGATCAGCCCCTGTTTGCTCCGTCCTGGTTGGGACCCCGTGGGACACAAGGACGGTGCCTTCCCACTCACCTCGACTGTTCTCACCCCCGGGTCAGACGCGCCCACTCCTCTGCCTAGAACCCACCGCGCATCGCGTCAACTTACCCAGAACTAAAACCGGCCCTGACTTTGGCCACCCTCCCCGCCTCTTGACCTCCTGACCTCATCTCCCACCACCCCCACCACCAGCCACCCTCACACCTGCAGGCCTGGCCTCACTGCCTTTGCTGGGACCCTTTCCCCGGGGTATTTCCCCGGGACATTCTTCTCTCCGTGGCCTCCAGCTCCACCTGCTCGCGGGCGCGCGTCAGTGGTTGACCTGTTACCGAATGACACTTGTTTGTGTCCAGTTCTTCTCACTGCCGTGCGAGCTCCGTGAGGACAGGGTCTTGGTGGCCTGAGCTTCTTCGAAGACCAAGGTCTTAGGCGGCAAGGAAGACGCCCCCGTTGGCGCCAACACCTGCACCAAGGTGGGGCACGGGAACCCTCCGGACGAGGGGGCGGGGCCTTATCTCACAGATGGGGAAATGCACACTCGGCAGGAGAGGGACCGGGTCAAGGTCACGAGGTGAGCCAGCGGCGGAGTCTGCCCCTCATCCTCGGTTCGTTTACGAGCTGACGTATCCGGCAAGCAGGATTCGTGAGGTATAACCACGAGGCAACTTCATTTTGCTTCCTACTGTCCCTTTAAAGTTTACTCAACGAGAAAGCCGTGCCCCTAGACGACCCCCAGAAGGCCTGGTCACTCTGCAGGTCACATGGCAATAAAAATGCTATCTCCCCTGACGCCACCAACACACTGTGTCGCTCTAGCAATTAGGAGTGTCGTGTGCCTTGTCGTAATCAAAACTTCAGACAAGATTTCAAGTTCAGTTCTGTCTCCTCCCCCGTCACCTCCCCGGGGCCCACGCCCCTGGCCAAGGATGGCAGACAGCTTCTCTCTTCCCCGTCACCTCTCACCAGCTCCCCACATGCAGGTGGGAAAGTTCTTACCTGTCAAAAGCTGGCTTCTCACTGCCTCAGCTGGGGCCACTCAAGCCTGGCCCCTCACCGCGTGTGGCCCCCACTGAGGCCTAGGGACACGCGTGTGCATCCCTGGCTCTGGGCGTGCAGACCTACGTCAATGCAGCCAGCTCAGCTTTGGCTCCTCCGAGAGCTGACACACACCTTGTACTTCTCTTGGACGGGAACTGGATGGCAGGTGCCACGTGTCCACTCCGCAAGGGACAGACATGAAGTTCCTCTCACTAGACTCTGGGGGAGAGGGGTCTCCTCGCCCCCTTCCCCGCCAACTTTCTCTCTTTAGTCCCCCAATCCCATCGTATACTCTCAATGCGAGCGAGAGACTTCAAAATCCAAATCGGTTTCCCTTCGAAAATCTGCCTCTTGTCCACCATGTCATTTGGGAGGGGGACATCTCTCAAGGCCTTGATGCCTCTGTTGAAACTGCCAATTTAACAACCTGTCACCATTTTCTGCTGATTGATGTGTCTCTCTGGGGGTGGGGGGGGAAGCTGATGAGAATGTTTAAGACGCTAACGGAGTAGGCGATTTGAAAATTTTTTGAAGTTAAATAAAATATGATGCCTTGGAGGTGTGGCCTGAACTGGAGCATACGACAAGCCCCTGAGGGCTCCGCCTTGGAAACATAGCTTCCCGTGAGTGGAAACCAGAGCTGCAGCAAGGCCACCTTCCGTCCCCCTCCCCGTCCCCCTCCCCTGAGCTGTGACAAAAACAGTAGCCATTTCCTAGGGGCCACTGGGTGGGGCGTGATCGGCTTGCACGCACAATCGTGCTCTGGGTGGCCGTAATCACTCTCACTTTACAGGTGAGAAACCTCAGTAGGAACAGCTTCCTCTACGCCACGCAGCTGTCTAGTGGTGGAGCTGAGATTTGAACCCACAGCTGTGGGGTCCCTGAGCCTATGCTCCTTGCCCGCCTCTGGGGAGAGGGCCAGCCGGCCAAGACCGCCCTGTCCGTGGACGATGCCTCAGTGGGAGCCCCGCAGTTAGAAGGAGCTGCAGCAGAGGGCAAGTATGGCCCGTGGCCCGGCCGAAGCTCTCTGCCCCAGATCCCACCGCGGGCACCCCCGCTCCGTCAGCCAGACCCCCGGGCTCCTCCTGGGCCAGCCCTGGGGGGATACCGAGAAGGGCAGACTGCAGTCCAGCTGGAAGGAGCCACGTTGCTGCGGCTGTGCCGGGGGTGGGGGTGCGGTGCTGGGCGCTCCACCGCCTGGGCCGCGGCGCCTTCACGGTCAAGGGCAGCGCCGAGGGGCCAAAGCGGAAAAGGTGGTTACCAGTGGAAGGCCGAGCGGGGAAGGCGGGAAAGGGCCTTCCAAACCTGTCCGCCAGAGTCCCCAAGATCTGCGACTGTGGTCCAGAGTGGGTCGCCGCCCCACGGCCTGCCACTCTGTGCCGTGCCTGTTAGTTTCACTATAAAAACAATGTTTTAACCTGTTTCTCATTTAGGAAAATAGTGCAGCTCGCCGCCAGTATCGATTCCATTGGCATAAACACGCTCTTTGAGGCCGAAGCACATCTGACTGGTTTTCAATGTGACGATATAAAAACTGTTCTCGGAATTATTTCTAAACAGAACTCGTCTCTAATCCTGATGTAACAGAAATGTATCCGTAAATCGGATTCATCAAATGAATCTCCGGCTAACAACTGTTCGAGAACAAGGTTAACGTCACGTGTAGGAATGCTACGTTTTCTAGGATTTGACATTTTCAGCTTGGAGAATTACTATATTTTGTAAATGGAAACACTGCTACCAAAAACAGGATGCCATACATGGAATGATGCCGTCCGTTTCCAACGACTATCGATACATATGAGAACGATGCGAAAATGATAACAAAAGTGATGAACTTCGTGGCAAATCTGGGGGGTGAGGTTGGGCCGTAATCCGTGAGTTATCTCGGGGTAAATGCTGCAGCTCAAGCAGCGCCAGCAAGTATTCTTGGGGCAAATGGGCAAACGGGAAATGGGTTCAGTGCCCTGGGTGTCAGGGGTCTGCTGGGCCCCGTCAGGCTCTGCTCCCCTGGCCTAAGAACACAGGAGCAGACGGTGAGGGGCTGTAAACAGAAGAATGACATGGTCACATCTGTACTTCAGAAAAAAGACATTTTGGCCACAGCATGTCCGGGGAGAAGCTGACACAGGGACGAGAAAAGCAATGAGGAGGCTGTTGCCAGGAGCCAGGTGGGAGCCGGAGCCTCAGGTGTGGCCGGGAGGCACGGGGACAGAGGGGACCCCCAGCTGCAACACCCCGGAAACCCCCTGACGTCAGCACTCGCTCCTGCTCCTCCGCCAAATTCCAGCTCAGGCTTCACTCCGAAGGAGCCTGCACGACCTTCTGGCCAGGTCAGGGACCCCTGGGGCAGGCCGTCATGGTGACACGTGCCCCGCGTCCCAGCCCTTAGCCGAGGGGTGTTTCACATGCACGTACGGGACTTCTCAATGGCAGTCTCTCCCCAGCAAGATGCTGGCCTCCATTGTTTGGCTGGTTGGTTAGTTGATTGGTTATTGGTTGGTTGTGCGTTGGTTTGTTGGTTGATAAGTTGGCTGGTATGTTGGGTCGTTGGCTGGTTGGCTGGTTTTCTTTGAATCACCGTCATTTAGCTCAGCGCCTACAACACATATTTGTGGGTCTCATTTGATTCTTACGGCATCTCAGCGCTCCCGGCAGAGGAAGAAAAGATAACTTCCGAGTTACGACGTGCAGTCTGTAAATTCAGCCAGACCAGTCTGGGTTCAAAACTAGCCCGTCGGAGGCAGTGCCAGGCCCTGCAGAGGTCACGCTGTCACAGAGCTCTCCCTTCTGATGGATGAGCGGGAACCCTTCGTGGCAATGACAAGGGGGAAAAAATGAGAGAAAATAGCATGTTTGCTTCTTATTACTAATCGTGCGGCCTTTGGGTTTTCTTAGTCTGTATTTTTGGTCCACTGGTTTTGCACGAGAACGTCGCTGTCACACTGCTCTGCAAATTCGGTTAGCCGGCCCTCTCCCGCGCCCTCGCCACACATCGCGACGTTGCAGGAGCGTCGCGGGAAGACCACGCATTTCACATGAGAGTGAATCTATCTACTCGTTGATTACCTCCTGCCACAAGAAGCTCCCTGCCACCACTGCCAGGCGGAGGCGTGAGGGCCTCTCAGCCCCCGCCTTCCGTTCACACGAAGCAGAGCTGGCCTCACTCACAGCCCACTGACCACTGGCCGCCAATGCGAAGGGAGTGAGCGGTCCCAGCGGAGACCCTCAGGAAGGGGCGACCACCCGCATCGCCCTTGGCATCATCTGCTGCTAGTCCTTGCAGCCTTCTGAGGGGACTGCCTCTAACGCCATCATCCCTGCCTCTCAGATGAGGAACCAGACACAAAGTCAACTGCCACATATTTCACAGCTGGTGAGCGAAGGATCAGGCTCCCGGCCACTGGGCTGTACACCCAGAAGAGAGAGATCCTGTGCGTGGCCACTGCCTTTACTACTAAGAAGTTTGGCGCCTGCTGGCATGGTAGCCGTCAGCCGCGCTTTGATGGGCCGGGTCTGACGGTGAGGATGGCGTTCAGGCTCCCTCCTGGAGCAGACGAGAAAGTCTCTGGCACGCTGCCTCGGAAGCACAATCGACAAGTGAAAGGAAGAGAAACCTGAGCTTACAAAACCGACCTTAAGAACACTGTTTTCCACAGTGGAAACCATCAACAAAGACCTCCAGAGATGCGCTGCTCCCGCCGCTGGTCCCTGCCAAGCCCAGCCACCCAGCTCGCGGGAACGCACACACACGATCACTGTTACAACTTGCCCTCCAGCTCCCCTCCCTCCGCCCCCATCACAGGACAGGAAACAGCCCTTCACCCCTTTCTTGCCAGCAGCAGGACTAGGAAAGACCAGGCTGCTCCAGGAGGGGAGAATCCCCAAGTCCAGAGGTTCCAAGAAAAACAGAAAAGTCCCGCCCACTGGTCTCCTGCCGCCTGTGTAAACCAGACGCACTTTCTCTTTCTCATAGTGTGTGTGTGTGTGTGTGTGTGCGCGCGTGTGTGTGCACGCGTGCGCACATGATTGTAGGAGTATAAGGGTCCCTTACTGTGTGTGTGTAGGCTGGGCTAGTGTACACACGAAAGTAGGGGAACAGTGTGTGACATGCCAGGAGCCCTGCCTGGAACATCATCACTGAGAGTTGGGAGATCTGACCCTGGAGAAATGCTTCTCTGAGTGACTCCCCAGGGAATTCCCTCTCCATATCCAGAACCCCTGGGGCAGAAAGTCCTGAGCCCCTCCCAGCTGTTCTACGCTAAAGGTAGGGGATTTTGACGGGCAGAGAGATACAGGACAGTTCTCTGCACGAGGGTGCAGACAGTGCCCTAGACCCACCGGCTGAACTGGGCCAGCAAACCCTTTGGGGCCGATCATCTCACTCTGCATCAGAGCTGGAAGCTGCTGAAGAGCCCAGGAAGTCAGGTCAACCCATTGTACAGAGGAGGACACTGAGGGGGACAGGGGCCCAGGCTGGGACCTACGGCCTGCCGAGCACCTTGACACCTGCTTTCTTCCTGAGTCCTGTGACAGACAGTCCTGGAAGACAGGTGTCCACTGTGCGGATGACTTAAGTTATATGGCTATTCAGGTCGCAGATGGAGCTGAGAGGAGGCAGATACCAAGCCAGGTCCCTCTGAACCCAGGCCTGTCTGTCCACCGCTCCTCGTGGGCTCGGAGGCCAAGCGGGTGAAGTGAGAACCAGGCTCAGGCCTGTTGACTCCCGGTCCAGTGCTCTTCTAACTCATCTTCTAGAGCTCGAGACCCAGCCCCCTTTCATTTGTGGCACAGTCGGGGGTTCTGCTCTGAGGCTGGGTTGGGGTAATGGGGTGTTTGGTTTGGTGGCTTTTACTGTTAGTTGGCTTTTGGGATCCAACGTGGACACTGAAGCCTGCTTGGAAAGTGTAATTATTGTTCCGTGTCCTTCCAAATGGCCCTTTGGCCGAATCTCCCGGTCACTGTAAGCCGAGTGGCCTCAGCACCCAGACATTGAAGCCTGTGTGGACAGACAGGCCCCCCATGAGGCCCTGGGCCCGACTTCCTGGGACTCCAAGCTCCCCACCCCAATCCCTCCCAGCTCAGTTCCAGGTGAAATTCTCCCCAGGAGGCCGCTGCACACGGAGCTCGGGGCCCTTCCTATGAGAAGACGAGGGACCGAGAGAGAGGCGTGGACCAGGGCTGAAGGAGAAGCTCAGAGCCTTTGCCCGGGTGGTCCCTGATCTGCGCCCTCCTTTTCCCAGGCCCCACCCTGGCCCGGCCTGCCCTGCTCTCCCTGCTCCCTCTCCTTCCTTATCCCTCCTCCCTCCATCCTCCTCTCTGTGGCGCTCTCTCTCTCTCTCTCTCTCTCTCTCTCTCTCTCTCTCTCTCTCAGGGGGTCTCCGTTCTTGCTCCGTCTCCCTCTCTCGTCCCTTTGGGTTTCTCTCGGCCTCTGTCTCTCTCCCTGGCTTTATCTGCGTTTGACTCTTCCTTTATCTCTCGAGGTCTCTCTTCCTGAGAACGGTCTCTTCCTTTGCTCCTTTTCCGGTCTCTACCACTGTGGGACTTCGGAGTCCGACAGGCTCCAGGTCACGTCCGGGCTCCGCGCCTTCCTAGCCGGTTGACTGGAGGTGAATCATTTCACATCTCAGGGCCTCAGTGTCCTAATCTGTAAGTGAGGGAAATAACATCGATCTCACAGGAATCTCGAAAGGGTCCGTGAGGTGGCAGAAGTAAAACACCAAAGAAGCAGGATGCAGTCACTGGGCGGGGCGAGGGGGCCGCCGACAGCTGCAGAGAGCGGGCCTCTGGGGGCCGCCATGACACAGGCCCGCCCGCCCCGCTGCTCCCTCCTCCTCCGGCTGGGCCTCTGCTCTCCTCTTCCTCCCTTTCCCCATCCGTCTCTTCATCACAGCAGGGCCTCAGCTGGCCCTTCGCTCAGTTGTCCTTCTCCCCAAAACACAGGCATGGAGCTAAGCCAACTGAGATGTCGAGAATAACTCCTCTGCCACGTGGGAGGAACTGCTCCTCTTGCCTAAAGAGTTGGCAAAACTAAAGACATTGCCAGACCCGGCCCAGGGAGGGGAGCGGGGCGGCGTGCGGGCGCCCGTGTCACGGGCGGACGAAGGAGCAGATCGCACCGGCAGCCGAGGGCCGGCACGTGTTAATACGTAAACGGGACAATGACAATAAATGACTATTATGATAGCATTTTCATAAGCGAGTATCACGATCAGATTTTTCCTACTGTTATTAAAATGAATAGTATGAAAATATTTTTTCATTTGTTATTCGAAGAAAAATCTTATGTTATACTGTCTGTGCCCTAAGCACAGGAAGCTTGAGTAATTTCCCAGAGACACACGGCTAGTAAGGAGCAGAGCTGTATACATGCAGCACATAAAATTATAAAAGTGTATATATATTATATAAAGTATATATCTAAATATTGTAATATTAATATATTGTATATTACAGAACATAGGTAAGAACATGTGTAGCACATACAATATCTAATTAGTATTTTATATAATACTAATATTGGTTGGAATGTCACCGACCACCTTGGAACTCAGTGAGCTGGCCATCACGGGAAGTGTGCAGGCAGAGAATTGTGTGTCGATGACCCTCGATTCTCAGCCTCTGGGGCTGGCCTGCTGGAGGGCAGGGCCCAGGGGAGGGAGCCCCGCTTGGGTGAGACTGAGCCCAGGACGCACTGGGGAAGAGCCTGAGATGTCGGCTTTGCTGCGGCAGCCCCAGACCCCTGCAAAGAGGTAACAGCCGACAGTGACACCAGACAGGAGCCCTCTCCCTCACCTTCGCCGGCACCCCCATACCAAACTCCCGGCTCCACAACCAGCAGCAGGGAGTGAGTGCATCCCCACAGAAAGGCAGAACGTCGAAGGGAAGGAGGCTACAGAACGAAACTGGCACCGGCACACGGCAGGCTCTGCTCGGCACCAGGCTCGTGAGAAAAGACGCCAGGGACGGTCCTTAATCCTGTCTGTCTGACACCCAGAGAGTCAAGGTCAGAAAGACCTGCTTCTGGATCCCGACCTTGCACTTACTGGTCTAAGTCACTCACTTCCTCTGAGCCTTAACTTTTCTCCTCTATGAAATGGGGTGATACCACATTCAGTGAAATGCCCAGCTCAGAGCCCTACACACTGCCTGTGTGAAATGAGGAAATACGTTGACTCTAAAAACAGATCGGAATCAGGAGAGGTTGCTCTAGCCCCGTCCCGCCTCCATCTGCTTCACAGAGTCTCTTCCATCAAGTCCCTTCACCTCCTCGGGCCTCACTCCCCCTCAGAAATGAAGCATTTGGACCTCAGAGCTTTCCGCAGACCACCAACCGAATGAGTCTTTGATGACAGAAGAGTCTCTGGCCTTTGGGATCAACAGCTTAACAAGCAGGCGATCTGACTCACCCCGACATCCGAGATCCACTACACAGGTGATGCTGTGTAATTAGCTCTTTCTCTCCTATCCTGGTAGCGATGCTGAGAGGCAAGGGGGCTTTGGACTCATTCCCATTAAAGATGGGGAAGCAGAGGCCCGGGACAGGGGTGGAGGGGACATCACCCCAGGTGGTAGGGGACCGCCTTCTCTTGGCTCCCAGCTCGGTTCATTCCCCACCCCCAGAAAGATAAAATAAAACCATAATAATAAGGCCTTGACTCAGACGCCGCTCTTGTCCCCAGCCAGAGGGCAAGGACCCGGCACCTCTCAGATCCCTCCGCTCTGTAACCCCATCACAGAAGTCTCGTCACAGTTCTCACTCCACTCCGGGTGTTTCTGAGAGTGACAGAGGAAGACAGAGCTCCTGCAGCATCGGAGTCCTCCCTCCCTGGCCCACAGTCAGAAATAAAAGTCCTTACTCATTTTTGTAAGTCGGAGCCAAGGCGGGGAGTCCCAGTGGGTGGGGGCTGGGGAGCAACACGCTTTTTCAGTGAGAGGGAGCGGGTATTAAAGACACGGGCGCTGCGAAACCACACTCTGTATTCCGCTTGCTCCCTCTCTCTCCTCCCAAAGCAGTTCCTTATTTGGGGAAAATTGGACTATGATCGCGCCTCCATTTGCATGAGGAGTTCTTGGGAGGGAAAAAGAACTTGTCACATTTCTCCCACAAGAGTGTGTTCACACCAAGAACAAGGGAGATGTCAACAGTGGCCTTTGCCGTCACCAGAAGTGGCAGCTGAGCTGAAGAATTTCTTCCTCTAGGCACATTTTCTCTTGTCTCCCTATGAACCGACTTCTCTCCAGGGAGAGTGGATCTCGCTGTCACCAGCGCGGCTGCCCAGCCCGCCCTCCGCACTCCAGTGAAAATCGTGTCCTGTCTCTGCTACAGGTTTATGAGGCCCTGTCTCAAGGATGGCAGGCTCCTCTCCTCTCCGGGTGAGAACAGGAGAGCCGGGGCCAACTCTTACAAAACAGGCTTCTTGGCCGGAAGCCGGCAGGGCTGGGGAGGGAGACCCACAGTCAAACTAGGACAGCATTTCCCAAGAGGAGCTCAGCAAGACTCCACATGATCTCAATCAGGGAAGGACACCCGGCTGTCAGCCACCCCACCTCCCAGCCAGAGCCAGACGCATGCAGATGTCTGCACAACATCCTGTCTCCCCCAGGTGCCCTGCCTCTTCCCACCGCTAGCCTTTCCTGGTCCCTGCGGGGCACACCTGAAACGCGCTCCAGCCCTCACTGCTTTCCAGGGCCAGCCATAATTGCTCAAACCGCTCACACATGGGTGTAGTTTACAGAGCATTTTACAGCTCTCACGGCGTTAGACGTGAAAGGATGAAAGAGCTCAGGCCCTGAGCTGCTCCTGGGCGGCTGCTCCTGGGGGGACGGTTCAGGGCGTGACACAGGAAGTGGCATGGAGGCCGCGACTGTACTCGGTGGGGGATGCGTTTCCAGACGGAACTCCCGGCAGGAAATGAAATAAACGCCTCTTCTGGGCAAGGGCAGGGTTTAGGTGCCGCTGCCACCAGCACCATGGGAATAAAGTGCCCAGGGCTGGCACCCTGCGGCCTGGGGGACCTGGGGACGCAAAGCTGAGTTCCAAGGGCAGACCCAGGCCATCGGCTCCAGGCCAAAGCCATAGCACTCGTCTGGATGGGCACAGAGCCATTTCCCCAGGCCCTCAGGTAAGCAGACCTCGCAGGCTCCTCCACAAGGATGGACAGCAGCCCGTGACCGGGGCCCCTCACCCCGCTGCAGAGCCCATCATCACTGGAGGGTGTTCTCGTCCTAGAGTGTGGGTTTCACCATGTTCCA
>NW_006494609.1:20638748-20668112 GCF_000325575.1 Pteropus alecto
GACCCCATGGCTCCTGCCTGACTCAGCATGTGTCAGTACTGCTTGTGGGGGGGCCTGCCGTGTGCCCGGCCTCGAGCTGGACACTGTACACACGGTGGTGATTGAAAACTGTCCTTGAGGTGCTTACAGGCTCTGGCCAGGACAAGTATTAATCAAAACCATATAAATAAATGTAAAATGGCAACTCTGCCAAGAAGGGGTCCACGTTTGAGTCCAGGAAGTAGCCGGCAGCCTACTGCGATGGAGATAGAGGTTCAGGGACCTCGGAGAGAGAAATGACAGGCTGCTGCCAAAAGTGGAAGAGCCTGGAGTGGCCGGTGGAGAGCTTGGCCTTCGGGGGCCTTGGGAAAAGGAGAGAGCGAGCCGAGAGCCAGCTGGGGGGCCATGGCGAGTAACCCTGTGGGAGCAGCGATGCGTGGATCCATTTGACGGATGAGAACCCTGAGGCATGGCAGCTGGAGAAAATGATAGGGGGTCCTGTTGCCACCTCAAAGGGGCCTCTGTCTTCCAGGCACTCTACAGCAGTGGCCCGTGGGAACCCGAGGCCCTTAAACAGGGAACTCATCGCCCGTCCTCAGAAACTGCTTCTCCCGTCGAATGTTGGGTCTGAGAGCTTCCGCAGAGTGCCAGGCATGATCCTCAGTAGGCTTGGCTGGGTGGAGAAATCCATCCTTGGTAGGGGTGGGGAAGGTGGCCGTGGGCCCATCAGTGACACCGCTGGCCCCCTCCTCACCTGAGGGCTGGAGGGCGACAGAGGAGACGAAGCAGCAGGTTCTGTATCTCAAACCAAACCCAGCCCCTAAACCACAGGAAAGAAAATCAATATGGAGCCAGACAAATTAATAGTCAAGAGACGGAGAGTTGAAACCCATAGCCGATGGGTTTCCAATGAACAGAGCCTAGAAGCTCCACTTTTTCATTCAGAAAATATGGCCCCATCAGTTGCTGGAGAGTAATTACCCCTTAGAGCCACACGATGCCGGTGCGCTGCTCTCCCCACGTGAAGCGAGCTCCTTTTACGATTCGGAGGGAGGATAAATTGCTCTAAGTGTGACGTGGACAAACAACTGCCAGAACGTCCTAGAGAACGTGCTAAATAAACACACCTATGTGGTATTATGGTGTGCTCCGAGGATTAGAACCCAGCGGCCTGTGCCCAGGAAAGCGTCCTCGGCATCCGACCCCTCCCTCGCCCTGACCACCCCCGCCCCAGCCAACAAAGCCTGGTATTCAGAGTGGACCCCCCGCCTTCACCTCCAGCTCCCCTGGATTGCTGCAGCAGGGTCCTCACCCCACCTGCTTCCAGGGTTCCCCGTCCATTCCAGCCTCCTCGCTACCACAATGGACTTGGCGACACGGACGTCACTCAGCACTCCCAGCCCAAAGCCCAGCGACGCTTCCTTACGGCCTTCAAGACCAAGTCCGCGGCATTTCACCCTGGGCTGACTCGTTTCAGCAACTTCCCACCTGCTCTCGAGTCTCCGGCTGCAGCCCCAGCTCCCCCACCTGTCCCATGAGCTTCAGGTACTTTACTGCTTCTTGGGCATCTCCACTGTCTGGTCCACAGGTGCCTCGAACTCTATATATGGAGGAAGCCAAACTTGTCACCTCGGCCCCACCCACTCCAAAGCGCCCCCTTCTAGCTCATAAGCAGTCGCACATTCCAGCCAGCAAGGTCCACACCCAGGTGGGCCCCCCAGCACCTGCTGGTCTCACCCCCTGAACTTCTCCTGCACCATGTGCCTGGCCTTTCTCCGTCAGTCTGCAGCCCGGCTGCAGCTCGCTTCACCCACCCCCATAACCTCCCAATGACCTTCCCATCCCTAACTGACCAGCCTCTCCCCCAAGCAAGGCCAGCTGCTGCTATAAATAAAAGCCACAGTTTCAGAGGTGTAATGTAATAGAGCTTTATTTCTCACTTATGTGGGGCCCAATGAAGTGGTCCTGGTTGCAGCAAAGGGGTTCAGAGACCCCCCTTCCTTCCTTTCTGTGTCTCTATCAGCCCCCGGGGCGTCTGCGTGCAGACACAGAAGGAGCTCTCTGTGGAAGAGTAATGAAGCTTCTTTCTTTAGAGACCCAGCTTTAACTCCAGTATCCCATTGATTAGTCACCTGGCTGTACCTGAAGCAGGGGAGTCTGGGAAATGTAGTTCTTTTACAAACAACCTCACAAACAGACCCCAGCCCGGAGGGAGCTGCTCTCCTGAGCCCAGCCCGCCGTGCTTTGAGCCATAACAGCACACAGTGGGAGAGGGAGCATGAATTTCTTGGTGGACTTTGGCCGTCTTGCCACGCCGTCCTCTCCTGCAGAGTGAGGCCAGCTCGGTGAGCCTGGAGCACGCATACGGTGTCCCCTGGACAGGTGTGGCTCGCCCCCAGCCTCAGCCCTGCGCACAGTTTGCTTGCCCTGTGCTCCCAGCAGGAAAGCCTCAAAGGTCTCCGAACCTGCCGTCCCTTCTCGTCGCCACTCGTTGCCTCTGGGACAGAAATATTGACAGTGGAGAGTGAGATGACGAACCTTCAGACGGCAGATGCGGCCCTTCCGAGCAGACCTCAGCCCAGAGGGAGCTGCTCTCCTGAGCCCAGCCCGCCGTGCTCTGTCATGCTCCTGGCACGGCCGGGCTGTGGGCTGGACACTTACGCCCCTGGCTTCACGGGAACCTCCCGGTGAGCCTGGAGTCGGGGTACGGCCACTGCTTCCCCTTCGCAGACGAGAAAACGGAAGCACGAGGGCAGGAGGGGTCAGTTCAATGCCACAAACACTGGCCGCCTGGCTGCGATGCACCCGGCAGTGAGGACACAAGGCCCAGCGACACTCGCCCTGTGCCACCAGCTCAGGGCTCAGCACAGAGCCCGGCCCCAGGCCCTCTCGTCCCCCTGCAGCCCTCCTGGCCTCGGCCACAGAGCCTCTGGGCTGGCGAAAGTCCACTCTCCCCGACCAACTGCCACCGACTCCAAAAGAACGGGCTGAAGCTGCATCCCCTCCTCTTCCCTGAAATGCCACAAACTGGGGCTGCATCCTGGGGCCACAAGGGGGAGGGTTCACACACAGGCGGCCTGGGGGACTCGGGGGCCTCGAGGAAGAGCAGGGGTTGGACTTTACCTGAAAGCTCAAGGGATAAGCAGGAGAGAGAGAGACAGGGAAGGGGTTGATCGGAACGAAGGCAGGGTACAGGATGGTGGGGTGAGCGAGCAGAAATGCACTGGGGCCCGGGGAGGCTGGACAGGGCAGGAGGCTGGGCCTGGGGCGGCAGCCTTGGACCCGGAAGGGCGTCCAGCGGGGCTGGACAGCGCCACCCTTCCCAGGCTAGAGACAGGGCTGTGGCCAGAGCAGCAACCGGGTCACAGCCGACTTTGTGGAAGAGAACGGGCAGGGGTGCAGCTGCCCTCCCGAGCTCCCAGCCGCCCCTCAGGAAGCCACCCAGGCTTGGAACAACCCCAAATCAATAATAAATCTTAGTCAAATAGTAGCAAATCTTTCACTGAAACCAATCATGGAATTGCATTCTCCTCCCTTCCAAAGAACTGCAGACAGAACGTGGCGTCATTTCCCACCCAGAGACTCAGGGTGCTGCCCAGGCCCCCCTTCTCTGTTCCGTGGCTGTGGAAGATAAGCCCAGTGAGGAGGACTGTGGGCTCCCAGATAGGCTTGGGGTCCAGGGCTGGCTGTGGTGGGAGCCCCTGTGTGGTCTCAGCGAGCAGAATGTTCTTGGGGGTGCTCCTGAGATGAGAGAGGCTCACTGGTGGGCCTGACAGGGATGGCCACCAGGAGGTGGGAGCTGCCCCCCGCCGGGGGCTCCGTAAGGGTCTGGGCTGGGTGTTACTGTCTCTGTAGCCCCAGTCTGAAGGATGGATGAATGAATATCGCAGGGCCTGGAGGTGCCAGGAGGGCCGCCCTGTGGGAGCCTGCGAGTGGCCGGGAGATGGGGAGCTGGGAACCCTGGCCTCTGGACCTCAGGGCCACTGCCCAGGTGTGGTCCTGTTGCCCCTCCTGCCCACCCCAGCCTGAGCATCCCCACACCCCGGGGCACAGCTGCTCAGCCCCCCTTCCACAAGACGTGAGTGGATCTGGCTTCAGGCATCTGCTCTTCTACCAGGGACCTTTGTGACCAAGCAGGCCTTCGTCTCTAGCTCAGGCGAGGTGACCCATCCTCTGGACACCTGAGCGCCTGCCCTGCCCAGCCTCAGTCCTGGGCACTCACCATCCCCACCACCACGGAGAGTCTCCTGCTGTGCGTGTAACCACATCCTGCCACGTTGTGGATATTGGTCTCACCGAGCCAGGATTCCGCTTGGCGTCCTGCTCACCTAGAGCCCCTTCGAGACCTCTGAATCTTACCTCTGACAGTTGGGGGCCTGCCTGAACCCACGCAGGAAACAGTGTCAGCGAACGCATGTCTACGTAGCCTGTCCCCCAGGATTGCTAATCTTGGAGGATGTAGCTGAAGGATGCCAGCGCCATCTTACCTGCCAGATGAAGTCGAGAAGCGGCCAGTAGAACCGTGAGATGCATGACGGGGTGAGGACGCTTGCCAGCACTGCTCGAGGCCCTGGATCCAGCTGCACCTGAAGGTTCAAATGGACAGCTCAGTGACCTGAGATGATACACATGCCCTTTTTGTTCAAACCTGATCGCATTGGGTTTTGTCACTGTCACCGAAGGACTTCTACCTAATGGAGGGACTCTTAGTCTGATCTCGATGAAAAATGTCACAAAGATGTACGAGCATCAGAGCCCAAACACTGGACAGGAAGGGCCCTACGACACCGCACCACGAACTCCACGGTCACTAATTCCTAACCCTGCTGAGGATGATGACCCCTTTACAACGTCCAAAAATATCTCACAAAGCCCCACAAAATAACGCCCGCACCTTTAGAATGCCTGGTGTGACCAAAAAAAAAAACACACACACACACCAAGAATTCAGAAAAATCTTTAAACAAATTTGTGCTTTTCCATATCAACAGTATCTGCACACGTGAGAGAAAAATGAGCCTACGTACACAGGTGAGAAGATTAATTGTCAGTCCTGAGAAATGCTTGGTGGCATGTGGATCTGGGAGGGAAGTCTCAGCGGCTCCCTGCCCGTCTCCCCGTCAGCCAGAACCTGGGTTCCCCAAGTCCTCGGGGAAAAGGCTGCCGGTCTCCAGCTCCAGGTCCCTGCATGGGGACTACAGAATCACCCCAATCTTCTGCTTCTCCCAACAGGTCCATGCCGCCCTGGTGCCCTGGGCCTGTCACCACCACCCCCCCAAAAAAACGTTCTACACCAGTGCTTCTCAATTTAGCATGCATCAGACCACCGGGGAGATCGCAGAATACAGATTTCTGGGCTTCCTCCCAGACTCAGATTCCGCAGGTCGGAGTGAAGCCTGAGAATTTGCATTCCTAACAAGCTCTGGCTGTGTTCTTGGCCTTATGACCTTGCAATTCAGCCTCACTCACCTGAATGTTCCCAACATCCCATGTTCTGGCTTCACCTGTGCCTTGGTGCCCCGCCCACTGGAGTGACAGGAGGGACCTATTCAGGCATTTGAGGTAGAGAAAATCACTTCCTGGTTGGGGTCCAAATAGGACATTGACCCTCCGCGGCACAGCCACTTCCTGTGACACTTCCTGTGTAACATCACTGACCCTCCCCGGGAAACAGCTTGACCACTTGCCACCCAGGATGATGAGCGAGGACTGCCAGGCTCTTCAGGTCTCCCCTACCTACGCTCAGGCCCCATTGCTACACCTTTGCTCCTGCCAACTTATTGAGCCAGGACAAAACGCATTCACTTCCTCTACAGTGGAGGCTACCATCGGATTTCGACTCCTCGGAGAAGCTTCTTGCCCCTACGCCATCAGACTTAACCATGCTGCCCCCCATGCTCCCTGGCCCTCGTGCCACTGGGAACTCGCATCAAAGCATGAAGCCCTGGAAGGCAGGGGTGGCTCCTGTCTCCCTCCACTGCCTAATGCAGAGCGTGATGTGTGTCGGGGACTCAGTGTCTGTTGATTTGGAGGGAATGCAGCGTACACAGTTGTAACTTTTTCTGCAAGAAAAGCAAAATCTAGTAACTTCATCATAGAGATGAGGGCACAGAGGCTCAGATAAGTGAGAGGACCTGCCTTAGGCCACCCAGCGAGAAAGTGCCAGGGATTCAAACTCTGAGTCCGGAGAGCACAGGCCTTTCTGGTTGTCCTCAGGGCATGGTGTCAGCTGAAATGGCATTTTAGCATTGGGCCTCAGAACGGCGCTTCTGAATTTTGCTTTTTATCTTGACACCGTAAAGGGCGGTAGTCTATGTTTCCCTCTTTGCTTTGGCAGACGGGAAGCTCAGGGCCAAATTTCCAGCGAGCATGAAGGTCTGAGTCCAGAGAGCACAGGCCTTTCTGGTTGTCCTCAGGGCATGGTGTCAGCTGAAATGGCATTTTAGCATTGGGCCTCAGAACGACGCTTCTGAATTTTGCTTTTTATCTTGACACCGTAAAGGGCAGTAGTCTATGTTTCCCTCTTTGCTTTGGCAGACGGGAAGCTCAGGGCCAAATTTCCAGCGAGCATGAAGGACACATGGCAGCATCTCGTGGAATAACCTCCCGCTACTTCTATTTTTCTTTTTCCTTATCTTTCTATCCCAGTCCCCCTCCCCCCCATTACCAATCTTTTTTTCTTCTACTATTTATTGCATCCCTCTCGGTACAAGATATAATATGAATAATTGAATAGTGTTGTAGCAAATATGGCAGGGCCGAGATCAGAGCCACCACGCCTGACCCCGACTCCAGCGCTCCTCAGCATCTAGAACATTCCTTGCCCTCAAGGAGCTTGTGATCATGAGGGTCATCTGGACCGAACCCTGGAGAGATTTCAAAGGTCGTCTTACCGTATTCATTTTACTTTTCTCAAACTTTGGCAATTTCTCCGAGAAGCCGATTAAGCATTTTCCCAGCACACAGCACTCAAAAATCACAACATTCCCCTGCCATCCATTTTGCCAGTTATTCTTCTAGGCGAACAAGACAAGTTCAACAGAAAGAGCGCAGTGCACGTCATTACCATAAGAAGACTCGAAGACCGGAACGTGATCCAAGAGGTTACTGAGTTCTGACGGGCACGTTTTGCCAAACAATCACCTGTTTTGCGCATGGCCGTAAACCACGGCATCTTCCATAAAACATCCAAATGTTGCAGAGGGTGGAATTGGACCTCGGGGCCCTATTTCCTGCCACATTACAAAGCGGTAATTAAGCCACCGCATGGGGCCCGTTATTCCCTTGGCACCTCCAAGTCTTGTTGTTTCCTGTGCCCCTTGGAGAACAGCTCAAAATCGCTGCCCACCTCCCCCAACATCTCACCGCTGGGCAGGCTGAAGCACCTCGATCAGCCACCGCCTGGCGGGCCAGCGTGTGCCAAAGGAGGTCTCGGAGGCGCCCCGCGATTCCCAGCTAAATCCTGTTCTCACCGCAAGGCTGGGACTCCAGGCCCTGGTTCCATTCGCCCCCGAGAGCCAGTCCACGGCTCCCTGAGCGAAGCGGGAACCCCGTCTCCTAGGGGAAGTGCTCAGCGTCCCCCACACGCCCCACGTTCCAGCCTCACACTAGCACGAGGCAGCTCCCCGAAGGTGCCATGTCCTCGAGGTCTCTACGTCTTTATCCACTCTGTCCCATCCCCCCCATCTTCTCTTGGCAAACGCCCACTCATCCTTCAAAAATCTGCTCCATCGTTAACTCCTCCAACAGCCTCACTCCAGCCATCCTCAGCAAAATCGAGCCAGGACCGGCTTCTGGGCCCCTGCTCCCTGGAGCAGCTGCAGCCAGCCCAGGCGCGGCCGAAGGCCGGCAAGGTCAGGTCTGACCCCGGGCCCTGGGAAGGAGGCAGCCTGGCGTGGGGGCAGGAGCCCTGCCATTCCTGGTCCCGCCGCAGCGTCATGCCCAGTAAACACCACGAATGCAGATGTTCACGACAAACGTCGACAAATCAGTGACAACTTTATCTATTTTAGTTGTTTAGGGTCCATGTCAGATTTTATTTTTAAAAGAATAATAAAGTTGTTTTGTGCTTTAACAAAAAATTATGCTCTGAATTTGCTGCTGGCTCCCACCGGCTGGTGGGGTGGAGGTGTGAATCGTGCACCCGGCAGGGCTCTGTGACCTCTGGGGCTCTGTGACCTCCGGGGGCTCTGTCACATCCAGGCTTAGCTGAGCCGGGCTGGCCCGGGGAAATGCGAAGGGCATTCGGGGTCAGGGGACAGCACGTGCCAAGGCCTCACTTCGGCACCTCGGCTTCTCCGCCGAGGCCACAGCTCTTGTCAGGGAGACCCCGTCCATCTGGGCCTCTCTCCAGGTCCCAGTAGCCACCGCCACCCCCTTGCCTTGTCGGGCCTGTGGCCACAGCTACCCAGGCGCCCTCTTAGCCCTGGTTGATTTCATTCAGCGCCACCCACAACTTTGTAAACATTCTTGATGTAAACTCTCTCCAGTCGCCCCTTCTGAGCCTGTCCCCTCCAGGATCCAGGCCGACATGAGTCACTAGCTCGATTCGCCCACTCAGCCGCGCCAGCTGGTACAGTACCCGCATCAGGCAGGTCGTCTGCCGATGTCACCGCATTCGATCCTCAACACGGGTCTTTTTTCGAGAGGAGGAGACCAAGGCATAGACAGGTGTTGTGGCTGGTCTGAAACGATACGGCTTTTCTCTTTTACTGTAGCAGCATCTTTGCTAACCGCCCATCTCCGGCTGTGAAGCAGGGTGACTGAGGACCAACCGCCTTCCATCTGATTAGCATGTCAAGAGATTCCTGAGCCTCAGTAACTTAATGATGTTTGTTTGGGGGTGGGAGGTGACGGAATGTGTGGTGCTTGAGACTTTTTATCTTCCTGTTTC
Organism: Pteropus alecto; assembly: GCF_000325575.1. Taxonomy (NCBI): domain Eukaryota; kingdom Metazoa; phylum Chordata; class Mammalia; order Chiroptera; family Pteropodidae; genus Pteropus; species Pteropus alecto. Next base: position 20,647,621 of record NW_006494609.1, read on the forward strand.
TGTGTATTGCTTACGTTTTTTAAATAACATCCATCATTTATAAAAATAATAATTTTTCTAAAAAGTTTTAAAAGGACGGGTTTTTTTTTCAGTATATAAAAAATAGTAAGTCGGTGCGGAGAACATTGTGCATTTCTTTGTCATGACCGCAGGGCTGGAAAGGAGGGTCCAGCTTCATCTTGATACCAGACACTGGCTGGGGTGGACCCACAGAGCCCACCCCTCACGTTAAGAAGGGTAAGTGGGCTGCCGGTGCTTATCTTCATTGTACTCAAATGCAACTTCATAAAAGATTTACGAATGGATAATTTTGTGATCTAGAAATTTGCTGCTGTCACACGCCAGAGTCATACGTCTGGCTGGCGAAAGTGTCGTGACCGCAGGGCTGGAATTTTTCTTTTCCGTATTTCAGGAATTAAGAGAAGCTGTATTTCCTAGTGAGCCACGAAGAGCCCCGGGACTTCCAGATGGGAGTCGCACTGCCCCCCCTGCTCCCAGAATATATTTGAGACCCACAGGGGGAGGTGATGTCCAAGCCCCAGGTGCCCAGAAGTGTCAGGATTCTGAGTATTAGCCAATGAAAAGAGCATGTAGATGTGATCTCATCTCCCAGGCTAAGTCCGATGAAAGGGCTGTGGCTGCCGGACAGACAGACACTGGGAAGGGTCTGAGTTCCTGGGGAGAGCCAGTCAGGCCTGCCATGGCTGTGAGAGGCAGTGGGGCAATAGGAATCTCTCATCGGGCCCACGTCCTCAGATTCAAGCACCTTCATCGAAACCTTTGTTACAGGAATTCCTCGAGGTAATTAAAATCGCTTGGAAGACGGCAGAGTGGCTCACTCCTCCCCAGTTCTGCACCTCTCCTGGGAACATCTGGAATCAGGTTTGGCGTCCTCTTTTGAAATCAGCTATAGTGAAGTATCGTTCATATACAATAAAATTCACCAACTTTAAGGGTACAGTTTGTCCAAGTTTTGACAAAGGTACATAATCATTTAGCCACCACACTTCCGTCACCCCAAAACCTTCCCCTGAGCCCTTTTAGAGTCAATTCCTCCCTCCCTCCCACTGGCCCCTGCTGTTGGGGTGTCCGCTCTCTATCGCTGCCGCCTCTAGAATTTTACAGAAATGAAAATAATGCCTACAGCATCTTTAGCTTCTTTCATTTAGTTCTTCACAGTTAACAATTCGCTTGTGATCTGTCCACCTCTTGCAAGTCTCAGCAGGCCCCTGCTTTTCCGCTGTTTGTCCACTCCGCCACTGGTGGACATTCGACTTGTGTCCAGGACCTGGGGACAATCTTCGTATGAACTCATGTTTATATGTCTTTTAGGTAAATCTCGAGGAACGCGGTTTGGGGGCCAGACGGTAACAGGGTGGGCATGTTTCACTTTACAAGAAACTGCCACACTCTTTTCCAAAGCTAGGTCTTATTTTGCATTCCCACCTGCAATGTAGGAGAGGTCCGATGGCTTTTCGTGCTTGTTAGCACTTGTCATTGTCTTTTTTGATTTTGGCAATTATAGTCAGCGTGTAGTAGTGTCTCATTCTGTGTTTAATTTGCATTTCCCAGACGACCGATAATACTGAACATCTTTGCGTGTGCTTGTTTGACAGTCACGGATCTTCTCTTGTGTAGTGTTTGTTCAAATCTTTGGCCTATTTTTTTATCGTGTTGTTTGCCTTTTTATTATCGAGCTGTAAATATCCTTTTTTTATATTTGATATTGATTTGGATACCAGTTCCTTATTAGATATGTATTTTGCAAATATGATCATCCACTCTGTGGCTTGCCTTTTCATTCCCTTAATGGAATTCTTTGAAGAGTAAATGTTTTCCATTTGAAGTCCACCGTTCTGTTTTTTCTTTCTTCTTTTTTTTGTTCGTGTATGCCGTTTTGTTTTTAAAACCTTTGCCTAATTAATACAAGGTCATAAGATTTTCTCCTATGTTTTCTTTAGACGTTTTATAATATCGGCTCTTACATTTAAGCCTGCGATCCATTTTGAGTTAATTTTTCTGTGGTAGGAGGTAAGGGTTGAGGTTCATTTTTTTGCATTTGAATGTCCAATTGTTCATTGAGTTGCCTTGGGACCACAGTCGAAAATCAAATGAACATGTGTGTATGGTTCTGCTTCTGGACTCTGTAATTCTATTTCATTGAGCTATAAATCTACCTTTATGCCAATGCCAACGGTCTTGATTATTATAACTGTACAGCGAGTCTTGAAATCAAGTCATCTGAATGCTCTCAATTTAAAAAAACTGTTTAGGCTATTCTAGGTCCTTAGCATTTCTACACAAATTTTAGAATCAGCTTGTCGAATTCTATTTTTAGAAATCCTACTGGGATTTCAATTAAGATTTCTTCGAATGTATAGATACATTTGGGGAGACTTAATATTGAGTCTTACAATCTACGAACACAGAATGAAGTGTCCCTCTTTATTTATTTAATTCTTCTTTAACTCCTCTCAGCAATGTTTGCAGTGTCTGCACATATTTTTTCTTCAACTTGTCCCTTAAAATTTCTTCTTTAAATATGATCTTAAATAATATCGCTTCGTAAATTTAAATGCGTCATTCATTGATATTACGTAAAAAGTTGACTCGACTTTCGTATATTGACCTTGTATCCTGCAACCTTACGAGACTCGCTTATCAGTCCTGGTAACTCTTTTGTCAACTCTTTGGAATTTTCTAGGTAGAAGATATTGTCATCTGGAAAGATAGCTTTACTTCATCCTTTTCAATTTGTATGCGTTTTCTTTCTTTCTCATACCTTATGGCATCGTCTGGGCCCTCACATGTAATAATGAATAGGCATGGTAAATGCGAATATCAGCAAATATCATTGCCTCGTTCCTGATCTAAGAGGAAAATCTTCAGTTTTTCATCATTAAGCATGATGTTAACCATAAGCTTTTGTCAATTTAGGAAGTTTCTTTCTATGACTAGTTTGCTGAGAGTTTTACTCATTAGTAGGTGTTGAATTTTGTCAAATATATTTTCTGCATCTATTGAGACGATCGTATGATTTTTCTCTTTTAGTCTGCCAACGTGGTGAATCACATTAATTAATTCTTTTCATTTCTGGAATAAACTCACTTAGTTATGATGTATTATCATTTTATATATTACTGGATTAATTGGCTTACATTTTGTTAAGGTTTATGTCCAAGAGGGATATTAACCTGTAGTCTTCTTTTCTTGTAATAATGATTGGATATACAAATGCAAAAAAAAAAAAAAAGAACCTCAACCTTTTCCTACCACACACACGAAGAAAGACTATATTTGGTAAATCTTATATGGTTCAGATATCAGGGTCATGCTAGCCTCACACAATAAGTTGGATTATCCCTTCCTCTTCTAACTGTAGGAAAAGTTAGTGTACAAATAATATATTTCTGTCTTAAATAGTTGATAGAAATCACCAGTGAAGCAAGCTGGGCCTGGAGAGGTTTTCATTTGTTTGATTTTTGTGAGAAAGTTTTTAACTACAAAATTCAATAGATACAGAGCTATTCGGGTTGTCTATTTTTCCCTTGAGTGAGCTTTGGTAGTTTGTGTATTTCAAGGAATTTGTCCATTTTATGTAAGTTGTGGAATTTATTGGCATAAAGGTGTCAATAGTATTTTCTTATTATTTTAGCCCACCATGTAGAGATATCCTCTCTTTCATTTTTGGTATCGGTGATTCTTTTTCTTTCTTTCTTTTTTTTTTGATCAATCCAGCTAGAGACATACCAATTTTAGCAATCTCTCAAAATGCTAGATTTTGATTTTATTAATTTTCTCTGTTGTTTTTCTGTTTTTATTTCGATGCTTTCTGCTCTTTTCTTTATTATTATTATTATTATTCGGGGTTTACTTTGCTCTTTTTTTCCTAGTTTCTTAAAGTAGAAGTTTACACATCACTGATTTGAGGCCTTCTTTTCTAATGTAAGCATTCAATGCTACCAATTTGTCTTTAAGCACTGCTTTAGTTATAAAAACATAACATTTTCATTATGTTTTATTTACATTTTCACTCGGTGCAAAATATTTTTAATTTGTCCTCGTGATTTCTTTTTGGATGCACAAATCATTAAAAAGTATGATGTTTACTTTCCAAATATTTTGAGGATTTTCCAGATATCTTTTTGTTATTGACTTCTTGCTTAATTCTACTGTGGTCAGAGAACATATTTCTATGATTTCTAACCACTTAACTTGATTAGGACTTGTTTTTATAGCCCGGAATACGGTCTTTCTTGGTGAATGTTTCTTATGCTCTTAAAAAGAATGTGTATTTTGCTCCTGTTGTTGAAGTGTTAAGTCAATGTCTGTTGGATCATGTGGGTTGATATTGTTGGTAGATAGTGATGTCTTCTCCATTCTTTTTCATTTTCTATTCATTCTATCGAGTATCAAGAGAGGAGTATTCAAATCTTGAACTGTAATTGTGGATTTCTCTTTTGTTTTTTTCCGTTTTATCAGTTTTTGCTGCACATAGTTTAAAGCTCTGTTATTTGGCATTTAGGATTATTATATTCGTTTTGTGAATTGCATTGCCGTGGGTATGCAGTTGAGGCTTATCACGGTTCCTTTTATAAGTGATTCTCAACTCTTTTGTCCGAGGTCCACTTAGGTAGAGCAAATGATCTTGTAGTTCGTTGTCTTACTTACCCATTCCCATTTTCCAAAGCAATTACCAAGAAAAAAACAAAAAAGATTAACAAAATTAAAACCTAAAAGCTATTCCACCAATACATTTACCAATATGAGACTGGAAATGATTGAAAAGCACATAAATTCAAGACCACATTGATAACTCGCTAATAACAAAGTGTCCTTCTCCAAAATTAAGGAAATTTCAACTCTTTGCCTACACATTTGATCTACAAGAATTTTGCAATATTGTCAGGAAGACAAACTTCCTAATAGAATGCAAAGATAAAGTCCTTTATAAACTCCAGCAATGTACTAAATTTAATAGATGAGAACTATATTTGATAACTTTTAATAACTCAATGAGTAGTTAGTACTAAGTAGACATCAGTCATACATCACGACAAAGATAAATAGGATTAGGTGTCATTCATTACTGAGAATTGGATTCGGAAAGTGCATTTTTAATCAGTTTGTGACAGTCCAGGAGTCCCTGATCTCCCACCAGGTGGGCACTGGACTACACACGGACAAACACAGCTCCACATGAGGAGGATCCATTATAGCCGCCTCTTTCAGATTAAAGCGCCAGGAAGGGCCCCGCTCCCCCTGAAGCACGACTGTGGTTCTTTCCACGCTGATGATGATACTCATTGTATCCCTTTTCTCTTTGACCGCCAGGAAGCTCAGAGCCAAACTTGCAAACCAAGCATTGAAACCTTGTGCCCCGAGTGTTTTGATTGTTACTCTTCTGTTTAAATCGGTATTTGCCCTAATCTGATTTTTGTAAACACATTTCTTATCAGCCATCTCTTTTTGTTTTTCTTACTTGTGTGAGTGGAACCAAGCACTGGCATGAATAAATAAATAAATGGATGACTGTTCGAGGCTCCCTTCCGATATTCCCACGATCCACGGGATGATGTCTTCCGCAGTCCACTCCAGGCCCTTACGAGCAGCTAAAAATGCCATTGTGTATTTACAAGCCTAAGTCTTCTAAGTTAGAAGAGAAACAAAGTCAGCTTCGTGCCGGCCTTCCCAGCCTAAGAACCCCGGGGCGATGGGGGCGGGGGCGGGCGTCAGGTGACTGAGGATGAGAGGCATCCCGCCTGGCCCGCACCGCATCGCGGGAGAACCCGCTGCCCCGCGGTTCTGTGCAGTCTCCCGGAGCCCAGCAAACGTGACACTGTCGTCGCAGTTATGTTTCATTTATGGGGAGTGGTGGCACAGCTAGGGTGTGTTAACACACGGAGATGATTGCTTCCGAGCCCCGCCCCCGGCCTCAGGTAATTAACACGAGTGATGCGCCGGCCGGGGGATTCAGAGTTGAAAAACTTTTTGCATGGAAAACGGATCCGCAACACCCAGGCGAAAGGGCGGCGTCTGGAGCCGCAGGGACGCACATTATCTTTGCTTAAAGGCGCATCCTTAAGAGGCAATGGCGTAAGTTGTTCTTCCGTCTTAGGAAAAGCCATCTAATGTTAAGAAAACTAAGGAGTATGAAATGTCAGGGGCAGAGAGATGTGTGGATATGCGGCTGTTGGCAAAGTGGGCCGGGGGCTCCCCGTGTGTCTCGAATGGCATAAATTAAAAATATTGACTGCAAGCAAAATCGCATTTGCAATCAGCTCGATGTTGCAATGTGTTATACAGATCATTTGCTTTTAAAAAAAAATTAAAATATGAATCAAACTTGGATGACAAAGAAGTTCAACTTCTGGGGGAACATCAAATACATCATGGAAAGGTCACGATTTGTAGACAAATTGCTGTTAAAATTTATTACTTGTTTGCAAAATGTACTGTTGATCATTGGTAACTGCTAAATGCTCGGGCACCTCTGACAAAGTAAATAAATAAATAAATAAATAAAATACTCTGCATCCATAAAGGGCGGGAGGTGGGGGGTGGATATGAAAAAGTACCTGGAATGCTAAAACCTAGCTGAGAAAAGATGGGACTGCTAGGCAGGGCGCAGCAGCAGCTCAGAATCGAAAAGGCACGAGAAAGACGCATTGGCAAGGAACGCCATGACTGCTCCTTCGCAAAACCTGAGATGACCAGACATCTAAAAATCAGAGCATCTCAACACGAACCTGCAAGGTTCCTGAGGCCACCAGGAGATGTGCTTGGAGATTCTGTGCGATTCAGCTGCCCGTCCCCAGCGCCCCGCCTCTGACCCTGTCTGTGCCAGGTTCTGGGACCTTCTCGTTTGCAGACATCAAACCCACACAGCTCCAAACTCCATGGGGGCAGAGACCACGCCCAGATCAGGTCTGCACCTCCAGTGGTCCATTTCAGGCTGATGACATGTGAGGGGAAGTTGTCTAGGGAATTCTAGGAAAGCCGGATTCTCTCTCTCCCAAGAGAGCTCCCGGACACCAGAGCCCGCCCTCATTTGAAACCATGTGTAAGGTGTAAGGGCACAAGTTTGGGGTGCGGATGAGAAATGGCATACAAGGAGATTAAACTAGACAGATGAATGGCACCCAGTTGGGAAGGATTTGAATGGCATGCTGAAGCCTCTGAAGCTAGGTTGGTGTCATGTCATCGCTTTCCGGCCAAGGGGGTGGGGACGGAAGTGTGAGAATACTACACAATTACAGTTTTCGGTTCCAGGTCTTCAGGGAGCCTGTGGGCCTCTCTCCAAGAGGCATCAGGCCTGTGGACAGGGTCATCATTCCCTGGAGCCCTCAGAGTGACCCAGGGCGGGCTCTGGGCGGGGAGAAGCAGTGTCTTTGCCCAGAGAGGTGTCAGCACAGGGAAGCAACAGAGGCAGGAAAGAAGCAGACAAGGGGCTGGAACTTAAGGAGAGACTGAGAAAGTGACCAGGGAGAGTAAGCTGGACAGAGGCCAGGGAGACCGTCAGAGACGGACAGACAGAGAAAGCGGAGGGAGAGAGAAGAGAGGGAGCAGGAGAAGGAGATTAGAAAAAGACTCGAGTGCTCCCATCTGCCAGCCCTGCCGACCCCGCCCTCGAGCGAGGGGCAGACCAGGCCGGATCGGCACCCCACCTCTGGAGCTGGCCCCGCCCCCTGCCCAGCTGCCAGGCACTCAGGGCTGTGCCAAGTGGGTGTCTCCGTGACTGTGCCAGGCGAGGCTCCCCCAAGGCACACACACGGTAGCGGGGTGGGATCCAGTGAGCCTTTCTCTGAGTCCAACCCCAACATTGCAGGAAGCAAATGAGAGGCTCCTGGGCCCTGTGCAGAGTGTGGGGGCAAGTGTAGGGGGCAGGGAGCAAAGAGGCGGGTGGGATGGGGGCGGGGGACTCGCTAGGAACTTGAGACTACAAGTGGAAAAGGAAAGGAAAAGCAAATGGAATTTCGTTGGGCATCTTCCAGGTACCAGGTGTCTCGCCGGCATCTTCCTGTCTGAGCCTCGAAACGGCTCTGCGCTGTAGAGATCTCGTCTCCATATTACAAATAAGGAAACCGAAGCTGAGAAATTACAGACCCCAGGCATTTCGCTGGTGAGAGGGAGAGCCGAGATTCCTACTCAGCCTCAAGTGCGTTCGATTCTAAATTCCATATCCTCGTCCCTGCCTTAAAGTTTCCAAATTTGTAAGAAAACAAAGAACGACACACAAGCTCTTTAAAACAGTGCAGCGTAGCAGCAGCAGCGCCTCGCAAGGCGATCGTGGCCACAGACAGGGAGGTGCAGAAGACACAGCGGAGTCCGGGGGAGAGCAGAGGAGTGCGGGCAGAGTGTGCGGGATGGCTTCGTGGGGCGGAGGGAGTTAACTCGTACTCAGTCCTCTACCCTGCCATCTTCCAAAAAGTGTCGAGAAGGTTACGATAAGGTCACATATACAATATGGCTGTCAAAACAGAAAAGCAAAAACAGTATAGAAGAAGAAATGTTTTTTAAAAATCTCAAACTAATAGGGATGCTGCGATTGAATGTTCCGTTGAACATTCCACTGAGCTTCCTGGCAGTTGTGGCAAAAAGGGAAATGCGACAAGTTACGTGATTACATCATTTAAATACAAGATGAAACATACTGACTTATCAAGACAGACATTTATTTCCCAATGCTAAGTCCTAGAAATCATGGATAAGGCTTCCGGATGAATAAAATGTGAAATACTTGTTATCTTGTTATATCGTTATACATACACACATGTAACTATATATAAAGCATACGTGTGTCTATAACAATATAGTTGTATATATATGTATATGACTATAGAACTATACAACTGTAGTTGCATATATATAACTAGTTATACATACGCATATAACTACATTATTATATATACAACTGTAGTTGTATAGTTATATAACATATAGCTATATGGTATATAGTTATATATACTGTGTGTGTCTAAACTCAAAAGAAAGAGAATCCCTCAAAGCAAGAGAAACGGAAGCCGGAGTACTGAGAGCTGACTCCACAGTTTATAGGTTTCAGATCCCAAAAAGGAACATGAATCTAGAAACCGGAGTTCTGGTATCAGTCCATGTGAAGCTTGGCAACGGGAATGAGCCCCCTTGCGTAAAGCCTGGATTCTGAAGAGCTGATAACGTTAGCAAAAAGCAAAGCCAGGACAAGAAATTCTATACCCCCCGGGAAGCAATGAAGAAGCGTGTGGCCTGCCTGAGTCTTGGGTGTGAGTAGTTCTGGGGCAAGCATGTGCAGGGTTCAGATGACGGCGCCTTTGTAGAGCGACGGAAGACCCTGGGCCTCCACGAAGCTGCCTTGAAAGTGCTCCGAAGGGCGTTTTCATAACCAGAACCCACCAGACTCACCCAGAAGGGAAACTCACGAAAATGAGCTCACGACCGGAAATCACAAACTACCAAGGAATCGGATGCACGAGAATCCTTGAAACACAAGAGAACTTGGAATAATAGAATGAGCTGAGCATGACTATAAAACTGCTGAGCTCACAGGACGCAAACAACACAATGTGTGTCTGTCCGACAACGCAATGCGCAGAGTCTTTAACGGTTCTTCTGTTTGCTTTCATTGGCCATGGTTGAGGAAAGGGCTAGGTGACAATGATTCTTTTTGTAGCCAGCCCTAGAAGTGACCATTGATGTCAGACAATAATATAATATTACAATGAACCTTGCTCAAAGTGTTGAGACAAGTAGACAAAGCTAATGTGCTTCTCTAGTGCAGGCTCGTGATGTCCCACATGGAAATAAGCATAGAACTTGACATTGAGAGAGAACCGGATGATCTCATGGGCTATCGTTACCGATGAACATGGTCAAACTCTGGTGACAACATGAGCATTGGTCCCCGTTAAGAACGGGCACAGGCTTTAAGCCCAGTTAGAGTTGCTCAGAGTGTTCCAGGTGGTTGGTTCACTGGATGTGGAGACGCATTTACAAATAGTAATTAAGGGAATCTTCATTACACTGTGAGGTGTCTCCTCAGCCGCCATAACAAAATGCTGTATACCGCAGGCGGAGGGACTTAAACAACAGAACTTTATTTTACCTCTGCCCTAGAGGCTGAAGTCTGAGGTCAAGGCACTGGCAAGGTAGGTTTTATTCTGAGGTCTCTTCACTTGGCTCGTAGGCTGCCATCACCTCGCTGCGTGTTCGTGTGGCTTTGTCTTCGTACACAGTGAAGAGTAAGAGAGTGAGCTCTCTGGTGCCTCTTCCTACAAGGACACTAATTCCATCATGAAGGCCCCACCGTCACGAGCTCATGTAACCCCAATCACCTCCCAAAGGCCTCGGCTCCAAATGCCATCACACGAGGGGTTAGGGTTTCAACACATGAACGTGGGGGGACACGAATATTCAGTTCACAGCATAGAGGCGCTATTGTCATCTCCATGTTTACAGATGAGGAAACTGAGGCACGACCAGGTTAAGTGATTGGAGTGAGATCCCGCAGCCCGTAGGTGGCAGCGCTAAGCTCTGAACACGGGTAGTCTGCACCCTGAGTGCGGGCCGTCAGCGACTACACCGTGCCGTTGCCCTGCAGAAAGTTATTCCTGCGTTCTCTGGACAACCTAGCGAGATAGCTAAGATCAGCGCTTAACTGGTAGGCATCTCTAGCTTCCCATGCCAGAGAGAACCCTGATCCCTGTCCCACCTGCTCACCACCCTCCTTCATCTCCAGTCTTCCCCTAGGCCGGTAAATGTCCATTCACCCTCGTTCTCAGGTTAAAAAAGAAACAACTCGCCACCCCCTTTCCTCCACATCCAGTCCACCGGTAAGTCCTATTGGCTCCTCTCCATTTACAAAAGAGATCCTGAACGTCATCTCTGCTCACCAATTCGCTTCTTTCTATCTGAGTCCAGGCCACCATCTTCTCTCCTTCTCCAACCCGTGCCTCACCTCTGCCAGTAGCGTCATTTTTGATACCTGCGTAATATTCCATTGTGTGGATGTCCTGTCACTTACGGATCTAAACCCGTGTTACTGAGCATTGTCTTTATTTCCAGTTTTTGCTGCTGTAAATATAGCTACAATGAACATCTTCATGGTGAAATCTGTGTCTACTTACAGCTTCCTTAGGATGCTTTTCTAGACGAGACATCCTTTCAGGGTTTAAGCAAAAAAGACAAGCGTGTTTCTGTGGTAATTAGTGCGAGGTTATAGATCGTGCAGGCATTTCCATACTTTCCAGCGGCGATTCTGGACGGAGCCTTTATGCGTCTCGGAAAATCATTGCTACGGCGAATGGCTCCAAGAAACAGCAAATGCTGACGAGACATTTCGAGAGCCTAACACACATCATCTACCTGGACATTCTCAGTTGCAAAGGCAGTAGGATAACTTCCTGAAACTTTGGAAAAAGCAGGATGAGGCTTTCCCTCAAACATCCATCTCTAACACGCATCCATATCCGCATACACATTTAGCTCGATAATTGGGAATCACAGCCTATGAACATTTTCTATTCTTTTAAAAGTTAATATTATCTCATGTACGGTTTTCCCACTGTGACCCAAGTCCTCAACACCTTCGTGTTATACAGAGGTAAACAGTCCATACCGAACGAACCTCTTTTCACTCATTCTCTCCCTTATTGTTGAATACAGAGGCTGCTTCCAAGGTTGGCTGTCACGTGTGTCCCTCCCCCGTACATTTTCTCCTCGTGAATAATAATCGATGTGTCTATGTTTCTTTCGTCCCTATGATTTAAGTGTAGCAGTGTATGGCCCGCTTCTCTAGTCTCTAGCTTTACATCGGTGTATGCATCTTACTCTGTCTTTCCATCTCTCTAGTCCGATGTCGTTCTGATTATTTGTATTTCATTATGTTTCCTCTTGGCCTCCACGGAGCAGTATACAATGAAGAAGAATGCAGGCTATTAATAAAGAATTCAATGAGATGGCGAAGTGACCACCTCTAGACATACAGCTCTTCCTCTCTCTAGGAATTCCTAAATAGTGTATTTACTATAGTTTCTGAGAATGACATGACCAGATCAAGTCATCAGAATATCGTTAAGCCCTTAATGCACACTACCGACCCCAGAGCTCTCGAAAGGAAACAGGGAGATGTGGTTGAAACAGGAGATAAGTAACCGAACCCTCAATTATCCCTCCACACACAGGTGAAAGAGCTGGGTCATTCGGGGTCTGGGGGTGTCACCTGCGGCTTACCCCTTGACTTTTTTCTCTTACGGGCCCCCTGGTTCTGTGCAAGTGCTTCCACGCTGTACCACGGGACAAGGAGTAGATGCTCAGTACGATCTCATCCATGGGAGCGGGGAAGAAAGAAGGAGGACGAGGTACCGTCTGAGCCTCAGTGGTTAGTTACTTGGTTTGCTGGAAGACCAGCTCGCCCTTTGGAAACTTCAGCCTGCAGTGAGTGCATTTTGAGCCAAAAAAAAGTTTCATATAGCTTGTCCCATGAGTGACATGCCAACATCATTATCATATCTTGGAATTGGGACGGGGAGAGTGACTACTCACTTCCTCTAGTCAGGACCCCTGGGCTCACATTCTGAGATGTGTTGCAAATTGGACAATTCTTAGTTTTACATTTTTTCATTATAAAAGGTCCCAGAAGCACAAGTATCTTTCATGACAGCCTATGAGAAATAAACTACGGTTTAGGGAGACGGTTTGGACTGTGGCAGGACACAATGGGGCGAGGATGGGGTTTCCTAACCTGTAATGAAGGACATGAGTGAGTCTTCCTGACTCCTGCTGGACCTTGTCCTCTCTTCCAAAGACAGAACCCAATCGTCCGTCCACTCACTGATTTCCCAGCTAACCTGGAAGCATTCCATGGCAGGTACTGCATCCCCAGGGCCTAGAGTATGGGGCACTCAGTAGAAACTCCAGGAGAGTTAAGGGAATAAATAATTGAATAGATAGATGAATGTCCTATGCTGCCCATTGAAAGATAAACCACTGGAAGGCAGGGATGAGTCTTACTGATCTGCAACTTCCTAGCGGAGTCTATGACACAACATAGGCCTTTGATAAATGTTTATTAAATGAACAATTTATGGGCGGGTGGATGGATGGCTGGATGAGTGGGTGGATGGATGGGCGGTTGGGTGGGAGGGTGGTTGGATGGATGACGTACGGACGGATGATGGATGGATGATGGATGGATGGATGATGATGGTGGATGGATGGTGAATGGTGGATGCATGATGAATGGATGGATAGATGGACAGATGGATAATGGACGGATGATGGATGGATGATGGATGGATGATGGAGGATGGATGATGGATGGATGGATGATGGATGGATGAACAGATGGACGGATGATAGATGGATGATGGATGGATGGATGAACGAATTGCTATATGTTAGGGTTTGGCAAAGGATTCCTACATCAGATGGGTACACTAGATGACTTTTAAGGGCCCCAGCCAACTTTTCTTCTGCTTCCCCATGGGCTTCAGTGTGCTTTTCCAATATCCATGCATTTTTTCATGTCATACCTTCTGCAAGGCATGCTATTTCTCCCTCACCTGCCCTCATCTTCCTCGTGAACCTTCACTCATCTTTCAAGGAGCCGCAGACTTTCCCTAGTCGTCCCTCTTCCCGGCTGATTAGCTGCTCCCACTTCCAGGCCCCTCACGGCCCACATTGCCCCATCCTGCAAGCTCTTTTTCATGATGAGTGAAGAGCTCCTTGAGAGCAAAAGCCAGGCCCAGGACTTCCCTGTGTGTCCAGGCCTGACAACCAGCTCAGCCTTCACTTTAGGAATTAAATAGACTTCTGAGCTCAACCTGTTTGGACATCTTTCGAGCATCCCAGTTGGTCTGTAACCAAAATCCTATAAAATCGTTTTGATGACACAGTGCAGGCAATTAGTGACCAAGACTTCACCTGCATGCAAGAAAGTCAGAATTTTCATCCTCCCTGGTTTGAAAGTTACATGAGTTTTCATTACACATTTCATCGCACTAACATGTTTTTTAAAAGTTCTACTCATCTCGTTTTACCTCCAAAGCACAAGCTTTAATTGCTGGACTTACAGCTCAGGAGTGAGGGGTTCGGCAGCCTGCCCCGATGTGTTAACCGTGACTGGGGCCCCTCGGGCAGCGTGGAGACCCTGTGACTTGCAAGGTGGCTGGCTGGAGACTCCAAGTTACAATCAGCAGAAGTCTTCTGTTTGAGAACCCATTCCCACCCAGCTTTTGTGATCCAAATAGGGAACATTTCTGACATTAACGTTACTTTGTGTGCACGCCACCCTCCCACTGGGGTCTAACTATTTGAAGGCAAATTGAGCCCTCTCAGGTCACCCTAACTCTCTGTTATATGGATGGGGAAACTGAGGCCCCGAAGAGGGAAAAGACTGACCCGAAGTCACAGAGCTACTGATGGGACCATGGCGAGAACGGAACTGAGCCTCTGGTTTGCCCCGCTGGTAATCCTCACATCTGGCCTTCTTAGAAGGGCCGAAGGAAGGGGTAGGCTGTGAGCGTGAGCGACAGGCATTTCACTAGTGTTAACACACCCACCCCCAGCCATCTTGGGGGTACTCAATCTAGGTATCTGTTCCCCAAAACGAGTGCATCCCCGTGTGTCCCAGTCCAAAAGCACCTGGGCATTTCAATCCTGCTGTTCGCACAGTTTTCTGGGTGGGAAAAAACACAAAAGCTCAGACACCTGCCTCTGAAAGCCAGCAGGGAAAGACTGGGGGCCAGGACCTTCGGAAAAGAGGCTTCCTCTCCGGGAATTCTTATTGCGTAGAAAGCAGGGCAGGTCTTCTCGGATGGCTACCAACTCCATTGTTGGGGCCAAAGTTCAAATCCCACGTCTTCTCCTCCGGTGGCTAGACATGGCCTTGGGAGAATGGTGACTCATTTAGGGGTGAAGACAGGATACAGAGGAACACGCTGCCCTTGTTTCTGCTATTATCGCTGTGGGCAGAACCCACAAAACATCTTAGCAAGCATGGCTTGGTGTTTTCATTTTTTTAAAGGTTCTAGGCTGCCTAGCTAGGTACCTAGTTCCTGGTTGGTGCCCAGTGAGTTTACAGAACTGAGCGGAGTGTTCTTTGTACCTTTAAGAGCAGGAAACATAGAATCTGGTGGGTATATGACTCCATTTCACTCAAGAGTGGCTGTGACTGTCAGTCACAAGGAGGACGACAAAGCTCCCTTCGTGCCTACCTGGCGAAACCCTGCAGAACCTGCCTTCTTCCTTCTCCAACCCATCAGCCATCTGGGCCCGGAACAGGACAAAACCAGGCGGAAGCCTAGTTCCTTCTGAACAACCTTGCTTCCTCTCCTGGACTGGCGACCTTATCCCTACAGAAAGTTTCCTCAAACCCGTCACCATCCAGCACATGGGAAAGGAAGAGTCCACCTGGGTGACTTGTTAAAACGCACGGATGGTCAGCGATGCTATGAGCCCAATGATGGGAGGAACCAAGGGGACCCGACCAAGGGCACAGAGCCACTTACGGGCCTCCGTCTGTCTCATTTGTGGCTCTCACTGGGTGTTCCGGAAATGTTAGCTGCATTGTGTCTCTCTCAGACGAGCTCTTTTCTTTTAAACCACTATCTGCGAACTTGGCTATAAATGAGAATCACCTGGATCTCTTTCAAAAATACTGGTGCCTGGATCCCGCCTCCAGACGTCCTGGTAGAAATCGGTCTGGGGTGGGGCCTGGGCACCGAGGTCTTCAAAAGCTCCCCGGTGGTGGCAAGGTGCAGCCAGCACTGAGAACCACTGTTCTCAACCACACTGGTTCACAGGGCTGGATAAAGAGAACCATCGGTCTCTTGTGCCGTTATTTCTTGTCTTCCCAGATGCGGGTCTAAGGGTTTGGGTCAGGAGGAAAATGGAGAAAGACCTCCAGTTCGCCCTGGGAAATAAGCTGTCCATTCCCCACCCTTAAAAGACACAGAAAAGGACAAGGTTTGGAGATCAAGTTAAATGTCCAATTTATTTTTATAACTTGAAACCAGAACAAACTTGGTTTTGAACAAGCGTACAAATGAAATGGCAGACACATGCTGAACTCAACATTGTGACATTAAGGGAAAAAAGAGGCCCAAAATCTTGTACAGAGAATAAAAGGAACAATAAATATTTTACTAAGCCATATTGAAATGACCTCCTGCCATCTCAACATTTTATCCATAATAATAAAAAAAAAAGTGCCCGTTTCTTAAACAGAGCACAAATACCAAGCAATAATAAATAGTTCCAAACTTGTAGTAAAAGACAGAACCTCCAAGTAAACAACAAAAGCTCATACAATAAGTAATAGAAAAGGTAATAAAAATATTCGCCTTGCCAATACAAATGCAAACAACTGAAATCAATGTAACTTTGCTTTGCAGGGGTGGGGTACAGAGAGCACCAAAGTCACAGGGTTGCCTGTGATCGACACAGCCTTCTACTGTCACTTAGCGCTGGGGTGACAGGCTGATTTCCTCTACCGTTCACATTTTCCCTAAAGTAGCTCAGCCTCCTCCTCTCCCCACGAAAGACCCTCTAATGGCAAGTGGCAGGTTCCAATTTGGGGCAACTTTGAACAAAGTTGTGGCAGTGTGGAAACCGGCCTGAGGTCAGCTGGGTCACCCAGGCTGGGGCCTCTCCCACCGGGTCATCTGTTGCAGAGTTGGCTTTTTGAACATGAAAGAGAAGCAAAATGCTCTTTTCTCTGCCATCAGTGGACAGAGACACAATCTTTGTGCTTTAGGATGGCTTAGTCCTGGCATTCCGGTGACTCTGTGTAAGCTGGTAAGAGCTGGCTAGCATTTGTAATTACAAGAAGGTCACATTGGAGGCCCTCAAGTACCTTAACAGGGCAGCCCATGGGTCTCGGGGTCAAGCAGGTAGGTAAGTGGCAAGGAGGAAAGAGGATCTTCCACAGAAAAGCTCCCGGAAGAAGGATTTCTGCATTTGGTAAAGAATTGCCCGAAAGGATGCTTGGTTACACTTTCATAACCTGAAATCATGGTTTCTTACAGTTCCTGAAATAAAAAATGGCTTCCTGATATAGGTTTTTTATTTTTTTTAAACGTATTATTCCCTCATCCAAAACAAACACCACTTTATTATCTTAAAGCTACTTGGCTTTACAAAGCGAGAGAGAGAGAGAGAGAGAGAGAGAGAGAGAGAGAGAGAGAGACAGAGAGAGACAGAGAGAGACAGAGACAGAGACAGAGACAGAGAGAGACAGGGGAGGGAAGAGAGGGAGAAAGGAAATAAATAAAAATAAGAAGAACAAATAGAAGACCAACAGAGGCTGGAGGATGGAAAGAAAACGCGGAAGGAGAGAGAAAGATCTGGAAAGGCACCGAATTCATCCCAGGCCCCAGGCATTCAGAAACTGACAAAATGTAGGTTTTGGACAGAAAAGCAGCAGAGCAGGTAAGAAAGACAACAGGCCAACACTCTCCATGGAACGAAGGGTCCTGGTCGTGACCCCCGGGGGACTCCTTCCCGACACCCAGTTTGCACTGGCCTCCACAGCAGATCCTTGTCACCTGTGCCTAGCTGACACGCCAGCTCCTTTCACTACACGTTTCGTTTATTTACTGTTTTCTCGAGGACTAAAGAAAGCTCTGTTTGCATTTCTTTCTGCTCTCAAGGGCGGGAGGGTGGTTGGTGGTGACAGAGAAGGAAGATGTAGCTCGCTGGCGCTCTCGTCTACAGCTGCCATCTTACAGACGGCCTCTTACAGAAAGGGGGGACTCTGTGAAACGCTACCGACATCTCCGCAAACACTGATTTTTTCCCACTCGACACGAATAAAGGGTTTTCCGTCCGGTCTGCTGTGGCCACACCGGGGAGCCTTGATGCAAGGTTCGGGGCGTTCAGAGTGAAGCCCTCCTCCAACAGTCCTTCGAATACGCCAATTCCGTCAAAAATATATACAACGAAAATGATCCGTGAACCAAAGCATTTAACTACTTCCTTTTGTTTCTCTCCTCAAAGGGTTGTCAAACAACCCTTTTTTTTTTTTCTCCTGTACAATAGGACTTAGCTTAAGATACAAATTTTTTTTTTTTTGCAATATTTTATCCTGCCAAATTAAAAAAATATATTATGGCAGCCTGTTTGTTTTTGTTTTTTTTTTCTTTTTATTTCCAAATTCACTAACAAAAAGGTACATTAAATCCCTTTAAAAGGACAAGCTTACAGTTAAAAAATTACAAGCTCCAGTAAAAATACAGCAAGTGCCTACATCATATGAACCAACCAATATATCCATTCCAGAGGGAGGTGGGAAGAGAAAAATAAGTACAGGTCAGAAATGTGATTTTTTTTTTTTTCTGCAAAGCAATAACAATATTAAGCACTTTTTTTTCTACATACTTTTTCTACATGGTGTAGCAATCCCCTTTTAATCCCCAAATACAAGTTTCTATACATTTTTTTTGAAATAAAAATTCAACACCCAAGGCAGAAAAAAATTTACTAAAACTCCGACTTTACAGTTACTGTGACAAGAACAAATTTATAGACCCACCATTTAAATTTTACTGCAACATCTTCAAGGAAAAGAAAAAAGTTTTTTTTTTTCTTGTTTTGTAAAATGCCCAGGCATTCTCGATTATTACAAATACTGGTCCACTTTTACAGTAATCAAGAAATTTTAATATATATAATATATACTAAAACCCCGTCACCAAAAGAAAACAATATACACGCAGCCACTGTGGCATTTTTTAATAACCTATTAAGCAAACTTTGAAAAAAAATGATCGCTCCAACACACATACACACAATTTATTTTTACCCTTGTATGTATCCAATACTGTAAACGTATTTTTAAGACAGAGTGCACTAAATTTAACTTTAGAAAAAAATTAGCCGTTGTTCCTGAATTGTTTTTTGTTTTTTGTTTTTCATTCAACGATATCAAGTCGTAAGTTGTGTCACTTGAGTTTTAATTCAGCAGTAAATCACCTCCACTCCACATCTAAGCAGCGTCGTCCCACAAACAAAAGGGGCTGAGGATCATTCAGCTGACAATGGGTGTCCAAGGTTGTGCTGGGTTTATTTCTTCATTTGATTGGGTCTTATGGCATTTTCATGTCCTCTATCTTCAACCAGGATTTTTAAATTTTTATTTAAAGTAAATGTGGCTTTGTTTGTGTCTAAAGAATGTACTTTCCTTGTTTAACTTTTTTTAAAAAGTCTTTTCATTTCAAAAAAAAAAAAAAAGTTTTGCATTTGTCTCAAGAGACTCAAATAGGAAGATCAGTTTTCAAGGCACTCACATCAAATTGAATGGCAGTAGAAAAACTGTCCAATAAATTATTATTTTATTTTGTTCTTTATAGTGCCAGTATTGTGAATGCCACGCTTAGCAACACTGACACTCAATCTCAGCCGTCCCTTATAGTTTAACCCACCTCTGGGCCAAAGAGAAGAATATGCTGCAATTTCTTGTTGAGAAGCCATTTAATTTAAATGCAAACAAAAGCTTTAAAGTGCGGGTTAACAGAATTCAAATGTCTAATTTCAACAGTCCAATGTTTAGTACTTTCCAACCCAATAGGATAGAAAACAACAAAAAAAAAAAACTGGGCAGCAGTGCGAGGCATCCTGGGATAGAGGTCTCCCCTGCTTTTCCAGTAAAAGGGAATAGAAATTCGCAAGATTTCCCCCCACCCGTACAATGTCATCAGTGTGCAGTAAATGACAAAGCTAACTTCCCTCGATTTCCCATCAGGGCACTTGTCTGCTTGAGAAACGACCAATTATCACTTGTGGCAACCTAGGATTGGGGATTTTTGTGGCAGGGGTGATATGAGAGAGAGAGAGAGAGAAAGAGAAGAAAGAAGGGAGGGAGAGAGAGAAAGAGAGAGAGGCTATCAAGCCAGGAGAAGCCTGAAAGAAAACACTGCTGGTCTCTTCCTTTCTGCGTCAAAGCAGCCACCACCATCTACCCATAGAAAGAACCCTCGGCCCATTTTCTTTAGCCTCTTCTACAGCAAACAGCAATCATGGCATCACAGGGCACACCCACATTTCAGGGAGGGGATAGTATCTGCTGGTGATGCACAATTTTAGAATGCTCTCGGCCATGTCCCGGGCAGCCCTCGAAAACTCCCGTTTCTCCGGCAGGGCTGAATTTTTTTTGAGGGGAGGGCTCTCCCCTACCACTCCAAGTTTTCCTTTCATAATGTAAAGGTTGAAATCGACACAGAAAAGGCTTGTTATTCAGGTCTGTCATCAGTGCTAAGTCTCCACTCCAATTCTGAAACAAAGTGCTACAACTTTAAAGATTGTTATCCGCTGAACATCCCCCCCCCAAAAAAAATAATAATAAAAATGCATGCCAACCCCTTTTTTTTTCAAGACCAAAAAAAAAAAAAAAAGAGGAATAAAAATGCAAATAACTTTAAAAGTCATTTAAGTGTTGGCTTCTTCACAAGAAATTACACATGCTTAGCTTAAATTTCAAAAAAGCAGCGCCCGCCCCC
>NW_006494609.1:20668187-20668948 GCF_000325575.1 Pteropus alecto
ACTGTCTGGTTTTTCTTTTCTTAAAAAAAAAAATAATAATAATAATAATGAAGAAGGGATGGATACCCAACGAAATCTTTCAAAGGAATTTAAACAGAAAGAATAATAATAAAAAGTACCTGCACATGCCAAAAAAATTACAAAACCCAATAAATACAGAAATTATTGCACAGTTAAAAGGCTCCACAATTTTGACTGCCTTAATCACCCTCGGGTTTCCATAGGACTTCGCAGACACAGGTTAGGTTGGAGGGCCGCCTCCCCTGGGCCCCGGGGACACGCGGGGTGCTCGGCGGCGGCGGCGGCGGCGGCGGCGGCGACACGGAGGCAAGTGTCAAGTCAGCATTCTGTCGCTTGGCAACGGTTCCACTGTACAGGTGCGGGGCGCCCGGACCCGCGCGCGCGCTTAGCTCCTCTCGGCCTGCTCGATTTTGACGTCGTTAGTCAGCAAGTGCTCGCCGTGCCACTTTTTCATGTGTTTCTCCAGGGTGCTGTAGACGCTGAAGGGCATCTGGCAGATGTCGCAGCGGTACACCTCCTTGCCGATCTGCCCGTGCGTCTTCATGTGGCGCGTGAGCTTGCTGCTCTGCGCGCACGCGTAGTTGCACAGCTCGCACTTGTAAGGCCGCTCGCCGGTGTGGCTCCGCCGGTGCACCGTCAGGTTGCTGCAGTTCTTGAACACCTTGCCGCAGTACTCGCACGTGTCGCTGCGGCGGCCCTCCTTGGAGCTCGGCCGCCCGGGGCCCGGGCCGCCCAGGTGC
>NW_006494609.1:20669927-20682607 GCF_000325575.1 Pteropus alecto
TCTTCATGTGGCGCTTGAGCTTGCTCGCCTGCGAGCACGCGTGGTCGCACAGCTGGCACTTGTAGGGCTTCTCGCCGGTGTGGCTGCGCCGGTGCACGATGAGATTGCTCTGGAACTTGAAGGTCTTGCCGCAGAACTCGCAGGACTTGCTCTTGGCCGCCGGCTGCGGGGGCGGCGTGCCGCCGGGGGGCATGGGCGGCAGGGGCGGCGTGCTCAGGAACGGGGACTTGGGGCTGGGCTGGAAGGGGTTCAGGAGCCGGTGCATAGGGTTGCCGCGGCCCGGCGACACAGGCGGCGGCGTGGAGCTGTTGCCCGCCAGCTCGCGGAGCCGCCGCGAGAAGTCCATGGCGGGCGAGTCAATCATGGGGTTGAGGCGCATGACTCGGTCAAAGGCACTGGGGTGCTGGGCGACAAGCCCCATCTCCTCGGCACTGAGGCGGTGCGGGTCCAGGTGGTGGCGCGGCGGCGGGCTGAAGAGCGGCGGCGTGCCGGGCAGGCGACCCTCGCCGAAGCCCGGGTGGTCCCGCAGGATGGGGCCCGTCATGCGCAGCAGGTTGAAGGGGTTGCTGTCGCCCAGGAAATTCATGAGTGGGGACTGGGCCACGGCCTCGGGCCCGAGCGGCGGCGGGATGGTGAGCCGCGGCGTGAGCGAGCTGCTGGCCGGCCCGGGCTCCAGGTAGATGCGGAAGCCGTGCGTGTTCTGCGCGTGCTGCAGCAGGAACCACGCGCTGTTGAAGGGCTGCTTGCATGTTGTGCAAATGTAGCTGGAAGGCTCATCTTTACCTGGGGAGACACACGGACAGAAAGGCAGAGAAGAGAGCGTGAGAAGCGGCACGGGGCCTGCGCGCCGCGGGGCCGCCGACCTGGAGGCGCGTCTGTGAGAGGCGGCGGCGGGCCGCCTCCCAGCAGGCCCAGACGACAGACGTGGCGACTCTCCGGCCAGGCCGTGTGTGTCTCCACCTGGCCGGGGGAGCCGAAGAAGCGGGCTCTGTGGGCAGGTGGCCTCGGCAAAGACCCGACCCGCCGCAGGACCTCGGCAAGGTTCTCGGGATTCCGCAGGCCTCGGTCTGTGCCCCTGAAGAAAAGGTGTCTCATTCCCATTATCTCAGAAGCCAGATGACTGTGTTTGTGAGAATGCCTGATTCCAGTAATAGAAGTGACATCAAGTGGGCTGCATAAGAGGAGACCGGGGCCAATCTCAGCCATACAGGGCTCTCTTCACCTGGCAACTATCTAGAGCAGGGGTTGTCAACCAAGGCGCTATCGAGATTTAGACCCGGATAATTCTTTGTGGTGGGGGCTGTCTCGTGCACTGTAGAGTGTTCAGCAGCATTCCTGGCCTCTACCCACTAGAAGCCAGCAGCATGAAGGTCAAAAACCTGTCCGGGCATTGCCGAATGACCCCTGGGAGGCCAAACTCGACCCTCCCCCCTTGAGAACTACCGATTAGGCAATACTTGATCCAAGGAAGTCTTAAAACCACAAGTCAAACCGAACCACCTTGCAAACACTTCTTTAAGATAAAGGGCTAATACCCCTGCATCGTTTGGGATTTTAGCTATACGAAAATCTAGGGTTTCATACAGCAGTGTCCATCAGAAAGCACTGTCAAATTTAAATGTGGCCTCGCACACCGTAATCACCGTGTGGAATCCGGCCTTCGAAGACCCTTCAGGAGGGGCAGGGGGAAGCCACTGGCCTACACGAAGTCCCTTTGCCAGAATGCTGACTGCACGAAAGAACGTCGGGTCTGATGTGGCAGCGGGATGAGTGGCGGCAAACAAGGATTTGTTACAAACTGGCTCCGGTGACACCGGGCGCAAAGCATCATGGACACCGATGGCACTGAGTCAGAATGTCACGGTCTTTGTCCGTCACTGGGGCATTTACAAAATGGAGGCCGAACACTTCCTCCAGAACCTGTCTTGTGGGTACCGTCTTCAGCCTGCGGACGAAGCCGGCGGCTCTTCCAGCCTGAACCTCCCCTAATGCTTCACATGAACAGGACAGGCGCGGACAGGCCCTGCCTCGTACCACCGGATTTGCTCACTGGCCAGGAAGGAAAAGTGAACAAGACATCACAGCCGCGATCTCGAAGAACTCCTTGCATTTTTAAACTTCCCTGTACCTGGAAGACTTTAACTCTGATGAAGTCCAGGAACCACAACCTCCCTGGTGACCACACCCAGGCTCAGCCTGGTGATGCGAGGCACGGTGGGCCGCCGCATGGAGAAGACCCTTCCCCACCTCGGCCTCCCCGAGTCCATTTAGAACCTCTGAGAGCCCGTGCGGAGACTTATTTTATTTTTGTTTTCCACCCACAAATTATACTTTGGAGTGAGGGAGGCTGCACCCTTAGTAGTTAACTAAGTGACTCGGGGACCTTGAATTCCGTACAGATTGGTTAAGCTTAACAGCTAGCTCCCCAGGGGCTGGGCCCCTGAGCCATGCGATTCATGTGATGTCACAGAAAAGCACCACGCCATCCAGAGGACAGGGTGTCAATGCTCTCAGACCACAGAATCAACTGGGCCAGAACATGCGCCACAGCAACAAGTTTGGCGCCCTAAACGTTTCGTTCTGGTCTCCGCTGTGGCCCTGCGTGCACGGTGCGGAGGAGGCCACTGGGGAAGAAAATGGACAGAAGGAAACGAAACAGAGAACTCTGAAGGTCAGCTCCACCTCGCTTTTACAGGCAGCTCAGGGACAACTTCAGAGGCCATGTTCCTTGCCCAGGGCGTCTGGGCGAGTCCCTCTCCCGGCGTGTCTGGGTAATTCCGTTCCTCACGCTGGAGCCCCTGAGAACTTCCCCTGCCTGGAAAACCGCAGGGGGCTGTGGGGGGCCTGGGAGGCCACACTTCTCACCGTGGGAGCTACAAGGCCTCGCCAGCACCCCAGCCCTCAGCCCTCCCTGCCCGCATGCGGCTCAGCTGGCATAGAAAGAGCGGCTTCCTTGAGGCAGCCTCCCCTGGCCTCGGCGTATGAGTTAATGTGCGTAGGGGACAGAACTCTTCACAGGAGAGCTGGTCACAAGCCATATTGTGAGTCCTCCTCAAACCCTTCTCTGGAGCAAGGCAGAATAAATAAGTAGTAAATAAGAAGATAAATAAAAGTCCCTTTCTACACGGGAGCTAATAGCACCAATGAAGTGCCACATCCCACAAGGTCACAGACCTTCAAATTAAAGAGTGCTTCCGTCCCCAACTTCTCGGCTTCGGCCGCTCGGATGGATGGATTCATGGCAGCCGGCCGCCCCGGTGGTTCCATTTCTCAGATGGACCACCTCCCTTCCCGCTCCCAATCTCTGTTTTCATCGTCTTCATTTCCTTGGGTATCTCCAGAGCACTTCCTGTTTCTTGCTCTGATGGCCACACGTTTTCTAGAAAGTTCTACGGCTGGTGAGGAATGTGGCTGTCGAAAGAAAATTCGGAACGCCCTGGCAGGTGGGGGATGAAGGCAGCTCTACAGCCGGAATGGCCGATGACAACATTTTTTAAAAATAAACTCAAAATGGCAGCGGCCGCAAAGCGTGCAGCTACATGTTCTAAAGCGCTCAGATGTTTCCACTTCTTGTTCAAAAAAAAAAAACGTGGAGGAGAGACTTCTAACCAGGAGCAACTTCCTAAGGAAGAAGTTCCCTGTCCTGTCCGTAATTCACCGTCAGGCGGGGAGGAGCTATGCGTATCCATCAAGTGGGACCCCAGGGCCACTGTCACGGCAGAGTACCCTCCTTCTTCTCCTGCACCCCTGAAAGGCTCCAGCTCCCAGAGGCTCACCGCAGGCGACAGCCTTCCCCGCATCCGACAGCCTCCGATTTTTTAAAAATCACCCGGCCCTCAAAGGCCCTGCCCAGAACACTCTCTTCCTACGCTGCCCCCCACCCCGCACCTCTCTTTTTTTAATAAAACATTCATTTCCACACGACCACTTCCCGGTAGCCTTGGGCACCGGGCTGCTCCCTTTCATGAACTGAACGACGACGCAGAGCCCCTCGACACCGTTCTATTCGAAAACTCACAGCTCATTTGTAAATGCCGCCAAGGACCCTTGCCTCCCCTCCCTAGTACTAGAGGTTCCCTCGCAGGCGGCCAGCCCCTCCTGGAGCTCAGGGCCACTTGCCCAGAGCTGAACTGGAGGCCCCGTGAGGTGAGGACTCTCCAGGGGCCCAGAGAGACTCCACTGCCCACCAGGCTGCTACTGCGGCTGCCGAGGTTCCGAATGGATGCGTCGATGTCCACATCATTTTGAAGCGACATACCCAGCGACGTGAAACCCGGCCTACAGACCTGGAAACGTCAGCTGCATTTGGAGCGTTAAATCAGGCTCGGCCACTCGGAGCCCAGCGCCCACGACGTTGCTGCTTCCTCCCTTCCTTCCCCAGACGCGTTTAATATCAGCGGGCGGGAGCCTGCGCTGAATCTAATTCGCTCTCCTGGCTCTAAAGGAAGCCCCTCATGTTTACCCCGACTGTGGGACCCTCCCTGCGATCCCCCACTTAGGAGAGCCCGGGATGGCAGCGTGAGTCCCTACCTCTGTCCTGCCGATGCCAGCAGAGTGAAGCCCCTCAGGTCCTTGACCTGTCTGAGCCTCAAAATTCCTCATCGGTAGAACAGAAATACTACACCTGCCTCCCAAGAAGGCTGGGGGACCAGGTGTGACCCTGTATGTGGACACACCCGATAAAGCCGCACATCGCAAACATCGCGCTTTAGGCTTTGCATGATCCGTCGTTTATTATCCATCTCGTACGTGGCAGTGGATGTTTCAGCGATGCCTTTCCGTGCAACTCTAGCGGTAATAAAACCCTGGAGGAACTTTAATGCAGCCTGCCTAATGCATTAGAGGTTCCGGGGAAGCAGTAACTTGCAAATGTTGAGGAAACATCATTTTTTATTTTGACGCTTGGGAACCAACACGAAACTGGACTCCTGCAGTGAAATGCTACTCCCCTCCTACTATTAAGGGTTTTTTGTTTTTTTTTTTTTAATGAGCATTTAAATAATTTTCTTATGATGTCAGTGACTCTAATAATACTAATAATAATATCAGGGATGTTCAGTAAAAAACACACCTTTAATCGAGTTATTATTCCGTGAAAAGGCCACAATCAAGAGCGGGAGTTTAACCGGCTTCCTGGACGAGCGATGCTGAGCAGGAGGCCATCCTGCCTGTGGCAGCTCAGCATCGTGACTCACTGCTGCTCGGAGGAAGCAAGGGGACACCCCGCCCCCCCAGCTCAGGCAGGGCCCGGCTGATAGACAGCCTGCTGCTCTTCCCCAAAAGCCAGAGGCAAAAACGAGAAGCCTGCCACTCGGACATAAGAACTGGTCTTGGCCCTCCACGGTTTGCAAAGCGCCTTACAGTTCGTTCGGCACGTCTAAATGCACTGGCCACTTCGCGGTTATTCACACGGCCTCTGAGGGACACCAGGCCAGGACTGCATTGCAGCTGGCATGGGATGAAAGAGAACGGAAGCTCGGAGAGGCAGAGCCCCAGCGCCAGCAGCGGGAGGACCTCCCGCCCCCGCCCTCTGCCCCCGCCTGGCACGCAGCGCTGCCACCCAGGTACCGGTCACTCCCTCTGCACTTGTCAGAGCCTGTTTCACAACGAAAACGGCCCGGAGAGGTTCTCCCGCCACACCGCGTGTGTCCTCCCAGTGAAGGGCCTCAGTTACCCTTTGATGGGACCCAACGGCGTCCCCCACGGCCTGTCCCTGGAGGGGAGGCCTTTCACAGAGGGCGAGTGAGCCCACGAGGGACAACACGCCATTTAGCACCTGGTGGAGGGGTCATGAGATGCCAGGCGGCCAGGTCCAGGGACAGGAAGGTGGACTCCAGGGTCCCCCATGGCAGGCCCCTTCCCCTCTCTACATTTCAGGGTGCTCGGTGCCCAAGAAGAGGGCTGGATTCACTGGCCAGCCACCCATCCTCCTCAGAACCTACAACTGCTAACGTTGCTGTCGCCACAGCTCCAAAACGATAATAATTATTATCACCATTATCCCTTAAATGCGCAGACTCCTTATTAGTTTAAAAACTATCTACCCTTTCATGATCCCAGAAAGAAAATGTCAATTGGCCACCTTGGGGGTCTTTGTAAGTTTCAGGATTTTATTATTTCTGAGAGAGAGAAGGGAGAGCTAAGGGAGTAATAATAACGGCGGTGACAAGAATCCATTATTAAATCCTTACCACAAGCTGGCCCACAGCTAAGCACGACTGACCACACACGAGGCTCTCGACAGCCCCTGAGGTCAGAACTGTCATCGGCACCATTTCACAGATGAGCAGATTGGGGATCGGAAGGGAGAAAATGATTTGCCAGAGGCTACACGGCCACCGTGTTCTTGAACATGATGCTGGACTCATAAAAGCCTGGTCGGAAGACCTGCCCCCCGCCCCCAGCCCAGGGACCTGGGTAGGGGCTGGGGTAGACGTGCATGCTTCAGGATTAACCTTCGGTTCCGGCTAACTAAAATGTGGACATGGGTGCTTTTGGCTAGAACTGCAACAACTGGGTGAAATCATGCTGATTATCTCATGGAAAAGTAACAGATGCACTTCGTTGGGTGTTGGTGCTGGTGGCGGTGCTGCTGGGCGTGGTGCTGCTGCTAATCATAAATGGTCTGCCTGGCGATGAAGTCCCCGCCGGCCTCAACAGCAGAGCCAGCGCCCCTCCAGTGGTGCCTGTGGCAGACGTTGCCAGCCCCCCGTCCCGCAGCCCCCGCCTCCAGGCCTCAGAATCCTCTTCAAGCCCGCGCTGCAGACAGCCACTGCTTCGAGTAGGGTGTGCCTCCGCCCCTTTGCCGGCCCTGGATCCCAGTGCACATAAGCCCAAAAAATGGGGGACCAGGCCAGACGGCACCTAGGACGCTAGGTAGCAGTGTATGTCCTGCTCGGAGCAGAGACCACACCTGCCTTTCATTCACTCACTGAACAAACAAGGCTGGGCAGCTGTTACCCACTGGGTCCTGCGCTGGTGGCTAGGCACGCAGCTCGTATGCCAGGGGACACGGGAACACCTAATAACCCTCTAAATTATTCAATGAAAAGTAGGAGGCTGCGAGGGAGAAGTTCAGGGAGGGAGGGACACAAGGGCTGGGCATTGGGGGTGCAGACCTGCCCTGTGCCAGCCTCTCACCTGCCTCACTCTGGTCCTCACGATGACTCTACAGGTGACCATTACAGGGGCGATAGAGGACACTCACAGAACTGAAGTAAGTTGCTCAGTGACATTATTGGCCTTGGGTTTTTTTATTTAAAATTGACTGTCTGGGCTGGAGTCCAGGCTCCCCAGGGACAGAGATCAATCTGGTCGTGTCTACCTCTGTGACTGGCCACCAGCACGGCGCTAACGCGTATGTGCTTCAGAACTGTCGCTGGCCTGTGTTAATGGTGTGTTCTGTCTGTCTGCTTCCCTCCCCCTACCCCGCCTGTGTTCTTTGCCACTGAAGTCATCACCCCTGGGACAAGGGCGTCTGCCCAGGTCTGGATGAACCCGCCCGGCTCCACAGTCTGCCCTCCAGGCAAAGCCACCTCCAGCTCAGCACTCTCAACAAACGGCCCCACCCCCCGGGCACGCTGGGTAGAGGCCCCACCTGGCACGCCCACGCTCTCAGCCGCTGTGTGCCAGCCACCAGAGCATGCCGGGATCCCAGGTGACGCCAGACAGACCGAGACGCCACAGCTCCGCCACTGCCCACCGTCGAGCTGCTCTGGGCAGAGTGGGCAAGCAGGCCGGCGACCTTCCCACATCACAGGCTGACAGGCCCTGCTGCAGGAGGAAGCACCAGGCACTCAGCCTCCAGGACCCAGGCAGGCTTGCTGGCCACCTCTGCGCTCCCCACCTTGGTCCTCCCCTTGGGGCCATGCGTTTCTACACCTTATGCACCTGCCATTCCCTCTGCCTGGAATACCTACCTTTCCTTCTCTACCTTAAAAACATCTTTTTAGAGCCAGCCCGAGTGGAATTCCACCTCTCCACCCATAGCATTCTGGGAATGCTGCTGGATACCGATCACCATATATATTGTCATTTTTGCCCTTGACCGTGGTGTGCTCAGCTCACAGCCAACCTGTACGCGCCAGTGTTGGCATCTCGGGAGGATGCGTACGGCGGCTTTAGGAAGTGAGTTTTAATCCAGATTCTTGTAGAAAAGGGAAACTAAGGCTCATCACGGTTAAGTGAGGGGGGCTCAAGGTCACCGAGCTTGTGGGTCACAGAGCCCAGACTGATAACCCAGTCTGTGCCTGGACGCACAACTGGCTGCCCCCTCCACTGGGACTGCAAACGCTGCCATAACTGGCTCTAGGGAGAGGCCTGAACCAGCCATGGCAAATCTTTGCAGCTGCACCCTGAACACCAGCGAGCTGGCCAGCGAAGCAGCTGCAGGCTTTGCAGGAAATGCCACTCGTCCTTCGGCTGAGAATAAAGGGGCCTGACACAGCGAGGAAAACTCACTTAGCCTCAAAGTGTTTGGAGACAGTCCATTTACCCCAATAGTGCCCGTGCGGCCGAGGTAAACTTAGCGCTTCTGACGCCTGGTCTCCCCCCTCAGGCTGGGGGACTGGGCCTCCAGCCTTCATCACAGGCTCGAAGGAAAGCCCCAACGTCTCCCAGACCGCCGGGCGCGCACAGAAACGCCCGTGAATCGCGCTTCGAACAGAAGAGGTATTCCTGGGAAGTGAGAGAACCCAAGGAAAGCTGATCTCATCTCACATGCCTTTCTCACTCATTCATTCATTCATTCATTCATTCGCTCATCCATCCAGTCACCATGTGCTAGGCGCTAGGCACAGCAAAGGGATCAGCCACAACCCCTCCCTTCCAGGAGGCCACAGGTGGGGGCTGGGGAGCAGGGGTAGGTTCGGCTGTGGACACAAAGGAGCCTGCCTGACTTTAGAACACCTAGGGAGGGGGCAGGCAGGAAACACCGCGTGGAGGTGAGTTTGAGCCAGACACAGGGAGAACAGCACCCGCCCAGATCAAGGATAGAGGCGTGCGGGGTGGCGGGCACGGCCTGGGCACACGCAGGGGGCCTGGACGCCCACGCCGCACCGAAGAGAAAGCAGTTCCGTGCGCTGCGGGACGAGGCAGGAGCGGGGAACGGGCGGTGCGAGCGGAGAGGCGCAGATCTGCGGAGAATGCCAGGGGGTGCTCCGGCCGGTGCTCCCCGCTGCTCCCCGCTGCTCCAGAGTCCCCAACGCAGGGCTGAGCTCACTCGCCACGCTCACCACCCAAACCCACGCCCAAATGTTAGCGGCGAGGAGCCTGCCCTGCTCTCAGGGGCTCTGATTCTCCTCCTAAGGACAGCAGGAAGCACATTAGGACGGCGGCCGCGGCACCGCAGATGCTGCTGTACCGTCAGAGCAGAGGGCGAAAAGATGTCCTGAACCCCGGTCACGCATTCCCTCCACCCCCCATTCCTTCCCCACGCCACAAACGCACTGCTCTGGGCCGGGCCCCGTGCTGAGCGCAGGACGCAGAGATGAGTGTCCTCACCGAGCCCGCGGTCCAGTGCAGGAGGTCGACGAGCCCACAAACATCTAGTAAGGGCCCGGGCCACTAGGTCACTAGTAAAGGGTGTGCCGTGCCACAGGGCCTAGGACCCCAACAGCCTGGGAGGACGGGGATGATTGCCCCCAGGAGGAGACCCTGGAGCTGAGTTCAGGAAGAATGCATCTGTCTGTCTGTCATGCAGAGAAAGGCGGAGCCTGGCCGGAGAACCTGCCAGCCCAGGCACGGAAGCGGGACCAGAGTCACAGAGGGGAGGAGCTGGAGGTGGCACTGGAAAGGGGGTTCCAGGTCAGTCTGCGGAGGCTCTGGAAGCACGTGGGGAGACTTAGCTGGATACCGATCCAATTCCACTGCTGTCAATTTTGTCACAGTGAAAACTTTGATATTTTCTTTTAAAATGAAAATTTTCAAGCCCACACTCAAGACCTACTTGAGTCATCAACTGTTCAGTATAACGAAAACTTAGCACAACAAAAGGAGGTAGGTGAACCCCTCGGAGAGCTTTGTTTCAGGCCAGACCCACCCTTCCTGAGCTGTGAATCATAAGGTACATAGAAATGAAACTGGGGGGCGGGGAGCAGTGGAAAACGCAAAGAGAGAACTTAAATCCCGTCTAGAAGGATCACCGCTACCCTACAGGTGGCTTCGAAATCACCCTCTCTGGCAGGAGTTTGATTATTCCATCAAGCTTCCCATCCATACAGTCTCAGCATGTGAAGCCACCTTCAGGAACAGGGCGGTCCAGGTGCTTAGAGGAACAGGGAATTATTAAGGCAGGACTACAGCTGCAGGCACCACACACCCCCAGGGTTCCCCAGACAGTCTCGACATCAACTGCTCAATTCCGTGATCAGGCCAGGTGTGCCGTTCAGGCTCAGGAAACAGCCACCCATCCCAAAACAAAGTGACACCACCGGCCACAGGGCACTCGGGCAGAGTGAGAGCGGTGCTGTTTGCCACTAAGACGGAGGAGCCGGAGGCAGGACACGCGGTGTGATTGTGCACATGGTAACTCATGCACGACATTCTCGAAAACTCGTGCATTTCTCAAGGTCATCTCCAGAGAGCTTCCCACTTCGCGTAAGACCCTCGAGTCCACTGGAAATAAGATGTCCTTCTCGAAACAGACGAGGGCTTCGTCAGAACCCCTCAAAGCTTTCTGTTGGCGCCCCGGAAAAGGGCCTACCCTCTTCCAGGAGGGGTTTGGCGGGCTGATGGAGCTGTCTGGGAGGTTTTGTTCCCCTCACCCCATCTCCCCGAACATGGGGTTTTCTGAAAGGATTCTGGCACTCGGAACGGACGGGAACTTAGCAGAGAACATGAAGGAGAAGCATAAAGCAAACTATCCTTCACATTAAATGAGAAAAAAAAAAAAAGAGTTTCAAATAAACGGGCAAGAGAAGCAAGACGTAGGCTGCGGTCTGTGCGAGCACCTGCGCGCGCACACGTGTGCACACCTCACGCACGGGTCCCGGCCGACACAGGACGTCTCCCTGCTGCATAATTCACAACTCCCCTCACCGGCAAGGCCTCCGTCCTTCCTCTCCTTAGATCCACAAAAAGTCTCCACATTCCACCCCCAAGAAGTATTGCAGGGGCAGTAAATCTCGTTTTAATGGAGTGTACGTTTAGCCGTGAGGAGATAATTGACGTTTCGGAGAGCCGCAGCCCGAGTGATATAGGTTGGCTAATGCAGAGGGGACTCGTTAGCGACGCACTACAAACAAGTAGTAATGTATGTGTACTGTTCGGGGTGGCGTCACAGCGGAAGTGTTCCGGTCCGCGGGGATTGATAAAACACAAGAAAACAGCAGACATGCACTTGTAAATTTGTCTCATTTGTCTCCGAAGTTAAAGGTTATTCCCTTGTTCTGAATTTGTAATAAAAACATGCTAGCCCCAGCTTCGCGGAGAATGTTTGAATATTTAAATGGTGTATAATGATAGGCAATTACAGGGTAAGAACTGGACCTTATGAATGAGCGAGCGCGGTCTGGAGAGCCAAGTGTTTTCCCACTGACGACTCATTTACCTCTAATGCTTTTCCAGAGCGCTGTCCCCCACGCCCCCCACCCCGCCAACCACCGAAGGGCCGCAGGGACCATTCGTTACGGGGTCATACGGCCACCAACCAGGCCACCAACCAGGAACCGGCCAAGCTCAGGTTGGTCAGGCTGGGTGGGATCTTTTCCTTTTTCAGTTGTGTTTTCTTAAATACTGAGGCCACAGCCCCTGAGGCCCCTGAAAGGCACCCCCCTGCTCCCCTCACCCCCGTTCCCCCACCCCGCCCCTGCTCCCCACTTTCCCCCATTCCCTACCTCCCCAGCAGCAGGTCAGAGCTTCTGCGTGGTGGGGAGAGGGGGCAGGTGGGGAGGGTCTGTGGGCAGAGCCTGCATCTCCTCTGCCCCCACTGTGGGTGCCCTTCTCCCCAGCACCCTCCCTGGAGGAGAGCAGCCGGCTGGCAGGGAGCCCCAGCTGTGCCCGGCCCGCGGTGGCCCTGCAGCTCCTGCCTGCCTACCTCCCCAGCAGCAGGTCAGAGCTTCTGCGTGGTGGGGAGAGGGGGCAGGTGGGGAGGGTCTGTGGGCAGAGCCTGCATCTCCTCTGCCCCCACTGTGGGTGCCCTTCTCCCCAGCACCCTCCCTGGAGGAGAGCAGCCGGCTGGCAGGGAGCCCCAGCTGTGCCCGGCCCGCGGTGGCCCTGCAGCTCCTGCCTGGAGCCGAGGTGCCCGCCTGGCCCGTCCAGGTTAACCAACTGCAGTGTTAGAGTAACTCCAGCCAGCTTGTCACCAAGCACAAAAGTCATCAGCGACTGAATGTTCTTTTCTGCACCACAATTAAGACGAATCAATACGACGTGCCACAAATGGTATTTTACTCTCAATAAGAACTCGAGCTGAGTTTATTCAGAATATTTTAGCGCTTCCCCGGGGGATTTTGGGCCGACGCAGATGGCAAATAAAGTACTCAGCCTGAGGCTACAGCACATTATGGTAATTCTAATGTCAGATGTACTTTAATATACAGCTCTATTTAATCACCCCATTATTTCACATTTCCATATGAAAAACCTGCGCACGTCGGCAGCACTCCGCCTCTGCCACCGTGCCAGCTTGCTCCAGCCCGCCGGCAGCCAGGAGATGGTCACCCCGGGCGGCGCGGCCCAGC
>NW_006494609.1:20682696-20696837 GCF_000325575.1 Pteropus alecto
GGAGGTTCCCGGAAACAGAAAGCGGGCCCCCGCCCCCCGCTCACGCAGAAGTGCAGGTGCGTGTGTGCATGAGCGTGTGTGCGCGTGTGTGCGCGCATGCACGCACGCACACCGGGTGAGGGGAGATGGCTACACCCGCGCCCACAGCGTGGCCCCCTCCAAACACCAGCAGCCCCAGCACGGGGGCCCAGCGGCTCCTGCCCATGGCCACAGGCGCTGTCCCAGTGCTGGCCGCCCATGCCCAGGGGCAGGAGGAAATGTGCAGGGGCAGGACGCTGTGCTGGGGACAGAGGAGGTGGGGGCAGCACAAGGAGTTGGTGGGGGGGGTGGAGTAAGGAGAGCTGCAGCCCAAGCTGACCGCCCCATCTGGGATGGGGAGGCCCCCAGGACAGTGCCCTCCGGTTTGCACTGGAGAACCTGAAGCTAGGAAGCCCAGGCCCCACGGCAAGGTCAGTCCCATGACTTCCAAATGGCTCCCGCCCCTCAAGGCTGGCAAGGCTGGCCGGCTGGCAAGACAACCAGCAGCAGCATGAAGGTTTTGGCTGAGCCCAGGAAATCACTGTCACGCGCACTCGGCCACAGAGCGTTCTAAGGAAGCCCAGCACAAAACCCACTGACCACTTAATTCTAGATTTCTCGAAGATGGGTTCGCTATGGATAAAATGACACCTGGCACCTTACCCTATTGGGTGCCCCAGTAATGAGTCAACATTTAAAGCCACAGAACACAATTCTAGGAAATCGTTACTGCATGTCATCAAAATGAGGTGCTTGCCTTTGAACAGGCTAGA
Source organism: Pteropus alecto (assembly GCF_000325575.1). Lineage (NCBI taxonomy): Eukaryota > Metazoa > Chordata > Mammalia > Chiroptera > Pteropodidae > Pteropus > Pteropus alecto. The sequence continues at coordinate 20,683,488 of NW_006494609.1, forward strand.
AGCAGCTCCTAACCAGGGTAAAAAATATATATACATCTCTCAAAGGGAAGAAGGGAAGAGAAGAAAAGGAGAGGAAGGAAAGGAAGGAAGGAAGGGAGGGAGGGAGGAAGGAAGGAAGGAAGGAAGGAAGGACGGACGGGCAATAGAACTGAGAAAGTCCTAGCATATGATGACAAAAACACTGGCAAATTCCTCGAAATTCTCCATTCACCAATAAGATTATCAGTTACCTAATTCCAGCAGATCTGTTTCATTAGTTCAGCGAGGGAGATTTTTTAGAGAAAGACGGCTTGATTATTGGAAGGTACAGATTCTGGCCACAACACTGCCTGACCCTTCCAACTCCTGCAGGTACGACTGTGACGGACAGGTCACCACGCCCCCATCAGACACACCTGGTTGACCCTGAAATCAGGATCATCCTGTGGCTTCTTTTTAAAATACGCTTTAGGGGCAAAATTCAACACTGGGAATTCATTCTCAATTTCCAAGTCCTTTGATTCCACCCTGTTATTATTGGTTATTCATAAACCTAAAAATAGATAATAATATTCTCCTTTTTCTGGTTGTAAGTTTGAGAGGGGGAAAAAAGTCTAGACCAGTGGTTCTCAAATGAGGATTATTTTGCCCCGCTGCGGGAGCTACTGGCAATGTCTTAAGACATTTCTGATTGCCCCGACTAGGGGTGGAGGGGCCGGTGGCACCCAGCAGGAAGAGTCAAGGATGCTGCTAAACACCGCACGGCGAAGAACTATCCAGTTCCAATGTCGACGGTGCTGGGCCAGACCCTTCGACTAAAGTACTGGCTTTCACGCAGGCACTGCAGCTTGAACCTATCAAAACACAGCAAAGCGGGAAATTGGGAGTAAGGCAGAGAGTGAGCAGGGGAGGAGAAACGGAGGAGAAAGAGGGTGGAGAGAAACCGAGACTTGGAGAGAGGAGGAGGGGCCGACGTCGTTCACTTTTGGCAATAAGCGAACTTGTGGAGGAATCCCAGTCAATTTCATCATTATAGAAATCATTTGAATTCCAGAGTTGCCTGGAGCTGCAGACCTGGGGCTCCTAGGGAGCTGTGACTTAGGCAGGGGGATACCGGCCTGAGCGGGCAGAGGGAGCAGGGGCATTAAATGTGTCAGCACCCCCTCCCCTCCCCCACCGCCAAATGCCGCCTCCCTCCAGAACCGGGGACTTCAGGGGCTGCCCTAGATTTGGCTGCTCGCATGTGAGCCTCGCAACAGAGGCTGCAGGAGATGCAAACCCAAATATACTTCCTGAAGTCAAAGAGATAAAAAAATACGATTTCTGCTGCAGACGCCACTCTAGGGCTGCAGCGGCAGTTCTGTGGGGGGAGGGAGGCCAGGGAGGGTGACCACGCAAGCTTCAGCACTCGATCTGGAGAGATGACATACAGAGGACAATGAGGGACCTCTCAGAATCCCGAGGCCTTCGAGACTGTGTCTCCTCCAGAGTATTTTTAGAACAATCACTGGAGCGATTCTTCTTAGTCGTAGAAACACTCCAGATCCGAAAGTCAGTTTTTCCTCTCTTTGCAGAAGCGCGCCGGCTCCACTGGCCAGGGCGCGTGTGTTTTGCTTGGCGGCTGTTCCCGGCCCTGTCTTGGCAGCGTTTCCTTGGAGCGTGCACGGCGAACCTGGCGCTCTGCACACAGTGGCACTTTCATTTCAAGTGCCCCAGCCACGCTCCCCTAACACAGCCTGGGAACTGCAGACCCCTGTCAGGCCAGCCCTGCCCATGGGGAGCAGAGCTGGGCTTGGGCTTGGGGTGGAGGGGGCTGCCTCTCGCCACAATAGAGATTGCAAACTGGGGCTGCTGCTCTCAGAGGCGGAAAATAAAACAATGCCGCCCGCTCTACGGACAGCAACAAGCTCCAGCTCGCCTGCCCACCCCCCCGACACACACCCCGCCGGCCAGCCCTGAGGGCTCCCCCTGCCCTCCTGCTGCCCGGACCTGCTGAAGTTTGGATGCGAAGGGACAGGGCGATTTCAGAACCACGGGGGCTGGGTCCTTGGGCTGACGGAGCCTTGGCTGAGCAGGAACACGTGAGCTCAGCGCTGAGCTCCGCTTCCTTCTCCACGACTGGGGTTAATACCTCTGGCGAGGACCTGGAGCATGCTTGTAAAGAGCCTTTTATCCAGGCAGCCCTCAACAGAGGAAGCTATTTATTGGTAAGAATGCGAAAGAGTGAGTGCATGAATGAATGAACGGACCAACAAATGAATGAATGAGTACATGAGTGAATGCACAAGTGAATGAATGAATGAGTGGGGAGCGAATAAGTGAGTGGATAAACGAATGAAAGGAGGACAGCAGGGTGCGGCTAGGAGGGAGGTGGAGAGAAAGCACTCGGGGGGCCCGTCACCCCGATCCTTCACTGATGAGTAGCTGTGGTCCGGCCCTCCCCATTAGGGGAGCCGTCACCGAAAAAAGGGACTTCCAGGTACAATGTTCGCCCCTCCCTGGCTTCGAGCAATGTACTGATTTCGTCCTTCTAGAGAACTGGCTCGTCTCTGCTTCACACGTTCCCTCTTTCTTTCTCTCTGTGTTGTTTACAAAGGTTTCATTATGTTTTCAACTAATCAGAAAGGCCCCGCTAATACACAATTAACATGTGATTATAAAAAAAATTAAAATAGCTTCCAGAAGAAGGAAATGTAATTAAGTAGAGAATGCTTTTCAATAAGGGCTTGCTTTAACCCATCGTCAGAAACGCAGTCTCCGTTCGTCCACAATGCCTGGAACAGATGCCAAGGGCAGAATGTTAAAAGCGAGTTTAAAAAAGGACATTATTTTCTAGGGGAATAATAACCATCGACTTGGCACAATGCGCTGGAGAGGGGTGACCTCCCCCCCATCCTCCTACCACTCTCTTCTGTAAAAATGTTTCCCTTTTAAAACAATAAAATAAATGATTAAGCTCAAATCTAACAGAATAAGTACAACTGAGTGAAGAAACAATAGTCCAACACGCATTCGCAAACCCCACAGCTAACACAAGTTCCAGTGCAGACCTGAGAGCGAGAGCTTAATAAATAGCACCACTTTTGAATCGAGTCTGAGATCCTTTTGACCAAATTTCGGAAGGAATCTGCCTTTAAAAACCCCAAATCTAAGATGGGTTTTCAATCTCACGTTCAAGAAACAAGCTGACAGATCAAAGGATTTTGTCATTTCTCCGCCCCCCCCTTTCCTGCAGCCACCCCAAATCCATTCTTTATGCCAATGAGATCCAGCCTTTTGATTGGCCCTAATGCTTGTCAACATGAATGAGTGCACTGTGGTTTTTGAGGGTTTCTGCCAATCACTACAGCCCCACAGCAAACCGTAAATGCAATGAGTTCCCAAGAAAATAGGACGCATTGAGTCTTCGCCATCATTCTCCCAAACATGATGAAGAAGCAGCAAAACTGGAAAGCTTAGGGCCGGTGGCAGAGCTGCCACACCAGGTACCTGTCCCCCATCCTTCGAGCCTGAGCACAAAGCAAATGCTCCAGGCCCCGGACTGTCCCCAGCAGCAGAGGTGACAGGGAATGGCTGAAACCCCACCTGGCCTGCTGTGTGGGCTCACGAAAGCCGCCCAGGTCTGGTGGGACAGGCCCGACAAGGAGCCCGGGCTTCTGGACCATCATTCCGCAGTGGGGGCAGGGCCCGGAGGCCAGCCTTCTGTCCTCTGGGCCACTCAGAACACCGTCCAGCGCGGCTCCACGTGCCCGAGCAGCAGACCTGACACAATGAGTGCCTGCTTCAAAGTGGCACCAACTCGGCTGTGAGCTGGGTGACCCGAGGCAAGGCGCTCAGCCCCTCTGGACCCGTCCCTCAGTGTGACATTCCTGGTCTGTACAATGACCCCGAGAGCAAGCTGATTTCAGTCTTACAGGGAGACAAGCGAGACTCAAAGGGTTTCTGTGGCCGGCCGAGGACCGGTGTGAGAGAGCGCGGACACCAGGGCCTGCACGATTGGGCTCAAGAGCCTGTTGCCTTGACCACAGAGCCGGCCGCCCCTCACTACGACAACCCCGGGAGCCGACAGGCCGCCCCACGGGCATGGGGTCAGCAGGCCCCCGTTTCTCCCTACGGCAATCCCATGAGGTGTGTATATTTTTGCAGCTCATAGAGAATGAGCTCATAGAAAACCTCATGAGAATGAGGCTTTCACACTTGCCTGAGGCCACCCAAATCCTGAGACGGCAACAAGCAAGGTCGTCCAGCCCTCCCACGGCACCCGGCGGGGAAACTGAGGCTGCCCAGGGTGGAGAGAGGGCTCCCCCAGGTCACACACATACTCAGTCAGCCAAACCCTGGTTTCTGACCCAGCCTCCTGGGTCGCCCTTGCCTCACGCATCACGGGCACCAGCGCCGCCAGCCCACTCTGGCCCAGGGCTCCTCCTGGAAGGGAAGAAGGAGAAGCCACCAGGACCCTCCGACATTTCCCGTGCATCCTCTGTGGGGCTCCCCCCAGTAGCCCCATTTCACAGAGGAGACCAGAACACGGAAGGCAAATGCACGCCCACAGCCCACACTTCCCAGCCCGGCATCCTGTCCTCGCTGCCCCCGCCCCCCACAACGACCCCCACCCTGAGACCCGGGACACTTCCCTGGGACGCAGCACCCCAAAAACAATGGCCTGCCCTCATCGAGCACCTGCTGAGTGTCTCAGCCCGTCTTCACTGACGCTCGCTAGGCTGGTCACCTCGGATTCCAGAGGGACAATCGACAGCTCAGAAAGGCAAAGCCCTCTGCCTGAGGCCACACGGCCCAGGTGGCGCTCGAGACCGAATGCAGGTAAGTTTCCTCGTGATGGCACCCCACCCCTCCTCCCCCAGGGACGAAAGGCCCCTCCAGAGCGGGCGCCTCGTCCGTTCACATCTGTACCCCTTTCCCACGCAGCGCCACCTGACGTGCAGTAGGTGCCAACACCTGCCGGCCTGAGCGGAACCGGCCGGCCCGCCCGCCCGCCACCCCGAAGCGCTGCCGACATTCTGCAGTTGGCGCCCGCCCCTCACGTCTGCACCGCGCAGCAAGAACCGACGATGCTTCCTAGATAGATCTCTGGAAAGAAGTCGGGAGACAATTAAAACTAGAAGCTAATAAATGATGAAGAAGCCCATGAGCCAAGTCCTGGCCCACTTCCCAGTCTTCATTCATGCATCAAAAAAAAACCCAGCGGTCCGAGGCGTCCACCAGGCAGCTGGGCAGTGGGGCTGTCCGGCACAATATAAATGGGAATCAGACACGATCAAATGTACTCACTGCGTTCCCAGCAGCAGACACTATCTCCCGACTCCCCCTCCCGCGTCTCCCCAGCCAAGCCCCCTTCTCCCAGCTCAGGACAGATGATCTCGTAACCAGGCAACCAGGCGGTGAAAAGGTCCCTGAGTTCCTGCACAGGAGCAAGGACGGCTGCGGTCTGCTCTGCTCGTGGTGGCTTCTGGGTGGCAGTGGCAAGACGCCCGCTCCTGGACCTTACAAGCTGGGGGTGCACTAGCTGTTCTCTCGGGGGACTTACAGGCCCCTGAGTCCTCCCTTCCCGGCCCCAGCCACACCAGCCAGCCAGCTTTGCAGGAAGACAGTGCCGTGGCCTCTCCAACAAGCACGGCTGCCACGAAAGGTCCCTGCAGCGAAAGGTCCCTGGCCACGGCCTTCCCAGGGGGGCCCTCGCTTTGCAGCAGCCCATCCCCCGCCCCTCCGGACCATTTGCCATCTGCAGCTGTTCTGACAAATGTGCCTGAGATGCCAGGGGACCGAAGCCTCCCAGATCCAGCGGGGTCAGCTGTACTTTGGGAAGCATGTGCCTTGTCAAAGAGAACGGCTTGGACCAGTGGGAGGGGGAAGTGGTGAAGGGTCTGGGGGCTCCCGACCGATGGAACAGCTCTGTGGTCCGGGAGCACACGCGCCCATCCGCTTGGAAAAATCAAAATGCTCTCAAGGCCGTGTCAGACATATCGGAAGCTGAGTTCTCTCACTGGGCCTTTGGCAGAAGCCAGGCATTTTCACAGCCAAGGTGGCCCTGGGTTCCCAGCGGTTAGGCGGGTGCCGTGAACCTCATGCTGATCCCGGTGAGGCCTCAGCTTGGGCTGGAATGGGTAGGAGGGTCATTTACCAAAAGCCCACTATGCGCGAAGGACTTGGCCAAAGGCTTCACACACAACACATGACCCCGTGAACTTGATTCTCACATCTGCATGGACACCGAGGCCTCAGATCATGCACTTAGGGCCGAATGCACGTTCTTCTACCTCCCTAGCGTCTGTCCTTCTCAGGATGAATGACAGAGCCTTTGCTAGCGGTCATCTCGTACAGGCTTGCAGTGGGTGGCAGCAGGTCGGATGCAGAGCCGTGAGTGGGAAGAGGACCACGGGCAGACAGGCACATCCGCCGAGGGCACAGCGCGTGCCAGGCACCGCCAGGGGCCTGAAGCACCCCCTCGCCCCTCCCTGCCGGGCAGCCGAAGTCACGGCAAGGTCCAGACACTCTGAATTCGGGGCAGAGCTGTCATGTTATTTCTTTCTCTCCAATAACCATAGAGCTCTTAATAAAGAAAATGAGTGAAGTTAGAAAATTAAAAATTGGAAGGAGAATCATTTTTTGCCAGGACACAAGCCTCCAGGATGTTCCTTTGGGTATCGGGGCGGGGAACACCTGGGGAGGAAGCAAAGACTCTGTTGGGACAGGAGAGGTATCATCCAAGTATCTAATAAGGCTCTGAAAACAGCAACACACACACACACGCACACACACACACACGCACACACACACACACGCACGTACACGCTACTCGCTCTTTCTAGCTGCATGAGTAGAAAATTCTTCCTAACAGTCTCTATCTGAACGGAAATGACCACAGCTAGAGACGAGGTGGATGGCTGGAAAGGAGGAAACGCAGAGACTGGAGCCAGCAACTCGACAAACGTCCTCACCAAATGTCCCCACTTCCAGACCATGCATCCCCATCCCCAGGGGAAGAGGGTCTGGGCTCCATCCAGGCCCTGACTCCCTATCTGGACCAACAGGAAAAGAATGGGAATGATGCCAATAAAAAGAAGATGCCTCTGAAATGCACCGGGAGCCGGCTCCCCGTGCAAGGAAGTCACGCGTGCATCGCAGCCGGGCCGGCGCGTCTCCGGCTCGTAGATCCCGTGACATCTCAGGGCAGAATGGTTTTCTAGAAGCGGAAGGAGGAGCTAATGGAACCACGAGCTCAGCAGAGCCCGCTGGACGGTGCCCGGCTAGAAACTTCTCCTTCCAAATAGCAAAAGTCACGACTTTTGAAATCGATGTGACTGTGTCTTCCGACTTTTAAAGGAACACTTTCTTTGTGCAGAAAACCTTGCCACTACAGACCAGGACAGGAAGAAAACGGAAACCCCCAAAGTAACTTCAGCTAAAACGCTGGCGTTGCCTTTCGGCCCCTCCCCTGTGGACATCTACCGATTGAGCGCCTACTGGACAGTTTTGGTTTCGGCTTTTCTCTCTGGATACGGCGTTGGGAGCCTTTTCCCACGTCCCTGGAAATGCCGTGAGATCTTTGTTTTTCATGGCTATGTGACGTCCCATCACACGGCTGAGCCCCTGTTCATTTAACCCTTCTCCGCCTGTTGGAATCTACTTGCTTCCCAAACTTTGCACGGTGTGGGGACTCTGCAGGCATGTGCAAGTGTTTTTCTGCATCTCCCTGGTTAGGGTTCAGGGCGGAGTCCCACAAATAGAATTCCTGGGTCCCAGGGTAGGAAGGGACCTCGCGACTCGCTCCCAGCTATGCCTCTCACCCTGCAAACACCGCCACACTAACAACTCTCCCTGGCGGGGGATGCGAGAACACGGCGGACCCCACCCTCGATCAGCTCCTGTCGAGGAAGCTTTCCAGCTGATTGACAGTACGAGGAAAACCTTCCCCCGCTGGGCTGGCAGGGCTGTGGCTCTCCTGGTGACGACACCTGCTACTGCGTCTGGACGGCCACCTCCCCCTGCACCCGGAAGCACACCCAGCGACGACAGCGACGACTCCCGTGAGTCTCTCTCCAGCTCCCTGGACGCCAGCTCCCTCCCCACGGAATGACGCTTTGCATGGGGCCATTGTCCACAAACCATCATTTTTTCAAAAACACACAGAAAGAGCACAGTGGCCGATACTTTTGCACGATACTCGTCCGCTTCCTGAAAATGCGAGATAATGAATAAAAATGTTCATTACAGAATTATTCACTTTCCTCCCTGATTCACGTCCCGGTAATTACCGTGACCAGCCTAATAAAAACTGCTACAAACCGAAGGTCAACTGGCAGTTAGAAGTGTTCATTTTCATTTCAATGTATTCATCTCTGGCTCCTAATGGCCTCATTTTCTCCCATGCTCCTTAATAAATACCACTGAATTACAGGTTAAATAGCTAAATTAAATTATTGCAATTACAGCGTGCAGAGCCCTGAATCTGGGTTTACCTTTCCCAGTTCAATTAGAGGCGAAGTTTCCACAGCCGCGGAATTTTGATTGCTGTCAATATTCTCGATTGCTGAGGGCCTGTGCAGCGCCCAGATATTTGGTGAGCAGGGTTTTTTTCCCCCCCATCTGTTTCTGAGGGGCCGACTGGAGCGCCCTCGACTGAAACAAAATCACACAATCAAAAGCGGTTTTTGGAAAGCGACCACGAGGCATAATTGATTCTTTTCGACTGAAAAGGGAAAAGATATAGCAGGGTTCTGGAGGCTGCGTGTGTGTACGCGCGCGCACGCGTGTGTGTGTGTGTGTGTGTGTGTGTGTGTGTGTGTGTGTGTACACACAAAAGAAAAGCCCCATCTTCCGAAGCGGGGAGAGCACGTTTCGATAAATCCAGGTCCTCTCTCTTTCGTGCCACCGGCCCACACCGATTTTCCGGGTCCACATTAAAGCGCTTCCACATTATTTAAATATATTCGAAAGCTTGTTGCTACTGCCTCGCCACAGGATTAATTACCCAACATCCCTCATAAGACAGAGTGTCTTAATAATACAGAGTGAGTGCCTGCGAAGGGAAAAAGCCCTCGCCGGCTCTGTTTCCCCAAATCCCAAGACAGCAGAGTCTATTTCTTGTGAAACAGCTCCCCCTGACTTCTCTGTTCCTCTGCTTGGAAAGGCACCGTGTCCCCCACACGGGGCTGCTTCTCCTTTTTTTTCTAACTATCCTAACGCACGGCACACGGGCGAGTGGCAAAACCCCCTTAGGCCCACTCTTGCGTGTTTAGAAATCTGGGGGACCACAGGGGTGCATGTCACAGAGGAGAGAGCCTACCCACTTCCCTGGCCCCCAAGCCCAGGCCTGGTCAGACTAGAAGGTGGGCAATTCCACACGGTGGGCCCAGGAGGGGGCCTGGCCAAAGCCCTGTGTGGAGTTCTGTCATCCCTGGTCACAAAGCCCACGGCTGAGCCGGTGCTAAGAGCTCAAAGGGCGGTCCCTGCGGCCGGAGCTGGGGACGTGGATGGTGGCTGAGATCTGGACGCGTCGGCCAGCAGGGCACGGGGGCGGCCCCCTAGGCCGAGGAGCCCACATCTGGAAGCCCTCCACCACAGCATCCTCAGGGGAACTTCGTGCTTTGTCTGCTCCCCCCAAAAAATGGAGGATTGCCCTCCCCGGCTCGGGAAGCCACCTTGCTCATGACACTGGGGTGAGGGGTGTCTGTGTCCACGCCATGCGGCCCACCAACGCCTGTAGCCAGGAAATGCGTCCCCAGGGCAGGAGGCTGGCACAGCCGCCTCTGGGCACACCCAGAACGGAATCAGAAGCAGGGACTCCCAGACCGGGAGCGTCTGGAGGGCAGGACCTGTGTGCCTGCCATTCACACCTGGGACAGGGCTCTGCCCCAGGGCTGGCACAGAGGGGCCCCTGGTCAGTACTTGCTAACCCAAACTGAATGCGAAGCAGCCTCCCAGAGTCCACGGACGCAGAGGGAGCCCGGCCTCCAGCCACGGCCAGCAGCAGCCCTGGGGCCTCTGTCCTCCCAGACCAGCCTTTGCTGTCATGGGGAAGTGGGCACAGCCAGGCCCAGTATGGTGGGGACCTCAGGCCAGGTCAGAGAGTGGACAGGCATCACCTCAACCTTCCAGGTCCCCAGCATTTCCCTAAGGGTAGGATCAGCACCTCGGAGCACCCAGTTTCCCAGGAGAAGTGGCCAGTGGCCTGTGCAAATATTTCCACAGAAGAAAACGCATCCCCAGCCAAGGAAGCCAAAATAAGGCTCGCTGTAAAGAATGGCTGGGAAACGAATTGACCATCCACTGCTTAAAAGTGATCAGTAGCCAGAAAGTTGTCACATATACTTAATGTGTCAAATACTGTGAGTTTTTTTGACAGAAAGGACACAAATGATGACAGGACCACCCTCCCATATACTAGGCATGCTTGAGTCTAGACTCTTAGTTCAGACGTGCTGACGAGACCATTATCACCATCATCATCAGCAGCAGCATCATCAGCATCATCACCATCATCAGCATCATCAGCATCATCATTATCCCGCAGGGATGCTCCCTCTAGTTTATATATGATGACCTAAGGTTCAGAGAAGTGAAGTGACTTATCCAGAGTCACACAGCAGAGAGCCCTCACGCTCCCATTTCAGGGTCGTGCCCTGGAGAACCCGGCAAACGCCTCCAAGCCTGGCCCGTCGAGCTCACCTTGGTCTGCTGTCAGCAGCCTGCTCTGGCCCCCTCTGCACCCTCACCCTGACATAAGTCATCGCCGTGCCCCGCCGGGGGAAGGTCTGCCTCCTTTGTGCCCAGGCTCAGATCCCCTCCCAGAGCTCCCAGCCTCCTCTGACCACCCCGGATATGTCACAATGTTCCCGACTCTACCTGGAGTCTCGCAGGGACTGACCAGGTCCCTAAAAGCTGGTGCCCAGAACAGGGATGGGCTCCAAGGGGCCCTCAAGCTCTCCCACAGCAGGAAGCAGCCACGGCACCAGGCACACGAGCTTCTTCACGAGCACCCACGTCACTTGTGTTTTTTCTTGTGAAACCTTTGTGGATCGTAAGAGGCCAGGACGGTGCTTTTTGAATCAATTCCAAGAAAAGAGACAGATGCTCCCTTCTCGACTCACCCAGTCGGCTGCGTTTTGATCGGGGAAGGGACTGGGCAGCAACCCGGTGACCAGCTGGACAGGTGCAGAGGAGTAGGGAGGAGGGTGCAGCAGCTCCCTCCTGAAGCCATGTGTCAGCCCATCCTGGCGGGTCTGACGAGCACCACAGACAACGGGCGTCTCTCACAGTCACAAAGGCTGGGAGTCCAGCGTCCAGGCACCTACAGACGTGGTGTCCAGAGAGAACCTGCCTCCTCGTTCACACACGGCCGACTTTTTGCCATCTCCTCACGTAGTGGAAGGTGACAGGAATTTCTCTGGGGCCTCTTTCATAAGGACACTACCCCTCACGACCTAACCACTTCCCAAAGACCCACCTCCTAACACTGTGACACGGGGGGTTAGGATTGAACATATGAATTTGGGGGCGACACGAATACTCAGACCATAGCACCGTGTGACAACTCAGGGGGTAGAGCTGAAGACTCACGGGGCTCACAACCCCCCTTCCCAGGTTCTCCCCCATGGCCGGGGCAGGGCCACCGGAGACAGGAGAGGCCACCTCTTGGCCACTGGAGGCCAATTCCAATAGCCCTCGAGGTGACAAGGCACTGTGACCTGGCCCCAGCCTCCCTGAGGCCGGTTTACCTTGAGGACGGCGAGGCGGCTGCAGCAAGCCTGGGGTCTAAGACAGTGCCACCCCTGCTGTGGGACCAAACAGGACGCTTAGCGCCTCCGGTCAAGGAGGCCAGATAGCTCCCCACCCTCTACCCAGAATCCAGGGCCTCACCGCCCAGGTGCCCTGGGGTGGGGGTGGCCACAGAAAAGCCACAGCCACAGAGACTCGAGAGGGACCCTCTCGTCCCCGTTCCCAGCAGCCCACTTGAACAGGACACATGGCAGCTGCCTTTTCCGAGCCCCTCACGTGCCCAAGCACCAGGCTGTGCCCTTCCGCATGTCATCTCAGTGAGATGCCTATTCCCAGAGGAAGAAACGGGGCCCAGAGTCAGGAATGGGCTTCCCCAGCCACAGAACAGAAGGCAGTGGCCACTCCACCGGCCACCAGCCCCTTGTCCTCCTCCCTGCGGCCTCAGCGGGCCGAACAGGCCTCAAGGGCCACGTGAGCAAGCACTGGCCAGCGGTCAGTCCCCACCCCACTCAGAGGCCCACACACAGGCGGAGAGACACCTGAAAGCTGAGAGCATCTCACTGACAGCAGAGACCTTCCAAGCCTCAGGGACACCGGCCTGCGTGTCCAGGACGGACAGACAGACAGACATAGCACTGCGTTGTGGCTTTAACTTCTTAGAGGCGGCTTCAAACCGGGTTTCTCCTGTGCCCAGACACTGAACAGCATTCCCTAAGTACCTACAACGTGCCGGGTGCCGTGGGGCGCGTGGCAGGCTCCTCTGCCTCCAGGAGCTCATTCATTCACCCACTCATTCATTCGTTCACTCACTCTTTGCTCTTTGATGGCACAAATGGGGGTACTGAGTGTGTCCTCTGTGCCAGGCTCTGTGCTGGGTGGGGGATGCAGTTACAAAGGGAACCCCCCGCACACGCACCGGAAGGTACCATCACAGCCCAGGAAAACAGGAAGCCACCACCTCTGCCTCTCAGGGCCTCAAAATCCCTTTGCAGCACCTACGCCAGCCCCTCTCACTCCCATCTTCAAGCCAACGGGCACCGCAGAGAGTTCCCGGGGGCCCCGAAAAGGCTTCCTGCTCGTGGTGCTGCAGCCACAGCCCCCACCCTGGACCCCCGGGATCTGCCATCTGGGACGAGATTACGGGTGTGCAGCTGCGGGGGGTGGTCACCGTCCTGGGCGGCTGTTGCCGACAGTGTCCATGCTTGAGCTGGGTGGTGGGTCCCTGGGGCACTTGGGAACCAGCCAGATCTAGGGATCTGAGTGAAGATGTCTCTGTCCCTGGTGTGGGCCTGAGGCTCAGGCGGCTGTTAACCCCTGCTGGCCTGTACCCAAGCCCTGAGCTCTTCTTGCCTGTACCTACCAAAGGCATCTCACCCAGCAGGGCAGAGGGGAGGCGGGGGGGTTGGCCTGGGGTGGGAAGGCAGGCGAGGGACTCCACTCTGCTCACCAACCCTGGCATGTCACCTCGACAGTGCACAGGTCGGTGGGTGGGGGACCCGCCAGTGCCCAACAGTGACCCATCCGCAGCTCACCCTACAGTTGCTGAGCGTGTCCTCCATGCTGGGGCCAGTGCTGGGTGGCTGCACGCCAGGCACTGACATGTGCCCGACAGGAGTCTAGAACCTTCGCCCTCAG
>NW_006494609.1:20696856-20717666 GCF_000325575.1 Pteropus alecto
AGTGCAGTCAGAACTGGGGCTTGAGCCCAAGTGGTAGAAGAAACATTTCTGACAAAACCGAGCGCCATCCTTAGGTCCCTGAAGGTCATCATGAAGGACATTCCTTTGTTAAAAAATGTTAAAAGTGTTAAAAACCCAAAGAAATTCAGGAACTTCTCCACAATGAGGCCACACGGGTGGAGTAAAACACACGTGCTTGGCTCGGACCTCAGTTTAAGCCCACTTGGTATGAAAACACCACACCCGCCTCATGGGGCTGCAGGGCAGGACAGGTGGGCCAGGCCCCAGATCACCTGTGGGCAGGTGTTCAGAAGACGCACCTCCAGCTGAACTACTTCTAAAGGGAGGACAAAACGACCACTTCCTAGTGGAAACGTGATCTTTCAGGGTGGCGGGAAGGGAAAACCAAAATGAATCAGGTTCTCGAAGGAGCGGGAGGACCATCCTGGGCGGTCGAGAGAGAATCTGAGCTGGGGAGCGAGGGCGCGTCTGTCCTGGGCCATGTCTTCCAGGTGGCGTGGCCAGAGGGTCTCACACCCCGCAGTGAGCGAGCGAGGACAGCCCTCACCCAGACGCTGGGCCAGCTGGGAGAACTCCCTGCTCTCACCCATGTTCTGTACAGTCAAGGAAAATTCGAGCATTCTCCCAAAGGCGACGCCCCTGACTTCTGCAACTGCTAGTTAAACGCAGCCAAACTACAAGGCGTTGGCTGCACCGGCCGCGAAGGAAAGGGGGCGACGGAGTCCCTGCACCGCCCGCGTGCCAGGCCCCGCCCCGAGCAGCCCCCACATGCCAGGGGAGGAGGAAGCAGCTCGAACGTCCGTCTGTCTGTCTGTCTGCAGCGCTCGCCCCTCCCGAGCCTTGGGGAAAGGAGGTCGGGAATAAGTAAAGAAACAAACTGAAAGCAAGAAGATTGAGCGGAAGTCACAGAAACCTCCTAGTCCCGTGTGTGCTAGGCCTGCAGCCATGAAAGAGACACACCAGCACGCCTGTCTGCTCCCCAGAGCAGTCCAGCTCTTCAAAACCAGCCCCAAGGCCTTGCTTCAAATACCTTCTTGAAAGAGACACATCAGCACGCCTATCTGCTCCCCAGAGCAGTCAGGCTCTTAACCACTGTGAGGCCACAAAACCAGCCCCAAGGCCTTGCTTCAAATACCTTCCCTCTGCAGAAACAGGTGTTGAAGAAAGGTGAACCCCAAAGGGACGGCACTGCATCGGGACGTCTCACAGGGAGGGAAGCCCCGGAGGCCAGTGCTGCCTTTGCACCCAAAGCTGAGGCTTTGGGAAGGGGATACCTGAGCTGGCGAGGCTCATGCGGCTGAGGCTGGGACCGGTGGCCCCCTTGACCAGACTCTCTCTCTCCAGGGACAAAGGTACAGAAGGAAGTCCAGGGGTGCAGAATAAGAGGACCAGACCCTCCCCTTCAACTTCCACCGGGGTCAGTGTGAGAAGTCTGCCTTTTTATCAGCTGATATTGTGATGATCCATCAGAGGGACGGTCACTAGCTCTTATCTAGGAAATCTACAAACTGCGGGCCACAGACTGGCCGCCTATTTTCAAAGTTTTATTGAAACAACAGCTGCACCCATTTGGTACATACTGTCCACAGGTGCTCCTGCCCAGCAATGGGAGCTAAATAGCTCCAAAGGTTATCTTTTAGCCCAAGGGCCTAAAAATGTGCTGTCTGGACCTTCACCTTAGGTAAACCCCTATCTTAGCTAAAAAAGCATGGGAGGAAGTCTCTAAGGCTTGAAGTTGGTGCAAAAATCTCTCTCTCCTGAACCATTACTCTTTCTTTCATAAGCAAATCAGAATTCATCACATTTCCCTTTTTGCCAAGGCTGCCAGGAAGCTCAGAGGCAATGTCTGTGTTCCACTGCAGTGTAGGTTACTGGAACAACCTTTCCCATTCCTTGATTGTATGACTCTCATTCTTTCACTATCATTTTAATGCTTCTGTTACCAGTAAAAGTAAGAGATTCGATATTTATTATGGAAGCAGCTATGGTATAAATAATAAAGAAAAAAAGCCTAAGGACATGACGGCACTCCATTTCAGGGGTCCCTCTGCACTGCGATAAGTTCCCTTTGCAGACCCCACTCTCAGAATTCACCCAGGCGAGGACATCTCACCTCCCCCATTCCTTCCTGCCCAATCGAAACTCCTTCCCACTGAGCCCTCTGGACTGGGAATTCTGGCATGAAGCTGGGCAAGCTCTGGGCACTCACTCTGGTCACTTACAGTGCCCTACCTGCTTCTAGTGGGCAAGGGGGCTCCCAAGACACCCCTCACTCACCCACCTGGGCACTGAGGCCTGTACCCCCAGGTGCTGAGACCCAGAGGCATACGCACATAATCCCACGATCTGTGCCCTGGGGCCCTCCAGCCCCACACAAGGGTACCACGTGACCAGCTTGGCCCAGAGGTGTGCCCAAGGTGTAGTCAAGGGGAGCCTTTCCCAGAGATGCAGCAGACTGCTGGGCCTTTGGGCGTAAACAAGATCCCAGCTGCACAGAGAGAGCGTGGCCAGGCCAAAGGGCAGAGGTACCCAGGGCCCCCCTGCAAAGAGCCCATGCGACCGAGCTCAGCCACTGACAACAGCGACAGGGTTCTGGCCAAGCCGTGTCCCACAGCTCCATGTAGAAATGAGCCACGTGCAGGCTGGGTGACCCTGGGTGAGTTGCAGAGGCTCCCTGAGTCCCCATGTCCTCACGCAAACATGCAGCAGCAGCCTTAAGAGGACATGAGACAACAGGCCAGGCACAGAGTGGGCATTTTATAAACGGAAGCCATGACATGTGACCCGGTGGAGCAGGCGGGGCAGCTCCGGGAGATGAGTCCACAGGGCCCGGGGGCCGTGACTGCAGCACTCGCTGTGACTTGGCTTCCCATGGGGGCCCCTGGGAGCTGGAAGATCAGGTCCCTTCCCGTTCTGAGCGGCACAGTGGCACAGTTTGACCTTGAGCTCACTCAGGCCTGCCATCCCTTCCCCCTACGGAAGAGCCCAAGTGTCAGCTGGGCAGCAGCCACAAGCTCTTGAACTTCGCTGAGCCCTGTACTCCAGGTGTGGACAGGGACCTGACTCCACAGAGGCCGGCATCTCCGGGCTGCCACCCTGCTAATCACCGCGTTATTTACTTGGAGTTTATTAGGCGGTTGCCGCCACTGGCTGTTGGCAAGCTCTTATATTTACACCTAGCTTTCTTGCGGTCTCCCCAAGCACCGAAGTCATAAAGGTGCCACTCTATCCTACTTCAGACAGGGACCGAGCAAAGCGGCCAAGTGCGGGGGAGCCTTTAACAAGAGGAAAGGGGTTTTCAGGTGCCCCTTGGCTCATGACTTCACAACTCTGGCTAATAACGTTTGCCCAGGGGGTCGAGATGCCCAGCTACCTCCATCCTGGCCATGACGGCTGGGCCAGGGCCCTTCCCAGAACTCGGCCAGGTCCCCTGTGCGAGGTGTTCCTGTCCCAAGGCACAAGAGGGTCAGAGCAAAGGTGTGTCCACCAGAAGAATCGCGTTGGAACCCACCTGCACATCCCCCAGACGTCACCATGCCCCTTCGGAGGGCCAAGCAGGACGCTCACATCAGGGATACAGAGGTCACGAGACAGGGTCTCTGCCTCGACCAAGGCCAGTGAGGGGGACATACAGACAGGTGCACACACCACAGCCAGGTCAAGGCCAGCAGCCAAGAGGAGGGAGGGAGCGGACAGGGAACGCCAGGACACCTCCTGGTGGGGCAGAGCACAGTGACAGCCGACGGGGCTCTGCCAGCTGCACAGGAGAGAGGACTGTCCTTCAAACTATGTCTGGGGTGAGGAAAAGCGGTCCGGGGCCTCGGAAACCAGGGTACGATCCTCCCTCTGCCACTTCGCAGCCATGCGGTCCCATAGGAGACCCTTCGACCTTTCCGAGCCTCAGCTTCCTCATCTGGGAAATGGGAGCGGCCACCACGCCTCAGGGAGCTGTGATGAGGGTCAGGGGGTGACGACGGGGCCCAGGGCGGGCGTGAGAGCCCACCTCGACCTCTCTCTAGTCACATTCCTCCTGGACCCCGAAACTCCACTTCTTGTTGATCAAAACACACAGCTTCCACTGACATCAGCGGGAGTTCTCGGGCAACCGGAGAGCATTCTGCGGCCCTGGGGTGGTAACCCACAGAGACCGCGTAGGCCACGTGACCAAACAGGTTGAGCCCGGGCCGGGACCGGGTCAGTGTGAGAACGCAGGCCCAGGAGCTGCGGGGAGACCTCGGCCGTGGGCCGGGCCGGGGCCCATGCGCCAGGCAGCCGAACCCGAGGGAGGCTTGGGGCAGGACCCCAAAGGAAAGGGCAGTGCTCGGAGAAGCAGGTGAGAACCTTGGGGGGAAGCGGCCAGGTGGCCCCCCTCTCTGCCTCTTCCTAAGTCTGAGACCTCAGGCCACAGCCATCCCGTCTCTGCACCTCCACCGCAAAACCACGCGAATGCCATCTGCCCCAGGGGTCAGGCCCTGGCGCACGCTGGCCCTCGACGGAGCAGCCGTCGTCCGCACGACCACGACACTGAAGCCGAGGCCTCCGACTCATCCCCTGTAGTCCAATGACCTGGAAAGACCCACAAGCCCCCAGAGACTTTCCTCAGAGCTGGGGAAACAGCGCCATGCGGTGTCCCCTCTCTCCCATGGCTTCCTCAGAGAGAAGTCACACCAGGCGGAAACGCAATCTCGCCTTCTGGGCCAGGGCGGTCGACGTGCAGTGGCGGCCTCACCCGCCAGCTTGCGGTGTCCGGGCCTGGGCCCGGGGGAAAGCCGGGCGCTGTCGGCCACGGGCACAGGAGGGGGCGACAGAGGCGCACGTGCTGCTCACGTGCCCAAGCCAGACCCACCTCTAGACGACAGCCGCCCATCCCCCTTCCGGGAGAAACGAACCACAAGAGTTAGAGCACAAGCTGCGGAGAATAGGGTCGCCGAGGCAGCTGGTCCACGATCATGGTCAAACGGGACGGGGAGGAGGCGACGCCTCGAATTTCTATAATCCGGAGGCTTTATTACCAAGGCCAGGTTTTCCAGCCCTACCTGACTACAGAGGTGTTTACTGAGATGGTTTTCTCCAGGGAGAAGAGGTCTCTGCTCAGCTAGCCACCTCCCAGCCTGGCCCCTTTGCTCTGGGTCTGACACGGGCTCCCAAAGGACCCCGAGCAGCTCATGCCCGAGGACTACAGAGCTGACGGCTTGGGGTTTAGGTCCCCAGTGAGATGTGGAGGGCCGCTCGAGAAAAGAGAGAGACCACAACCCAGCAAAATCAGAAAGCCAGCACAGGGCAGGGGGCTCTAGGTGGCCCAGGCGGAGAGACCGACGGCAGGGCTTTCTACTGGGGACAAGGATATCCCCAAAGCCAGACCCGGGCAAGCTCTGCAGCCCCACAGCACAGCTCTCACTGTCTAACAGGGGTGACTGAGACAGTCCCAGCCCAGGGACTCCACACCTAGACACGGGAGGACCCTGAGCGGGGAGCCTGGCCCTCACAACCACCCCCTCGGCTCAGCTACAAGCGGCACTGTGGACCCCTGGGGTCACCACGGAGAAGCCACCTCCCCTTCTGCCCACAGTGACAACTACTGTCATAACAAGAGCAGTAATAACTCCCCTCGCTAGGGCCCTCCCCGTGCCAGGCCGGGAACTAAGCACCAGGCGCACCGCGGACCCTGGTGTAACACCTCGTCTCCTTTGGGCTCCAAGATGGGGTGGGGGCCGCGTGGTCGCCCAGTTAGGGAGGGCAGGACCACCGCAGCCGCAGCAGGGCCCACTGCCCCACCAGCTCTGCCTCTGAGAGCGCCGTGCGCCCAGGGGTGTGCGGGCCAGATCCTCAGGAGGGCCTGCAGTCCCGCACCCAGCAACCTCCTAGCACCTCACTGCCCCCTGGCCCTGGGCACCTGTCGCAGTTCCCTGGCCCTTCCCAAAGCATCACAGAGCAGCCGGCCATGGAGCCCGGTCCTCAGAACAGAGGGTGGAAGCATTCCACGTGCACGCACACACGCACATGCAAACATACGCACACGGAGATGTGCGCGCACGTGGGACATGTGTGCTCATGCATGCATGTGTGCACGTGTACACACGTGGACATGCACGTGCAGATATGCACACGTGTGTAGATGTGTGTGCGAGTGTGGTGCATGTTTGTGTATGCATATGTGTGCTCATCCATGTACACACATGCATGCTCATCAAACACATGCACCCATGCGTGCAAACACATGCAAGCATGTACACAGAGATGTGTGCACTCATGGGACACATGCACACATACATGGATGTGTACATGCACGCACGTGGGCACGTACACACACGCAAACGTGTACACAGAGATGCACGCACACATGGGACACGTGCACACATACATGGATTGCGCAAATGCGCACATGTGGGCACATACACACACGTCTCCTTCCAGACAGCCGAATCCGTCGCTTTTACTCCCCAAGGTGACACTTGACCTCTTTGACATAAATGAACTGCTGATGTAGGGGTGCGATGGCTCTGACTCCCCCACTCCCGCTCAGCGGTTCCCATCTCTGCCTCCAGAGTCCTGTGCTGCTGGTTCCTCCGTCCTCAACTCACTTTATTTCTGGGAAATGTGATGGGCAAACAAGCTCTGCTTTTCCGGCCTGGGCTCCTAACCATCTACATGGGCTTTCCTTCCCTTCCTTCCTCACGAAAAGAGGAAACTTCAACTTGATAGAAGTAAGCGAACCCCTGCTCACCTCCACTCCCCCACACACATCCCAAAAACGACGCTGACGGCTCCAAACTCAGACACCACGCTTTGTACCTAATTCCAAACCCAAGAGCCTCCCCCGATCCCGGTCACCGACTTCCACTCATCTTGGTCCTCCCCACACACCTCCGTCTCTTCAGACCCACGCCCAAGGCACTGCTCCTTCCACCTGAGGATCTACCTGCACAGTGGGCGGGCTGGGGCATCTTACTGAATAAGAGCAGGAAAGAAAAAAAAAATGGATTCCTCCAAAAAGACAAAATTTCAAAAAATCAAACTGTGTGCCCAAAGCTAGAGTCGGGATCCGGGCTGGTCTGACAGCTGCATCTTGCGGAGTTTCAAGTCTCATATTTCTTAAATGTGCAGACCTGCAGTACCCCCTC
This sequence comes from Pteropus alecto, assembly GCF_000325575.1. Taxonomy (NCBI): domain Eukaryota; kingdom Metazoa; phylum Chordata; class Mammalia; order Chiroptera; family Pteropodidae; genus Pteropus; species Pteropus alecto. The sequence goes on from NW_006494609.1 coordinate 20,703,999, forward strand.
CCACCCCACCCTCACCCCTCAGAGCAGAGACAGCCAGAGGACATTCCTCCCTCCCCTCCCCCTGCGAGCTACGTCTGGGGCCAAAGGTCAGCTTGCTGGTGGCCCAGGCCCTGTGGGGCCCACAGCGAGGGGCAGGGACAGGACAGCCAAGGGGCTGACCCCCGCCTCACTACGCCGTCCTCCCTCCCCTCACCTGCCTGGCTGCCTTTCCCCAAAGCAGGACATAGGGCCTTCAGACAGAAGTTTCTGGGCCTTTCCATCTCCCCAGGGACACCTCCCTGCTTCGGTCCTCGTCTCAGCCATCCGAGGCTTCGGAAAGGATACTGTGATATCTACAGACCGGTTTCTGTGAGGGAACGAAACCCAGCCTGTCTGCACCCTGAGTGGGAAACGTACCAGGGAGAGAGGACCCGGGGTTCTGTGCCAGGGCCAGGCACCGAGAGGGGAGCCCACTCCACCCCCATCTGCTTCCAATTCGCATGAGCAGACAGACATGGAACCTTTTCAACTGGACATTAATCATTTGCAGCAATTAGATACCCGAGACCTCGCGGAGGGGTCCCGATTAGCCCTGGAAGGACGGGAGCCCCGAGGCGCCGAACGGCCAGACTCTGCCGACCTAGGTGTGCCCACAAAAGGGGAGGCACAGGCCCCCCAGCGTGCCGCCGCTCAGGTGCTGCGTGCGGGGCCTCCGCTGTAAGCGGGCGGCAGAGGCTGCAAGGCGGAGAGAGCGCCTGGTGGATTATTCAGCAATAAGGTATAATTGAAAGGATTAACATGAATGCCATGCTTCCCTTCCAAAAAATTCGAGGAACGCCAAAGGACTCTCATCTGGGCTGGTGTGACTCATGTTTTTAATAGGGGAACTCAATTTTCACTTCTGAGGAATTTGGGCTCAAGGAAACTTTGCCTAAGAAACACTCCACCAACCTCAATAAGTGCCACCACCCAAAACTAAAAATAAAGGACCCCCGCCTGGCCCTTGTCTCCAGAACCCACTGCGAGCCGCTGGATGGGTCCCCTGTGCCCTGGACAGAGGGTGAAGTCTCATGTGGCGTCTGAGACCAGCCAGGCAACTCCTCACTCAGCTGGCAGCCCAGGGTCAGTCCCTCCCTGGGCCAGGGGCCATGCCCTCTTGGAAGCATGCTGGCAATGCCACACGGGGGCCTGGGCAGGACATGCTGTGTGGGCAGGACACGAGGCTGTCCACCAGCACGAAGGGCCCAAGGGCGCGACTGCGCCATGCACCTTATCCCTGATCCCCGAAGGCTCCCGATGGCGTAGCTGTCGGCGCCTGCTCGAGAGGGATGGCCTCAGCGTCCCGACCCCAGCAGAGCTGGCTCCTGGGAGACTGAGCCCCAGGACACTGAGCCCTCCCGCTGCCTGAGACCCAGTCCTCATGCCCAGAGGGGTTGACAGAACTAGAATCAGGGATCATGACAAGCTGTCGCCACCCCAGCTCCCTAATGAGCAGAGGTAGCTACTTCCCTGATGGGGCATCACAGAAGCTCTGGAAATGCCCATTCCTCCTCAGACCCCACCCGCCTGCCACAGCCAGCGTGCCCACGTCCACATCCCTACCCTGAGTCCCCGCTGGACTTCCCAGCCCAGCCACCCCACCCCGGGTTCCCGTGAGTGTCGAGCTTTACATAAAAGTGATGCCAGGATGAGCATCCGGGGTGCAGACTTCTCGCAAGCAGCAGTACCTGGCAAGACACTGGTTTCCTGCCTGTTCACCTTCCCAGCTGCGTCTTCTTATTTACACAGCCCCCAGCAGGTCCCCAAGGCCCACGTGCTTCTACCTGATGAATGGTTCCTGAAGGGGAGGAAGGACCACAAGGGCCAAGAAGCAGGTGCTGGCCTGGGACCATGGCAACCGGGTACCACCATCACACCGCCGAAAAGCCCGCAGGTGAGAACTGCCCATCGAGCAGGCCGGGGCAGAGGATGCTCCAAGATATCACCGCCGTGTCCCAGCAGCCCTGTTTCCCGGCCAGCCACAGCAGGATGTCCCTTCTGAGAGCTGCCGCCATTCACCAAGGCTTCCACAGGACCCCACAGTGCTCAGCATGGCAGGCCCCACGTCTGCCCCCGCCCTGCGAGGAATAGCCGACGTCCAGATCCCCTCCCCAGCTCTTCCTCCATCCCCGCTCCGGCCAAAGGAGAGGCGCTCGTTTATAAGTTGCAGATAATGTCACCCACCATTCATCCAAATGTGTCACTAACATCCCATTAGACTATAATTATTTTTTAATTAAAACTAAGAAAACTGGCATGCCTGTGCCGACTTTATGCATCTGTTATGGGTTAAAATAGCTTTTAAAAAATGTTTCAGAGACCGCAGTCTATTGTGGCCGCGGCCTCTGCCAAAGAAAACGCAAGCTTGCTTATTTTCTCCGTGGGGCGCTGCAGTGCCTGTGTGTGCCGGAACAGAATCGGCTGGCCGTGAAAAGAATTCTAAATAAAACACAAACATGGAATTTGGCAATGCCACAGAAGCAAGCTTAAGACTAATTCCAGCATGCGGACGGCTCTCACATAGTAAGTCTGGCTCCAGCATAAATGAAACCAGGCACTGTAAAATACCAAGCAAGCTGGAGTCTCAACTTAAAGGGACAGAACTCTGGTTCCAGGTATAAAAGCTTATTAAGCCGGCTCGTGCTGGCTCCATAAATCCACAGGTTATTAGCTGTTTGCTTTCAGCCAATCCCTCCTTAAAGAGATGCATATTAAGAGAGAGAGAGAGAGAGAGAACAAATGAAAACCATCACTTTGCACTTGACTTTTAGTGCAGCGGTTCTGGAAATACTGTGTTGATTATCTCAATTAGACGAAAAAGACTCTCCGAGACCTCGAATCCACACAAACCCAAAAGGGAGGAGGGAAGACGAGGCGGAGGGGCTGAGAAACGCAAGGTGAGAACGACTGTCCCACCCGAGGGCGAAACGGCCCCGGAGCCCAGAGACGTCGGGCAGCTCGGCCACGGTGGGGAAAGTGGATGCTGGGCACCTCCGCCCTGGGAAATGGCAGTGGTGACGCGTGTGGTGATGACAATCATAGTCATGGTACCAGTAACAGTGTCACAGGATTACCCGCTACCCTGTGCCGCGTTTCATGCACCGGCTGCTGCCGAAGGCAGGACAATGGACAGGGCAGGGTCATAAGGCGGCTGAGGGCTCTGCCCGCCTAGTTTCCACATCTGCCCCTGCGGAGTCGGGGTGAGGGACGCTGAGAACGAAGCCCGCGTTTAGTGACGCGCCCCGTCCGCATTTACGGATGAGGAAACTGAGGGTCCTAAAGACTTGGTCACCCGCAGGGGTCAAAGAGCTCGTGAGTGTCAGAGCTGAGACGTGAACCCGGCCGGCCATCTCCTAAGCCGGCGTTCCCCCGGCACGCACTCCCGCTGGGTGACACACACGGTCGGCCACGAACCGTGGGCTCCCCCTGAGGCAAGGGCCCAGGAAGTATTGAGAAGGCGAATTCATCCCCAAGGACAGACGTGCCCTCCAAGGCCTCAGGGGTCCTGGTGATGAAACCCAATCACGCACAGCACAAACCAGGAAGGATTACAATTTCAGGGAGAAAAACAGTAAAAAGCGCCTCCGCCATAAACACCCGGCACTGGGCGGGGGCAAGGGACCCGTTCTGTGCTGACAGTCCCCCCAAGTCACCACACACACACGTGCGTGCACACACATGCCTGCGTGCATGTACACGCATACATACACATGCACACACGCATACACACATACATACATACATGTATACAAACGTTAGCAAGCACACCCGAAAACACACGCTCACATGTACACTCACAAACGCACAGGGCCTTTCATCACGGGGTCCGTGCCAGGCCCAGGGACCCTGGCAGAGGCAATGGGAAAACCCAAGGAGAAGATGACATGAGGTGACATTTAGCTCCAAATGAAAAAGCCACGGAATGCTTTCCCTCAAGTCTCAGCTACTTATTACAGGTCCACTCCGATCCAGATCACGCCAGGGATGGCGGGTCAGGCCAGCCTTGCCCCGAGGGAACCCCCGGCCCCCCAGGCGCGTGAGCTGAACCAGCTGCGGTCCTCCCAACGCTACCAGCCACCTGACCAGGTGTGGCCGGGACAGCCCAGGCCACCGGCACCCACACAGGCCATGGTCAGGCTGTTCAGCAAGACGAGGCCCAGGACTGGGCTCCTGACCTCTGACCCCCTCCACGGGCCTCTGCAGCCTGACTTGGTGACATTACACTCCAGTGGACCCTGAGCTGCTCTTCCTGAAATGATGCCCGTCTGGGAAGATGCAGGCTAAAAATACTCCTGGCTTCTCAGAGCCGGTTTACAAAAATAATTATATTTTCTTTAAAAAAAAAAAATTGATTATAGGCAAGTATGTGTCCGGCTATTTTTAGCTCCTATTCAACTCTGCTAATTTTTTCTCATAACCGTCATTGCAGACATTTTTGCAAAGCCACCCCCCTCTCTGTGTTCTGACTTGGCACGGGGCAGACTGGGGGCCCCGCAGCTCCCATGATCCATGGGGGACTGAGCACTCCCCAGAGCTGGCAGCAGCTGAGAATGACAGAATCCCTGGGGGAGGGAACACGTGGAGACATCTCCGGGTCCAACCCAGCACACACCTAGGGGTACCCCACATGTGCCCGAACCTGTCCCAGACCTTGGTCATTCATAGAGAACACCAAACTGGGGTTCCTGCCCCGTAGGGGCCCCCAGCCCAGCAAGGCATATGTCATGGGCTGAAGGCCCATAACCACATGCCCAGAACCTGTGACTGTGACCTTCCTTGGGAAAAGGACCCCTGCAGATGGCACTGAGCTCAGGGTCTGGGGAGACACCATCCTAAATTACCTGGGTGGGCTCTAAACCCATTGGCGACGGGCCTTTTAATTTGAATTGCCCAGGATGCAGAGCAGGAGGCCACGTGACCACAGAGGCAGAGACTGAAGAGATGCGGCCGCAAGACAAGGAATGCTTGGGGCCACCCGAAGACGCAGAGGCGGGGCCAGCTGCTCCCGGGAGCCTTCAGAGGGAGCGTGGCCCTGACCACACCTAGAATGTGGACTGGTGGCCTCCGGAACTGTGAGAAAGTAAATGTCTGTTGTTTGGAGCCGCCCAGCCTGTGGGTGTTTGCTGAGCAGCCCTCTGGTACGAATACGGGGCAACGGAGAGATATCACAGCCCCCCAGAGTCCTCACTGCGCCCCGTGGTTAGTACTCCCTTACCCCTTCAACAAAGGGCACGAGGCGCCCCTTGCAAGCGGCAGACGTAGGAAGGTGCGCCGTATTCCAACTCAGGAGGCCCCCTCAAGACCTCCCAGCCTGGGGAGAAGGAAGGCAGGCACGGTGATCCCCAGAAGACGGGGAGACACGGGGAGGCCCTGAGGGGCTCTGAGTGGGGCGGGACAAGCCCCAGGACACCAGCCAGCTCTCCTTCGTTCCCAGGTGTCCCCACTCCACACATGAGGCTCTTTCTCCTCCACCAAACCCAAACCAACGCCCTGAGGACCCAGCAGAAAACAAAGCAAAAACTGTCCACTTGCAGAATTCGCTCCCCCAAACGCTCAAGCCAGCAAAATGTTTAGCCGACTGCGGGAAACCAGCCATCCCGGGAGACAGGGCCACCACGGGGGTAGAGACCCTCCTACGAGAGGTGCTGAAGGAGGTGGCCTGGGACAGTGGCTACAGGCACCGAGCCCGAAGTCAGTGGGAGCTGGCCCCGTTCCAGACCCTCAGGTTTTCTGTAATCATGTAACTTGGGCCAGTTGTTCACGTCCCCGAGACTCGGGTCCTTCAGTGCAAACTCCCTCGGCCAGGCGAAGATGCGGGCAAACAGGGCCCGGTGCACCGCCGGCCGGCACAGGGATTGGTGCGGCCTCGGCAGAAGCCAGGCGGGCGGTTCCTTGGTCAGGTACACGGAGAGCTGCCACGTGACCCAGAAAGTCCACGTCTGGGTCGCTCCCAAAAGAGCCGAAAGCACGACCTCGAATCACTACTTTACGACCGTACATTCACAGCAACGGTATTCACTGCCTCCAAAAGCTGGAAACAGCCAAGCATCCGTTTATCCACATCTTGGATAAACGAGATGTGGTCCATCCACACAATGGAATATTATGCAGCCTTGAAAAATAAGGCACCTCTGGCACCTGCTACAGTGTGGATGGACCTCGAGGACGTTATGCTGAGTGAAATAAGCCAGAAACAAAAGGACAAATACTGTATGATTCCACTGACATGAGGTCCCCAGAGGAATCGAACTCATAAAGACAGAAGGTGGAACACTGGGTGTGGGCTGGCTTGAGGGGGGATGGGGAGTGGGTGTTTAATGGGGACAGAGTTTCAGTTTGGGGTGACACAAACGTTCCGGAGATGGACGGTGGTGATAGGAGCCGAGTAATGGGAAGGTAGTTAATGGCAATGAACCGCACACCTAAAAATGGTTAAAATGGTAAGTTTTATGTTTTGTACAGTTTATTTACAACAGTAAGAAAAAAACTTTGAAGTGGACGCATCCTCATGCCATTGTGAGAACCAGTCAGTGGAGGTGAGGCATAGAGAGGCCGCCGCACACAGTAGGCCCTCAAGCACTGGCTCCCTTCGCTACTACATCGAGAATAAAATGAGGTGCTTGTTAATAAAACACGAGGAAACGCGAGAAAAGCGGGAGGGGCTGCGTCAGGAAGAGCTGGTTACACACAGCTCCGAGGGCCGGCTCCTCTCTCATTAACAAAGGCAGTAATTTAAAATGTCCAGATTTATGAAAAGACGCCAACTGCCCGCGTCTCTGCAGGCAGTGGCTCCGTGTCTGCATTAACCTCCTTGGGGAAGTCGCGCACCCTCTTATCCCTTCCGCTGAAATCATAAAATCCAAGCATTCTTACTACCCAGGGCTCGGGCTCGCCCTGCGACGGCTCTGTGGTCCAACAGCCTTCTCCTCTCTGTCGGCTGCTCCCACTCACACCTGCCGGATAGACGGCCAGCGGGCGGGCAGCCTGGGGCCTCAGAGCCACGGGAGGAGTAGGCTGCGGCCTCCAGGCCCAAGGGGACCAGAGTTCTAACATCACCCCTGCCATCTACAAGCCGCGCGATTTCGGGCAATCATGTCACCTCGCTGATCTCGGTCTCCTCTGAACTATGGAAGAGGCGACGCTCCTGAGAGAGAAGCAGCTGGGAAGCTTAAATGTTTGACCGGGCTCCTGCAGAGGACCCCAACGCACAGTGAGGGTGCAGAAATGGGGACCTGACGGTGACCGGGTGGCTTCATTGCCGAGCGTAAGGAAGACCCTGATGGGACAGAAAGTCACAGTTGATGCTTCCACCCCCACTGTCCACACACCATGGTCACACACCGCCCCCGGCTCTCGGTAATTATGAAATAATCCTCCGGGAGGGGACCCCAGTGACGGGCAGGGTGGGCCGTGCGCGAGCCCCACGCAGCATGGTCCCTGCCCAGCACGGGTCTCTTCCCACCGCTTTCTGGATTAAATTGGCCAGCCTTGATTATGTTTGGAGAAACTGTATTTCATGGTTTACACTATTTGGGTTTGATTGTGAAATACGTCGGGTCCCCCCGCCCTGCCCAGCTCCCGGGTTTAAAAAGGCAAGTACACTTTGTTCCCCCACAAAAAAATAAATAAATAGATAGATGATAGATAGATAGATAGATAGATAGATAGATAGATAGATAGATAGATAAAATAAGCACAACGGAGAACACCTCAAGCTTCAGGAGGAAGACAGTCAGTGTCTCTCCAGCAAAGAGAAATTGCTTCTGGGGGGCCACGTACAAAGATGAAGAGGCGCCAGGGGCATTCTGCGTGTCCCCTCCACGTTCTCTCACGGGGGTGACCATGACCTTTTCCAGGTCTTCCCTGTCCACCAGCGTTTCATGAGCTCCCACGGGCCCGGCCCGCCCGGGCACGGGGACGCATGTGGACCTGGCAGAGGCTGGGCTGGGGCCAGCCGCCGCATCCCTGACTCCCGGCCAGACCCCCTGAGGACAAGGTGATGAGAAAATTCTCCCCCACACCCCAGGCCTCTCCTTCCACGTCCAAAATCCCCACCGCTGGTGGCCAGAAGGTCAGTCATTCTGTGTCCCCCTATGTCGCTCACAACTCAGACCCCTCGGGGCTCCAGCCGGGAGGGAAAACTGGAGGCTGGCTGGGTCAGCGAGACCCCTCCGAGAAGACACCCAGCTCCACAGCCGTCACTGACGGGAAGAAGCAGGTCCCCGCTGGGCCTCGCCTTCCCCAACAGGAACCTCAGTCGGTCTCGCCCGGCCCCAGACCCCCCAGGCCCAGTCCTCCAGTTGGTCTTAAGCCGAGAGCGGCTCCATAGGGTGCGGCTCCGTGGGGTGTGTGTCTCACGTTCATGGCACAGCCCCCGCAACCACGAGCTCCTCCGGGACATGGACCACACCAGGCCCACTTCCGACCCCCACGTCTAACCCAGGGTCCGACGCCAGCCTGGCCGGCGAAGCGAGGAAGACCTGGGACCCCTCCTGGCCCAAGTCTGAGGCACCGCACAGCCCAGCAGGATGCCGGAGGGAGACCGGGGCCACGTCCCAATGTCCGCTCTGCCGCCCGCATGACCCCTGGTGCATCGTTGGCCCCTCCGAGCCCCAGGGTCCTCCTGAGCAAAAGGTGGGCACTGCCTCTTCTTAGGTGTGTTAAGAGGATGAGGTTCATGAGCGAAGTGTGCAAAGTGCCTTGGACACTTCCGGCACATAGTAGGTCCTTTAGAATACAGCTGCAAGTCACAGGAGCAGTGATGGCGGTGAGCCTCCCTCCTCCTTCATTCACACTAAGAAAATCTCCCCGGCAGGAGACTTTCAAAGAGATGGCAGCCACATCGTCATCAGAGCACGAGGAACTCAAGGCTTTTCGACAGCCCAGCTTCCTTCTTCCTGCCCCTGCTGCCCCACAGCCTAGTGACGCCTCACCCTTTGCCTCTGCTGCCCCACATGCTAGTGACCAGCCATGGCCACCCCGAGACAGCGAGCCGATCAGTGGACCCTCTGATGCAGGGATGATGAGCAGGGACTTCTCGCGTCCCCATTTCACAGGCGAGGAAACTGAGCTTGAAGAAAGGAAGTGGCTAGCCTGGGTCACGGAGTCACACCACGTGCCTTCAGGACAAGCACCACGCATGGTCCCATCCCTGGAGCTCGCCGCAGTGCCTGCAGCTTTTCTTCTGATAACGTGTCCACGGTGACATTTCATGTCAAACAGGAATCCGTGCCACAGAGCACTGGGAAAAGACGAGGCAGCCACTAATCGAAGCACAACCAAAGGACGTCTGTGACCTGGGACGCGGGGAGGCGAGTTCCAACCGCAGATGGCAAAACGGAGGGTCCGAGAGGCGACCGAGCCGGGCCCCTCAGAGCAAACACCCTGTCGGCCGCCAGCGTCAACTGCGCCTGTCACGTGGCTTCGGCCAGGTGGTGAATTCCCTTCTCCCGTTTTCAATGTGAACTCAGGCGGGGCAGGGCGCCTAGTGGGCAGAGCCTGGCAACACGTCCTGTGGCCTCCTTCCCCGTGCTCTGCCTCAGTTTCCCCATCTGGATAACGGAGGGTGAGATGATCTCCCGGGACCCCCGATCTTAGATCGCTAAAGACTGACTCGAGGCTTGAGGCCAACCGGGGCCGGCCGCTTCCTGGGCCACTCGGCTCCACGTGGAGGGGGCCCAGCCGCCTCGGCCTCTCTCGGATTCCCTTCAAAGCTGCAGAACGTGGCGGCCTCGCTCTGAGATCTCTGATGTCGGCGACCAACGCTGGTTCCTCACATCCACTAACTGCTTTAAAGCGCGGCATCCAGGCTGCATTAAAAATTAATTACACATGCTATTTTATTGCCAGTGCATAATGTAATGAGCACCAGCTGTGCTAAACAGCCAAACTCCTTTTTAAGACAGCTATAAAAAAAAAAAAAGAAAAAAGAAAAAAAGAAAGAAACTGCACTTCCAAATGCCTCTCCTGTCAGAGCAGAAAAAAACAGCAACATCTTGTACGGATTTGAGCAGAATTCTTTGATTTCTCTTTGCCTTCGGAACGGCGGAAGGGCCAGCTCGGAGAGTGGAGAGGGACCTGGCACGGCTGTGGGTCCCCGTCCCCAGCGCTGCTGGGACCCCTTTTATCCAAGGACGGTCACGCTGGTAGGCGCCCCTGCACCCAACCCCCACCCCCGGGCAGCTCTGGCTCCTCCTTCTGGTCCCCTCTCCCCGGCAACTTTGGCCCCTGCTAGTGCTAGAGGAGACGTGGCTTCCGGGCTCTGTCAGACAGGGGACTTTGCTGGTCCACCCAAGACCTGCCATCCTCAGCCACCCCCCATCGGCCTGCAGAGGCAGCTGCCTCCATACTGAGGGGCCTCGCGGCTCTCCATGGATCCTCCCAGCAGGTCCTCCGATGACAGAAGGACGCGTCCGGGTTCTCAAGGTCGGCGGTCCAGGCAGTGTGATCCCAGAGGCAGGCACACCCCGGAGTAGAATCCGGGCACTGGTGAGCAGAGTCCCCCACTGGGTAGTGAATGCTGGACCCCCGGCCCCTTCGGCGACACAGACATCGCAAGGCGTACAGATGACTCTTTAAATGTTTACTGTCTCCCCTGAGAGCCCTTTCGCTACCGTGAGCCAACCCCCACTGACCCCGGGACCTGGTCGGCCCAGAAAGACCTGACAACAAACACGGCTTTGCAAAGGGAATTGAAAAGAGGTGTCGGGAACCTTCCGCTGACGGAGGGCTTCTGTCCACTCACGTCTCTTCTTCATCCCATACTCGCCCCGCCCTCCAGTCTCCGTGGAGGCTCCCGCACCCCACCGGGGCACCTCCGCACCCCTGCCCCAGAATCGATGGGCGCCGCCGTCCCGGCCCGCAGCGCCCCTTGGCTTCCCACTGATCTTCCAGTGCTAATCAGACCCAGCCCGGGAGGCAGCTACGGCTTGCTTCTTGTTCTGGTGCGAAATGTGCGAAGCACAGACCATATCATTAACATAAAACTTCCAGAAATAAGGCCACTTTCCAGACAGACCGTATTAATTGCACCAAGCTTCCACAGCTAGGGTGGTCCAGTCCATGGTATCCCATTGGATGGCTCCGGTTATAAAAACCAACACAAAATGAACCCTGGGATATAATTGAAGGAGGAGAAAACGATAGATTCTACTGTTAAACCCAACTATTTACTTACAGGTATTCTTTTATCTTTATTGTCCCTTTAACCCATGCCAAGAAACCCCAGACAAGTTAAATAACACAGCAAGCACAATTTCAGTAGAAAAGTAAATTGAATTTAACTTTACAGGATTGCCCTGTGATTTCGACGTACGCTAATGACTGCAACTGACTCTTCCTATTAAACCCAGACACTTCCACTTCCCCGAGCCGGGGTCCCGTGCGTTCTTGCCTGAGACCTTGAACCTCACCAAGCGTATGTACTCATCGCTGTGGCCGATGACCATTTGCGACTTTTAAATACGCAGTGACGTTTCTCAGTTCCTTTTCCACCTCCCAATGCTGGTACGTGAGCTGAGCCAGCCGAGAAGCTAAATGCCTTTCCGAAAGGAAACCAGGGATCCAGCTTGCAGTGAGATTCCACACGGCGCCAGCCATGGAAAGGTGTGACATCGCGAGCACACGATGCTGTCTGCTCGCTCAGCACAGGGCACCGTTCTCAGCCCCTGGCATGTGCGACCTCGCTCGATCCTCCAAACACTCCTTCGAAGCATGTACTATCACCGCCCCATGTTACAGGTGGGGAAACTTGAGGAAGAGAGGATGATGTGGCTTATCCAAGGTCACACAGCCGCACGGGACAGGACAGAGCAGCCTACACCCCCCTCAGTCTGATGCACCCTGACGTCTGTCTGCCTCTCGATCGTAGAAGCCGCAGAGTGCGGGGAGGGTTCAGGCCAAAGACCAGTGGTTTTCAAAATTCTCTCTGAGCACGCCGGGCCTGCCCTGAGGACCCTGGCCAAGCCCAAGGCCCCATCCTCGGCGGCTCAGGAATCAAAATAGATCTGTTTCGGAGATCAACATAAGGAACGTCATTTTTAAATGTAGTGTGTGTGTATATGTATATACACACACACACATATATATATGTACATATATATATGTGTGTGTGTGTATATACATATATATACACACATACATATATATATATGTATACACACACACACACATATATATATGTATATCATAGATGTATGTATGGACGTGTATGTATATTTTTTACAGAAGAGGAGACCGAGGCCCAGAGAGGAGGCGTGACTCATTCAAGGTCACCTGCCAGGCGGAGTAAGGGCCAGGACCACAGCCCGAGCCTCTTGACTCCACAGGTACCCCGGAGAAGTTCCTACATGGAATTCCTCAGGAAACTTCACTTTCGAGAAATGCCTCAACTCAAAGCTTCCCATTATTTCGGCAGAACCACAAAGCAACGGATGAGCAGGGGTCAAAGAAATCCCTTCGTTTTGTGCATTCGAGAAGTCCCTGCTCCCCGCCGTGACCGTCAGGAGGGGGTCCGGGGCCGGCGTCCTGGGGGGCGCAGCTGCCGGGGTGCTGCCAGCCCTCGAGGCACACAGCACACGTACCTGCGTGGTTTTCTCCCCCACGAAATCACATCCTTCTATAAATAGCTGCGGATGCGTTCCCGGGCATGCAATTAACCTGCGTGAAACACGGTTACACCGGGGGTTTCTGTATTAACTTGAAGAGATGAGTTCAGTGCATCCTGATCCAAAACGGGACGACACAAAGTGAGGACGGCGCCCTGTACGGTGGGCCGCCTCCTCCTGACGGGCTGCTGGGGACTTAATGACTCCGTGCCAACCACTAATTAAACAGGCACTAAAAACGCTTAAGCAAACAGCCCAGCGCCAGGGACAGAAGCCACAAAGGGACAAAAAGCACTGGAAGAGGATATTCTCAGGTCTTGAAATTGATGGGGAAATATGGCGACACAACCTGGCACGGGCTAGTTAATGGGGACCCAACCAGGAAGGGGGACCGTGCTGGGAATCGCGGGGGCGGGGGACATCGGAGGATGAGGGCAGGCCCCGAGAGGGCCAGCAGGAGCGGTCCCAGGGACCCCGGCACAGACATCACACTGCCACCAAGTATGGCAGCCGCTCCCGGGCTCTGGGACCTCACAGCAGCGCGTTCTAAAATCTGAAAAGGCCTCTGAGCCAGAGACGAAACAGGGCTGCAGGAGCGGCCCAGGACCAAGCCCCACCTGGGCACCGCCATCCCTGGGAAGTGTCCTCCTACAGGTCTACAGGGCCCCCTTCCGGCTCCACCCCGCCCCCACCAGACTGCACGCGGCGGGAGGGCCCGGGGTCTCCAAGCCTCACTCCACCCCGTCTGCAGCGTCAACCAAACCAGGCGCTCAAGAAATGGCTCTTAGCGACAGAATGGACAAACGGAGGAGTGAATGAATGAATGTGAGCTGCGAGGCCTCGACAGTGCTGAGCCGCATCCTCTCATCTGTAAGTGGGGAGAGGGAACCGATCGCCTAAGGTTGCCGTGAAGGTTAAATTCAAGAACACGCACAAGACGCCCAGCACAAAGCGGCACACGGTCCCTATCGGGGAGCAGGTGGCTCTGTGGCCAAGAGTGGGTGTAGGAGAAGCATCTCCCAAACGTAGGCAGAGGCACGAGGCT
>NW_006494609.1:20717699-20723408 GCF_000325575.1 Pteropus alecto
AACCTAGGCCCAGCCACTCGCCTTGCCCGAGCCTTGACGTCCCCATCTACGGAATGGGAATGTAACGCTCCCACACAGCACAGCGGCTTCTAGCAGAGCCGGAGCCAAGGGAGAGCTAAGCAAAGCCCCACGCACCCCTCTGCCAGGGAGACTGCCTTCCTGCACCGCGGAACTGGACCGAGTCCGGTCACAGACACTCAGGCTGATCTTCGACAGCGCCCCACCCCCGCCCCCCACCCCCGGTTCCTGAGGGGCCGCAGCACTAACTACTGGAAGCCATGAGAGTGAGGCGGCTGCCCAGACAGCGGGCACCTGTGGCCCAGTAAGCAGGGATCACGGCACAGACCCACGGAGCTGGGACGGGAGCGCCAGTCGCCCTGGGCACCGGGCCCGCCCGGCCTCTCTGCAAGTGGTGCCGACTCCTTCCCAGGTGACCTCGTCTTTGCTTAGTGCATTTGAGGCGTAAGCCCAGCACCTATGACATCACGCTCCATCATAGCGGTCGGCCGTGCTGAAGGCTGCAGGCGCCCCCTACCCCCACCCCGCAGGAAGGCCCAGGGAGCTCTTGACCCTGGAGCTGGGGCTGCCTGTGACCCTCTGCAGAGCTGTGGCTGTAACAGGGACCATCCCTTGGGATAGCTTCAACCGAAAGCAAACCCTGCCCAATAAAAATCGTTTCCATTTTATCACCCGAGTCGAGAGGAAGCCCGCACTGAGCCCCACCTCTGCACCCACCCTCTCCTCTCCCGGCCCCTGCCCAGAAACCAGACCTCGGGCGCTCACTGCCACCATCCCGGCTCCTGTGGCCTCGGTGCATTTCACACCAGGCAGGTCCTGCCCATACTGAGCAGGAGGGGCCTAAAACTTCCAGAGGCCTCAGGCTAAAGCAAGAGTTTGGGTGTTTGGCGGGGTGGGGTGCGGGCAGTGGAGGGAAGTAGTAGTCTCCAGATTGTGTCACCACACTGCCCATATGTGCCCATCTGTAAAATGGGCAGCCACACCAACCCAGAGCCAGGCGCACAGTAGGTGCTCAGCCCCTCAGGTCAACACCTGGCCCCGCCCCTACTCCCCACATTCCCCTGAAGCCTTCATGACCTCCCACGGCCCCAGATGACAGGCTCCTTTAGAGTGACACTTTTTTTTTTTTTCTCAAAGTTAATGGGCAACACATTCTCGCTAAGAGAAACTCCGCATTTGGACGGCTCCAAAGATGCACAGACAACCAAGGAATCTTCTAGCTGTGTCGTGGGGACGGGGGTGGTGGCTGGGGCGGGGGAGAGGGGGTGGCAGTGGCAAGGGCAGAAGAAAACCTCAGATGTTAAGCGTTATCCAATTAAGCTTTAGCTAAACAGCCCAAAGAGATGAAATGTGGAGGCTGGAGAAATGCATTCTGGGAGAGAGACTCTCGGAATGGGCGGAGGCACGGGAGGCCCGCGGACCGATGAGACCAGGGCGCTGGCGTACAGTCCTGCTGGCATCCTTCAGCACTTCCCCAGGCTCCCCCCAAAAATGCCTTCGGGGCGGGAGTGGCACGTCCCCCCACCTCGCCCCAGCCCACCGGGGAGAGGCAGCTGCCAGCTCTGCCAGGGCACACCCCGCCACCCCGGGGAGCCCGCCCCCCACCGCGGCCGTCTGTTACCTGACAACTGACACTGACATCCAAAGGGAGCCTCCGTGTGACCCTCACCCCGAGTCCCGTCGCCCGAGACCGGGCGTGCGCTGCAGCACGGCAGGGGGAAGCAGGGCGGCAGAGCACCCAGGGCACGCAGAGGTGAGGTGATCACGGATGTGTGAGGGTGGGAGGAGGAGGCAGCTATGGGGGCCATCGCTGGCAGCTGGGCAGGCCTGCACGGCCCTGGAGAAAAAACAATAGAAAAGACTGGTCAGTCGGGCCCTGGACGGGACAAGGGGCTCGGGGTGTGGAACAGGGGCCCGGGGCAGAGGCTGCGGCCGCCCTTCCCCGGGGAGAGGCCCCAGGGTGCCGGGCCCTGCAGGGAAGACAACGGAGCACAGGCAGGGGGAGGGTCAGGCAAGCGGGCAGGGGCCTGAGGGGTCCTACGTCCACAGCTGCCAGGTTGGGCTGTCTTCGGGCCAGACTCCCATCCCTGGGGGCCAAATGCAGGGAGCTGTCGGGGGCCCAGCTCCCAGGAGGGTCCCCCCGGGTAGGGACTTCTGAAGTGTTCTGGGGCAAGCTCCATTTGGGGTTTTAGTCCCAAAAATCTGGACCACCCGCCTCTGGGAACCTCCAGCCACCACTGTTTGCACAGGCCTGGGACGCCTCCAGTCTGGCTACCAGTGCCTGGGCCTCTGGCCTGGCGGATGCTAGCTGGTGACTCTCACCAGCCCACGGTCCTCTTCAGCAATCCGAGCCCCAAGCCCTTTCAGAAAGCTGTGAACATCCCCCACCCCACCCCCCATGCCAGAAAACCCTGGCACTGTCCAGCACCCCTCCTAACGCCTCCCGAGTCTGACAGTCACAGCACAAGGCCAGGGGCCAGCCTCGCCTCAGCTCCCCGGCATGGCCTGCGTTTGATTTGGCCGTTTATCTTAAATGGCTAAGAGACCACCAGGGCAAAACATTTGTGTGAAGCCCTTGCCAAAACCACAAGTGAAGAAGCCCAAATTCCCTGGGTAAATAACTGAGCAGGGAGGCATCCGAGAGTCAGAAAGGAAACGTCGGCAAGACGACAGGCAGCTGGGCCCCGGGCCGCCCCGCCAGGATGCCTCCCGACACTGCTCACCGCCCCACATAGGTCTGCGGGGGGCTCTGCCCATTCCCCAGCCGACCGCATGCGGGATCCCCCCAACCAGACGCGCCACAGGGCCCTGCAAACCCACCACAAGCCAGAAGCCACCAGTTTTTGCCTAGAGTGAGCCTCCCAGCATGCCATGGGGCTTGGCTTAGGACACCCACTGCACGACGAGGAAGCTGATGACATGGCCACAGAACACAGCAGACACAGGCAGCCAGCCCCTCCGAGAGCTTGGCTCCAGACCCAGGGTTTTTCTCTGCGTTCTGCAGGACCGAGGCCTTGGGTCATTTGCGAAGACCTGCAAATGCCCTGCCAGGGAGCAAAGCTAACTATGACCAGCACCATTTCGGCCCCTCGGGGCCAAGGAAGACCTCCTACTAGGCCAGGCCCAGGGCCATGGGCATTTCTGGGCAGAAGGCCTCAGCGGGGTGTGGCCGAGGACTGGAAGCAGTTCCAGCCACAGATGCAGAGCAGAAGGCGATGCCTCAGGTTCAGTGCAGGCCCCCGAGGAAGGTCGGCCCCTAAGGCCAGTGTCACCTGCCTCCTCCTGAAAGCCCACCCTGGTCAGTCCTTACCTGGAGCTCCCCTGGACACCAAACACTGCATGTTTGACCCTGTCTACTACACAGACCCTGCCTACAGACCACAGAAGACTCCAGGTCACGACCACCCCGCTCAGCAGAAAAGAGCAACCCCATTCCACAGGGGAAACCAAGGCTCAGGGAGGTTTGGGACATGAACCCAGTCGTGTCTCCAAAGCCTGGATCTGTTCTACTCCCCCTGTGCTGCAGCTGGGGTGGAGTGACCAGGGCTCCCAGGAGGGCAGTGGGGGGAGCCTGAGGGTCTGGGAGCTCAGTTAGGCCACCAGAGGTTTTGCAAAAGAGCAAATCCAGGTGGGTCCCAAGCCTGGGTGGGGCCACAACACAGCAGCCAGCATTTACCAGGGCTGAGAACACCAACAGGGGCACCCAGGCCAGGTGACATCTGTCCAAGCCGGAAGCGTGCCAAACCTGTCTCCATGGTTGGCAGGAAGGACCCCAGGACAGGTTCAGCCGCACCCCCTCTTTCTAAGGTCAGGCTTAGATCAGTCAGTGAAGGCAAAGTCACCCCCAACTCAGGGAGGGGAGGAAGTCAGGCTGCCCTTGGAGGGGATTCCACACCCCATTAGGAATTCTAACCTAGCTGAAATCCACCTGCTCTAGAGGCCAGCTCCATGGAGGCAGGGGAGGGACCAGCAAGGGTGAGGGGCCTCCCATCCTAAGCTGTCCACAGTGCTCTGCCCAAGGGCGGACTCTAGGAATCTGAAGCTAATGCCAAAGCCCAGGGTGTTGAAAGAAGCCACCTACTGTATGAGCCCACATACAGGAAGAG
Organism: Pteropus alecto; assembly: GCF_000325575.1. Classification (NCBI taxonomy): domain Eukaryota; kingdom Metazoa; phylum Chordata; class Mammalia; order Chiroptera; family Pteropodidae; genus Pteropus; species Pteropus alecto. Next base: position 20,721,824 of record NW_006494609.1, read on the forward strand.
TCCGGAACAGACCAATCCGTGGAGACAAAACGTCAACGGGCCGGGGAGGGGCAGTGAGGCCTAGTGGGTCGGGGGTTTGTTTGGGGGGTCGGTGATGAAATATTCTGGCATTAGGTAGTGATGATGGCTGCCCAACATTGTGGATATACTCAAAACCACTGACCGGGCACCTTAAAATGGTTAAAGTGGTGAATTTTATGTTATGTGAATCTCATCTCGATTTTTTGTTAGGCCCAGGGTGAGGACTGTCTCTGGCCGCAGCGTCTGTCCCAGGCCACCTCCCAACCTTGATCCTCCTCAAGGAAGGGGTGTCTGCCTTCGAAAGTGCCGCCAGGCAATCCAGAACGCACTTGAGGGAGCCCTCGAGAGTGACACACACCAAGAAAGCCCAGAGCTAGGAGGGAGCCTTGGAGCCAGAGGCCTGGGTTCGAATTTCTCCTCTGCCATTTCCTGGCTGTGTGACCCAGGGTTTGTCACTTTCTCAGAGCCTGGCCTTTAAAGGAAGGTCAACACGCCTGGCCAGAGCCGAGCTTCTAGTAAACACTCAGTAATTCCATCATTCATTTATCTTTTTCCATTCTGGAACTTCTGTTCCCCATGGTGCTCCCCACAGCCTGATGGTGAATGTCTGTGGGGTGCTCTGAGCTCAGAAAGGCACTCTACAAAGCCCTGCAAGGCACTCCTGCAAAAAACAAACAAACAAAAAAAAAAAAACAGAAAAAAAAAAAAAAAAAACGTTTTCTTTGGGGGTCTGGGCGGGTTTCCCCCTGGAACTGGGACGGAGGCACGTGCAGCGAGCTGAGGGGCGCCAAGACGCCATCTCAGCTCTGTGTGGGATCCAGGTGGCTTAGAAATAAAACCCTAGCTGGCTCGATTCCTTATCATGGAATTTCACTTTCATTAGGGAAAAGGAAATAAGCGATGAATACATCTATCATCTCATTTAAGCCCAGCAGCTTTCCAGCGAGGTCCGTAACATGACCTCGCTCTCACAAATGAGGAAACTGAGGCTGGGTGCCCAGGACCAGCGAGCGGCTCACGGCGGTCAGAATCTCACTCCATGCACCCTGTACAAAGAGGTACCAAAAATGTCCAAAAATAAGACCCCGAAAATGTTTAAGCTCCAAATCGGGGTGTAGGGTAATTTTCAACGCATGCCTCCCGAGGTGGGGGTGGGGGGGCTGTAACCTGTGCCCCTTCGGGAGGGGCCCCGCAGATGTTCTGCTCCACTCCACACATGCGCACTTCCCGGCGAACACGCCCACACCGAGCGGCGTGTAGACACACAAAAAAATGCGCCTGGAAAAGCCCCAGCCCGGTTCTGAGGGGAATGCGAGCCTTTCCCAGCACTGACTCCTCGGCGTCCCCTCCCACAATGGGAGGGTTACAGACTCCCAGCCAGCGACAGGAGCTCTGGGATACACTGTGCAGATGTATATTTTTCTCCCTACCGGTGCCTTTCAATTGATACATTTTTTAAGCCAAGAACTCCTACTGATAGTGCAAAAATGAGTCATAGATCCGGGAGGGCGACAGACAGACAGGGAGCGAGCGCCTGTGAGTGAGGGCCACTGGCAAGGAAACC
>NW_006494609.1:20725628-20729126 GCF_000325575.1 Pteropus alecto
GGTGGGGGGCTGTAACCTGTGCCCCTTCGGGAGGGGCCCCGCAGATGTTCTGCTCCACTCCACACATGCGCACTTCCCGGCGAACACGCCCACACCGAGCGGCGTGTAGACACACAAAAAAATGCGCCTGGAAAAGCCCCAGCCCGCCCGGTTCTGGAATGCGAGCCTTTCCCAGCACTGACTCCTCGGCGTCCCCTCCCACAATGGGAGGGTTACAGACTCCCAGCCAGCGACAGGAGCTCTGGGATACACTGTGCAGATGTATATTTTTCTCCCTACCGGTGCCTTTCAATTGATACATTTTTTAAGCCAAGAACTCCTACTGATAGTGCAAAAATGAGTCATAGATCCGGGAGGGCGACAGACAGACAGGGAGCGAGCGCCTGTGAGTGAGGGCCACTGGCAAGGAAACCTGACAATCCCCCCTCCCCCCATGCCAAGACATTAATTCTCACAAGTCGGAGAAAATTACTATGCATGAATGCAAAAAGCATGATCAGGAGTAATTAACATGGCTTCATATGCAAATTTTATTAATGCAGAAGTACAAAGTCATTATGCAAATGAAACTTACGTCAACTCTCTTGACAAATATTCATCGCTGAGGCTCAAGTTTCTCCTTCTTTATTTATTTATTTAATTTTTGCTCTCCCCTTTTTTTTTCTGGGTCTGGTTTTTTTTTGTTGTTTTTGTTTTTTTTAGGGGCGCAGGTAGTGCTGGTGGCCGCTTTGGCAGCAGTAAGCCACAAGGACTGTTTGACGAGTTTGCAAAGTTGTTTTTCAACCAGAGAAATGTATTCTTGCATTGTTGCTATATATATATATATATATATATATATATATATACACACACACACATATATATATATATATTGGGGGGGTTGTTGGCAGGTACAAGACAGCTCATAGGAGAAGGGAAAAAATAAAAAAATAAAAAGCTCTGGGCAGCCGGCAGCCAATCAAAACGCCAGAGCCTGTAATGAGGGCGATTGATGGCTCTTTGGCTTTTACTGCAGGGTAATGAGGAGGGGGAAAAATATGAATATTCATGAGACTGTGCTCCTGCCTTTGATGATTAAAGAAATTTTTAATATTCAAATAAGCGCTTGCCAAGTGATTAACAAAGAACATGCACGCAGAAATATGGAAATGCAAGCAGGGAAAGATTTGAGAGACGAACAGACTGCAGGAAAGGCAGCCCCAAATTTCATAAACAAGATAGGCAGATAACCCAATTCGCACGCAGGCAAATAAAAACATTTCTTTCGGATCGCTTAAATATTTTGCCAGCTACTTTGTCTTAAGGATGATAAAAATGCTATGTATTAAGAGGGTGGGGGAGGCAGAGAGAAAAATCACATGAAGTCAAAGGCTCACATTTAAGAATCATTATCCTGATTCCAGCCCACCTACCCACCCCCCACCCCGACGGGAAACCGGGACTCTTTCCGGTTTGCGAGACAGAGAAGATGGAGGGAAGCCAGCTCAGACTTGAAACGCCAAGGCCGGCCTGTTTGGGGCCCCGCGTGGCTGTCAAGGGCCTGAGGTCGGCACGTCCACAGCACGCGGTCATTCGTTGCTTCTGGGCGGGTCCAGAAGCCCAAAGACTGGGGACAGTGACCACTAGAGGGGGTGGGGGTGTGATTCTTGGGGGTCCCCAATCTGGAGAGTTCAGCGCCTTCTCCGGACTCAGGCTCTGGTCAAAACACATAAAGAAGGTGGTCACAGGGAAAAAGAGAGTGCACGTGGAGAAGTTGAAAGGACTCGGACGTCAGCACGGGGCCTAGCCTGGCCACCTCAGGGCCAACCACAAGGGGACCAGCTGCCACCGAGGGAAACAGCGTCCACCGGCCGCAGGCTCCATCAGCTATCTGCTGGGGCCGCAGGCTCATATTTTAACAGCTCCACCATGGTTCACATGGAAGCGCATAATAACAGTATTAGCTGGTAAAACGATCCTGCAGTTAAAACACATCTAATTAGCAGCGATGACATCCATTTTGGCAATTTCCGATTTGAAAGAAGCGGACTGCCACCTTAAATGAGACAGGCGTAGGTACTCACCCGACAGGACCTAGCGCTCTCATCATTTGCTGCTCTCCCTTTTGGCGGGGAGGGGCTTAGGGGCGGGGGTGTGGCCGAGACGGCGGAACAGAGAAGGATTCTAAGGCGCTTTCTTTGTTACTCAATTTCGGACCCACTGGGTCTTGGAGTGGGTACTAGCAAAATAAATTCCTTCGCGCCACAGGTATTATTTCATGTCTTTTTCTTAGTTTTTAATTGCCAAGTTCTGGGAACCAGCAGAAACTGGAACTTTTCATTTCATTATAAAAACATATATATAATAGTAAAACAAAGCGGAAAGGGAGTCCAAGCATTTAAGCAAGTCACCTGCAAGCCCAGGATGGGTCCCCAAGCAGGCCCAGAGGGTGCGTGGTGTGCCTCATGGCTCAGCTCCAGAGCCGGGGATCCCCAAGTCCCACTTTCCCCTTCTGAATTCTCCAAGTCAGGCAAGTTGGGGTGCCCGTCACGGGTCTCCAGGTCCCTGGCTGCCATGGGTTTGCGTGTGGGGGTGCACATGTAAGTGTCCTTTAAAAGAGGAGCAGCGATAGGGGAAATGGAGTCTCGTCGCGTCTGCACAGCAGTGCACAACGCCTTCCCTCGGCGTCATTACATGGGAGACACAAAAACAGTTCAAACCCATGTTCAGCCTTCACTGGGGCTGCCTGCTAAAAACAGCAGCCCTTTCAGGCGGCCGGGAAAGTGGGGGTTCCGATGCAGGCGAAAGACCCCGGTGGGCTTCCCGTGCTGCCTGGGCCTGGCTGGGGGCAGCGGGCAGGGGCCGGGGAGAGGTGGCCTTGCCAAGAGCCCCCAAGAACATCTCTGGGCTTGAGGCTGGCTCTTCTGCCACTGCCCCAGTGACCAACCAGAGACCCCAAGTGCCACCCACAGCCCTGTGTGGACACCAGGCATCTACCCGTGCCCCTTCCCAGAGTGGCCTGGCCACCGAGAGGTGGCACGAAGCACACCCCTCCCGGCACCTTGGGCCAGGCCGCCTTCCTCTGGGCGCCTCCTCCCGCGGACTCTGATCTGTCAGTGGTGAATCACCGCTTCAACTATTTTTTCCCTGGCGTGCTGCACATTTAATGCACCCCAGAAAAGGGAGAGGCGAGGCCCAGGAACAATCACATCCCCCAACAATACCCCCAAAGCCTGTCTTCCTCCTTCCTCCAGGGCGGAAAAGGAACCTGGCTCCCCAGCAGCTGCGTCTTGCAATCAGGAGCCTGCGCGCAGGCGCGCCAGGTCCCAAAGCGCCCATGTCCGTGGCTGCCAACCCCAGCTTCCCCAAGACGCGAGCCGCTGAGCTGCTCCGGGCGGCAGGTCCCCTTTCTGCACCCCGAGCCAAGGACCACTGAGGTCACATCACAAATTCCCAGACCTTCGTGGCCCTCCGGAAAGGCCAGTGTGGTAGCAGAGGGCATTTCAGGCACTGCTGGGG
>NW_006494609.1:20729148-20731458 GCF_000325575.1 Pteropus alecto
AGCACGAGCTAGACCTGTTCAGGGAGAGGCGGATGGAGCTGACCAAGTGCTGGGGTTGACCATCACCGCCCGAAGTGGGCGTCTGCGGGGAAACCATGAAGCCTAGACCCTCGTCTTGTGCTCCACTCGGGGAGGTCCCTGAACTGCTGGAATGCAAATAAACAGAACCACTCGTCTTCCAGCCTGACGCTGAGGCCTACGCGCCCTGGCTTTGGGACACACACAGAAAAACAGATGAGTCCTCTGGGGTGACCTCGGCAGGCAGGGGCCACCAAATCGGGGGCCTACCCTCCAGGAATGCAAAGGCCTGGGGACAACAGAAGGTGAAACCATGTGGTTCACTAGCTAGAAAAATGTGTGTGTGCACATCTATTACACAGAGATTGTATATATATGCAAACACACACATGCATGCATATATCAGCAACGTGGATGTGTTGCAAGGTCTGCAACGCATTCCCCAGAATTCACAGAGGCAGAGGATACACGGGAGGCAACAGATCCTCTGAATCTCGCCAGCAAAAACAGCTGGCCAACACCTCGCCCAGAAACGGCCTCTTTTTCCCGATTCAGGCTTTCTGACCTGCTCCAATCTCTAGCAGTTTCTGCTAAGACAACTTAGCCGAGATCCTCCATTAATTTTCTCTCAGGTTGCATCAGGACCCACAAAGCTTATACTGCACTTATCTTCACGATGCTCCCCACGACTCACCTCTAGACGAAAAATTTAGTCTATAAACCGAAGTAAAAAGCGGGACACGTGGTTTAGGTTCGAGGCGTGAAGAATTTGGGACGTGGGGTCAGGCCCCTGCGCCCCTTTCCCAGATGGAACTTAGGGGCCAGACTCCGACCACCCCCTTGGCCAGGCATCCCTCAGACCCATCCCCGTTTCCCCATCGTTTGGGTGGGGGACCATTGCCAAGACAGAAGTCACGTGTCACACGAGGGAAATAAACCAGGAGATGACTCTTCACCTCACGACACATTTTTCTCTCCCGTCAGCATCCACTGGGCCTGACATCTGAGGAATGATCCGGAAACGCTGACTCCTGACACTTGTTAAAAATAGGGGTTTCTCCAGAACGTGTTTAAAAACCGGCACGTTCAGGAAGCCGTCGTGGTTCGCAGGTGCCACAGACGCCAAGCCCGCTTTGGCCCGGCCGCCACGCGCAGCGAGCTCGACGGAATGCAGAGGAGGAGGAAGTGTGAACTCTGAGAATCCTGGAGAATTAAGAATGAAAATAACGCAGCCCAGCCAAAAAAAAAAAAAAATCAAGAAAACGGAGTGCCCAGGAAGGAGGTGGTTGCGATGACTCAAGCAGGGAGCAGCCAGGAAGAGGGGTGACAGTTCCAGGCGCAGATGGAGCTGGGGATTTGAGAAATGTCAGCGTCACCACCCTTTACGATCAGACCAGAGTGGTACCTGGGCAGCAAAGGAACACGCAGCCACAAAGGCCAGCAGGGCTCCTTGTCTCAGGTGGACCAGTTTTAACTTGGTTGGAAGAAGGGAAAAAAAATCAAATTGTAGAAAAGGGGACTCTGCTATCGTTTAAACACATGATTTTGTTTTTAGTGGCATTTATGAGTTATAAGTAATTGGTCTCTACCACTGTAATAAAAAAAATCCAACTCTCTCCTGGATTTTCGTGTTGGGTCTTTTTTTTTTTTTCCTTTTCTTTTTACCTTTTACTAATGGACATATAGAATATTGAGGTTCAATGCCTTGCATCACGTAAGAACAAAATCTTTCTGTGGCCTATTTATGTTTCAAAGCCAAGTCTGAAATGTCACTGACTAAAGCGTTGAAACGGCCTGTAATTACTTCCAACAAAGTAGTCCCTTCGACTGAGTTTTCTGTATGTAGATGGCATTTAATATACATATTGTGAGACTTCTTTTCAGCACAGGTAGCATTTGACAAGTAAAATCACAGATTTTCTTCTAAGGGAGCAGTTTGATGGCCACCTTCTTGCTTTTTTTTTTTTTGACGTGAAATCTCATTTTCATCTCCCGACACACACCGACGGTGACGTACGGTGTGTGCATGACAAAATTTGTAAAAATTAACACTTTGCGGGATTCACGTAATAAAGACCGTTAGCATATTAACGCTGGTTACGTTGCTCCTTGCGACTCAATCCAGCCACGTGCCCGATGCCACCGTCGCAGACAGAGGTTTCGTTCAGCTGAGGTTCATGCCGCTATTAATGTAATTACAGAAACCATAGCGTCATCCTCAATGAGACTAGCATGTCTGCTGCGGAGTATCCCCGTTAGAAACGGGGGGAAATCATAGCACGCGGACTCAGA
>NW_006494609.1:20731850-20737230 GCF_000325575.1 Pteropus alecto
TCTTGTTTTTTTTTTTTTTGACGTGAAATCTCATTTTCATCTCCCGACACACACCGACGGTGACGTACGGTGTGTGCATGACAAAATTTGTAAAAATTAACACTTTGCGGGATTCACGTAATAAAGACCGTTAGCATATTAACGCTGGTTACGTTGCTCCTTGCGACTCAATCCAGCCACGTGCCCGATGCCACCGTCGCAGACAGAGGTTTCGTTCAGCTGAGGTTCACGCCGCTATTAATGTAATTACAGAAACCGTAGCATCATCCTCGATGAGACTAGCATGTCTGCTGCGGAGTATTCCCGTTAGAAACGGGGGGAAATCATAGCACGCGGACTTCGATGTTGCTGTGATGTTTTTTTCCTCTCCCTTGGCTGTCTTTGTAACAGAGCTGATGTGCTGGGCCTCACCAAATCCCCTCCAGAAGCCCAGGTAAGTCCGGCCTCGCCTCCCGGCAGCGGCGCCCAGCCTTTATTTGCCATTTATTTGTTTTTGAAACTGTTGTGTTTTTTTTTTTTTTTAATTTTTTTTTAACCTGCAGTCTATATGGGGCTGTACTTCTCTGCCCAACCAATGAAGACTTTCAGACAAGGACTTTCAGACACCCCAAAACAACATGGTGGATAAAAAAGCTCAGAGGAAGGGAGGCCTCCCTGGCTGTTTGTCATATAAACAATAACAGTGTCACTGGGGTCCCCACAAATTCCAAACCCCAGATGGGACCAGAATCTAACTGGAAGCTCGGAGGAAGAACACAACAAGCAGTTCTCAGGAGGGCTCAGAAACTAAACAGGCGCAAAACCAACGAGAAATAAGAAAAAAAGTCATTGTCCCACATCCTCCAAAGTGACAGAGAAAACCGAGTCTCGGGGCCGAAAGGAAGGGAACCTGACTCAGCTCTGGATCCCAAGGCGGCCTCTCCTGACGGCCGTCTGCCTCCTGCCCTCGGAGCTGCCAAGTTACAAACAGAAGTGAGACCTGTCACTAAACCTGCTCGCTGCAAGCCACTGTGCCTTGGAGGTGACTGGGTGGGCTTTCTTTTTTTTCTACCTTAAATGCATTTTCATACCCTATTCTACATCCGAATTTCTTTGAGGCGGGCTGGGGGAGGGCGGGGGAAGAGGGGGAACAACATCAGTGTCACTGAAGAAACGTCACTCTGTTTTGCAAAATCCAGCAGCTTCCTTGGCAATGAGAAAAGCTGGCTGGCATTATCCCCTCATTTGACAAAACTACTATTTCTGGGCATGTGCTCAAAAACAGGTAGGAAGCAAATGCTGAGAAATAAGGAAGTAAAAACAGCCAACAGATTCTTCACTACCAAGAACGCCAAGCGTAAACACGATGTATTTAGCTGTGTTTAACGCGTCTGTCCTCCACACATCTACCAGCCCACTCGGGTTAGAGGGAAAGGTGGGGAGGAGGGAGCAGGAAAGAGGGAGCAGGGAGGACCACGGGGACCGAGAGGAGAGGCGGCGGCTCCTTCTGAGGACTTCCTGCACGGCTCCGTTCGGTTTTAGGAGAACGAGAATCTTCTGCCCCCAAATACGTGCATGTGTCAAAAGGAGGCTGCACTAATCTGCTGGTTAATTAACGAGCTGCCACTAACAAAAGATACAAGACCCAGTTCATACAAACAATATTTACATGGGCGTTACGCGATCCTGTCGCCCACTGCCCTTCCTTTTTTGCAAACTGCGTGGGCTGGGTGCAGGACAGGCCTGGAGGCCCTTCAGGTGGGGGGTCCGAGCTTCCAAAGCCAGGAGTGGGAGAGAGGGGGGAACTACCTACCTCTCCCCTCCCTGCCCACCCTCGCATGCCCGCATGGAATGGGCTGAGATCTGTATTCAATTAAGGAACACCAGACAGCTTCTGGCTCCACGCCCGCACCGACGCAAGCGACTGGGGGGGATCTGCCATGCCCCCCACCCCACTCCAGCTCGATGCCAGGGAACAAGGGCCCCCTCAAGCCCCCTGTGGAGAAGGAGAAGGCGCAGTGCCACACGCCCCCACCCCTACCCCAAAACTCAAGCCTGAAGACTTGGCCCTGTCAGGGTGAACCAACCAAAACACACAGAGCGAGCATCCGCATTTTCTAAGTACTGCAAGACTAAACCACAGGTTTTGGGCCCTGCCAGAGGTGATGCCTATTAAAAGCCTAATTCAGGTCACTCGGCATTTGCTGGAAAAAAAAGAACCCAAGCCTCTTCGAAAGAAAAACAACGACAGAAAAGTAACATGGAGCCCCAGCGGGATGCTGGGGGCCTCCTGTACCCCCAGCGAAGGTGCCATTTCAGAGCAGCCAGCTGTGCGCTCTGTGGGCATAAACGCCAATTTCTTGTTAGCTTCGCGAGGCGGCGGCCAAAGCGAAACGAGAATTTCCTCACCGGTCCGCACGGAGCCCCTTCCTCACCTGCTCCTGGCAAGACTGCACACTTAAAGGCTGCCTGCTGTATGCACTCCTCCCCAGCCCGAGTCTGCACTGCCTTGCTCCGGTCTCTTTCTGGAGCCAGACACCCAAGATCAGGAAAGATACCTTTTCTGGTGTATTCAGAGCAAGGGCAACAGCAAACCTACTCTGTATTAGGGTTCTGAATCACATGACAGTCCCCAAACAAGGAGCTGGCATGGGGAGGGGGGGGATTGTCCCCTAAAATGAATGGGAATGGAAGAGAAGCATTCCTTATTGGTATTAGGTTACTGAATTGAAAATTCATGTCCTTCCTCCCCTTGTACTTCCCACTAAATCCCCTAATTTTCCCCCTTGCATGGAACACGACACACTACGCGAGCGGCTATGGGATGCTTTGCCCTTTGGCAAAGTAGTCACCCTGCCCCCGAGGACTTGACAATGGCAGTCTACTCTTTTATGATATCTTTGAAATCAGCAACCACTTCGCTCCTGGGGAAGGGTTTGTTTTCCTATCTGGAAGGCAGCAGGAGCGTAAACAAATGGACATCCCCATTGGATAGCTGAAGAAACTAAGAGATGAACTGGTTTGGCCTGGCCGGTTAGGAGCAAACACGTCTGAGGCTGCGCAGTGCATACCCACATCTCGAGTCCGGTGCTTCGACACTGAGACAGCCCCTCGTGCTCCAGCAACAACAAATATGGATCGAAAGTCTAACCAGGGCTCAGGTGCTGCTCTGGGAGGCCACACGTCTAGAAAATCCTATAAGAACATCTAATGAAATCGAGGATGCTTAACTGCACCTCCGTAGGAGACTTCCTGGGAGCCCTCTGACGGCCCATTCCACTGGTATTTATTTCAACGTGATCCAGCTGACAAAATCCCCCCATCCCAAGCAAATCTCCCACACACAGCTCCTGAACAAAGCGAGGCAAGTCACCTGTGCCCTGCAGGCTCGGCAGGGCTCAGAACAACACGTGGCGAGGCAGCCCACCCTGCCACGTGGACACAGAGGTGTGCGTCTCCGAAGGAATAAGAGCACTCTGGGGGGGAGGCTGCAGTCTCTCTTTAAAGAGGACTCTGAATGAGAACCTTCCACCACTCTGCCCTGTCTTAACCTAAAACTAGAAGGAGAAAAAAAAAAAAAAACTACAGGTAATTAATATCACCGTTGAATCGTCAGAATAAAGAAAACAGACAGAACTTGGCTCCTCCTCCGTGGAATAGCCATTAAGTCAGCCAACCACACAGTTACCTGTCTTTCAGGCAGAACATGAATAATTACCCCCTTCACACCTTGTCTCCGAAAATCCTAAAATGTACATCCTTCTAAAGAACTGCGGAGACCTAGGGCCCGGCCCCGCGAACACACACGCACATAACTAGCATTTCGTCTTTCTTTTTATAAAGGAATCCGGTAACGTAAATATTAATCAAACACGGGAATCTGCTTTTTCAGTCTTGGACCATTATGAGTGCTGGACTGTAATCTTTCCCCATATTTACAGATATTCAAAGGCAGATTCTATCTTGTTAGAGCTATTCTAAATGGACGTCTGAGGAATCACCCAGCAAGTTCAGGCAGATCGGAAAACCCTCCGGTCCAGGGCTGCCAGCAGCTTTGAGTTCCCAAGTGCTGAATTGGTTACCTTGTCCACAGGCCTTTCAAAAAGTAAAAGTAAATGGACAAATACGTCCAGATTCCTCCAACACAAAAGCTAGCTGCTCATAGTTCGGGTTGACAAAATCAGAGATTTTTTTTTTTTTTTTTTTTTTTTAAGATCAACTCTTACTCAAAATGCCATGGAGTTAGCCTAGCCTTCGAAAGCACAGAAAGCACAGTATTCTGTTATGATTTGGGTCAGGCCAAATCATATGTATGTATGTATGTATGCATGTATGTATGTATGTACACATTTTTTTAATTACCTTGACTCTTGTTATAGCAAATTTCTGAATAATGGAAAATAGACACAGTTCTAATTCTAGACTAGAAAAGCTGTCGCAGGGAAGGTACACTTTTAATCTTCTATAGCCAAACAGCATACATTTTTATTTTCGGAGTAACAGCTTTGGGGAAATGTTTGAACATTTCCTTCAGAGCTTTGTGGTAAATACATCGGGCGGCCAATCACTGCTTGTCTGGGGCTTTAAGGGCCTGCTGGAGTGCTTTAAACAATTGGAGGCCAATTTTTAAGAAGCAAAAATAGAGACTCTTAGCAAGGTGACCGTTTGCATACAAATTCTCTTGCAAGGGGGTTCTGTCAAAGTCGGGCTTGGGGAAGGACCGCCGTTCATTCCTGTAATTCCACGAGGCTTTGTGTCCTGCCCTAGTGCACGGTTCCAGTCCCACACAACTGGGAAGACACTTGTGTTCTTGAGCGTTTTAAAACCTCAGCCCCAGGAATTCCTTTCTAGAAAAGCAGGCTCCCTCTCCTGCTGGTCGGAATGGGGGAGAGGACTCCAAAGAAAACCCATTCTGGACAGGACTGTTTGCCCTGGACAGACACGAAAAACGCACGAGGGAACTCTGAGGCTCCTGCCAATCGGGCCTCACCTGGATCCAGGGCCCTGCGGGTGTCTGTCGGGCCGGCGTGGGCTGGGGAGGGCGGCGCGACCCTTCAGTGCTCTGGCGGCGGGCTGAGAGGGGATTCCTCCGGCGCCCCCAGGACCCAGGACCGCCACGCCGGCAAGGATGCCCACCCCTCCGCGCGACCGTTTCGGGGAGGGGGGGCCCAGGCAGGATTTTCCAGGGTCCTGAAAGGCAATTTTCCAAGCCTGGGAAGGTCACTAGACCAGGCGCGCGCTCGGGGGGCCGGGGAGGGGGCAGCGAGTGGAGGAGGGGCGGCCCTTCGCGCACAAAGGGGCCCCAGGACGGCGGGCTCCCCGCCCTTGACCTTGGGTCTCCGCCTCCATCCATCTCCGCCCGCTGCTGGGGAAGGGGGCTGGCCCCGGGCCAGGGGCGAGC
>NW_006494609.1:20737321-20737594 GCF_000325575.1 Pteropus alecto
AGGGTGCTCCCAGGAAAACTGCATTCCAACTCCCCCCACGACCCTCCCTCGGGAGCCAGGTCCTGGGGCAGCTCCGATTCACTGCACACCTCCCGCCTCCCTAAGCAAAAGTTGCACGGACGCACGAAGGAAGCCCCCTCCCCTCGGCCAACCCTACGACTCGCCGCGCCCCCCACCCTCCGCCTTCCTCGGACCTGGGCCGAGAGGGGGAGGGGAGCTGTCACAGGAGGAAGAAAGCGCGCCTTCCAGCGAGGCCAGACGCGGGCAGGGTCA
>NW_006494609.1:20737719-20743911 GCF_000325575.1 Pteropus alecto
GGGAAAGCAGAGGCGGTGGCTGATGGTGGCAGAGCCGCGCGCCCGGGGCGCAGGCTGGAGAGGCCGCAGGCCGCCGGCGAGTCGGCGAGGCCTGCGCGCGCGAAGGCCCCGGAGCGGCTGCTCGGAACCCCCAGGGGGCCCAGGCCGGCCGGAGAGGGGCACGGACCGCGGGGGAGGCCCCGGGAGCGATCACGAAGTTGCCAGTGCCCACCGGTTTCGCGTGCGAGGTCCCCGAGGTTGCAGGCCCCCACCCCCCGCACTCCCACCTGAGCTCTGTTCATCCCGCCTCGGAAAAAGCCATTGTGTGCCTGGACTTGGCAGTGAAGGTCGACTGATGGACCCCAACCTTGGAGCCCCTTAGGGAGCGGGGTCTGAAGTCCCCCCTCCCCCCGCCAGCTTAGCGGAAGGAGCACTGTCCCAGTCCCATCCCGCAGGGGAGGGGACGATTTGCAGGAGGTGGGCACGGGAGGGGGGCGGGGAAGAGGGCGCCTGGCAGGGGGGAGGGGTCTCCGGAGGTCCGGAAAGGGGCAAGGCGAGTCTTGCAAGTCGCAACCGTCGGGGCACATGGGAAATTGCTTTTGTGGTGAAGCAGGTGGCGCCTGGTTTCGTGAGAGCAGAAGAGGTTCAGTCTCAGCGTTGGAAGGATTTCGACGTCCATCTATCTCCCCACTCCCCACCCCCAAAGTCTTAGAACGCTCGAAGGACCCCGGCACCAAAGCGCTGGGCAGCCTCGGAGTCTCGCGTCCTCACAGCACATGGTTTTCAGTGTCTCGACCGCCACCCCCAGATGGCAGGGACCCGATACTGGATGGGCCCTGCTTGCTGTCGCGCCAATTTGTTTCTGGAAATGAGTCCCCTCTCTTCCCCCTTTTCTCCAAAGCAAAGGCCAGGTCAGGAAAATTACAGACTTCTTTTTCCCAGCGAATATAGTCGCCTCCTTCGCAGGGAAAGTTTTACAAGCCAATGATGTCAACGATGCAGGAAGAAGACCACACTGTTTAGGTTTCTTAATTGGCTGGCTTTAAACTCTCGGTGGGAGAGGGAAAGAATCCGCTCCACTGCCTTGGAGAACTTAGCTTTGTGGGGTCTGCTAACCTCAGCTGATCCAGCCAGTTGCTGGGATAGGAAGGGGTCACCAAAGGTTAGCCCTGTTTCTCCTTAAGGGAGAGGGAGAACCTAGATGGTAGCCATCACACGGAGCCCAGGTCAGGCAGTCTCCCTCCCCCAGCCCCAAGGGAGGACCTCTAGAACCCCATTTGGGCGGTACACTCTCCAGATGCCGTGCTCTGCCGGGAAAACGCCTTTGGAACAAAGCCAGTGCTTTCTCTGCTGCTCTCAAGGGATCCCTTTGCTACCTGAAGTCAGGAGAGCGGCATTGTGTTTTCTGGACACCGCCGGGCTGGACAGCTGGCCTCACCCGTGCTCCATCACAGTCCAGGCACTAAGGCTGTCGGGCCGAGGTGCTCTGCGCATTGTGGGTTCATCCTGGGTGGGCACTGACCCACACACCTGTTTGTACCTTTGAGCCTGGTTTTACCTACCTGTCTCTAAGGCTATGTCCACACCCATAACCTGAAGGCCCTGGCAGCTGCCCAGGGACTCAGCCCCAGGGGGTCCACAGCCCTGATCGAACATTTTCTGAGCTTAGAGAACCAGCTGGCTGTAGTGGACTAGGCGGCCCACCCTGCTCCTGGCAGTCCATCAGGATAGCTGCTTCTGTGCACACCAGGCGTGGGGGTGGGGGAGTTCTGACTTCTCACTTCCAGCCAAAGGCTATTTTGTTGCTACTTTTCCACAGAGAGGAGCCCACGGTCCCAAATTCCATGCTGTCTGAGCAGCAGCAGGCAGCGCCTCTCCCAGACCTGTCTCTCATCAGGGGTCCCACCGCTCTGTCCCAGGCCTCCCCCCTCACACCCGCCCCCCTCTCAGCACACACCCCTCCTTCCTGAGCCACGCCCCCTTCCACACCAACACCTGAAGACCAGCAGGAGGGCCTAAAAAAATAACATGGAGCCTAGAGGCCTCGCCCTCTCCAGAGAGGTCTCCAGCCCGTGGGGCCAGCTGGGGGGCCTCCAAGTTCTGATCACACCTGCCATCCGGAGTTCCTCCCTGGCCTCCATCAGGGAAGGCGGATACTCGCACCCCGTTAGGTCGCTGGCCGCCACCTAGCAGTGCCTGGGCCCGGGCGGGTCCAGATTTTGTGGGGCCTGGAGTTTATACAATTTGGGGGAGGGGTCCTCCTAACAGGAGCGAAAAAGACCGAACCACATCTACAGCATTAGGGACGGTGCCTGGAAAATGCCTGGACACACGAGGCATTCCCCCAGATGCCACCACCTTTGCAGTCAGTGCACCAAATCCTTCCAGAAGAATCTCCACAGCCTGGAGCAGGAAGGGACCCTGTTGATCCTTTAGTCTAATAGTTTTCATTTCTTCCAAGAACACTTAACTTCTCAAGCACGACATGTCAAACAAGGGCAGTTGGTGGAGGCTGCTGGGTGGGAAGGGAGGGGCTTTGGGCGGGAAGCTGGGACCTGAGCCTCCCCACCCCTCTGCCGGGCCCTCGTAGCTGTGGGAAACCACTGGTAGCACCTCCTCACACTTCAGCTCAGGGAGCTCAGGCCCAGAGAGGGGGAGGTCTGCTCAAGGTCACACAGCATGTCAGCCACCCCCGGTCCTGGGCCAGAGTCTCCCGTGCCTGCCCCTCCGCACCGGGCACCCACGACGCCCACCTGAGCGGGAGTCGGCTCCTAACCCGATGGGCTTTGCACAGATGGCAGGCGACATGAAACCCACAGGCACGTGTGGGACCGGCAGAGGCCCCCTGTCCTGGTCCCCAAGTCCCATCACGATGCTTCACCCTCAGCCTGGAAAACACTCTCTGCCTGGCTGGCAGCAGAAGGCGCCTGTGGCAGCCGCAGTTGAAGAAGCACACCTCACGGGTCTGTTCCCTGGAGACGACCTGGTAAAGAACCAGTGCCACCTGTGAGCGTCACTGGCCGGGCGTCGGGAGCCCAGTTCCAGGAATGACCGTTCGGCTGACTCCCAGGGTGACGGTGCCAGGTGCTTGACCTCCCCATGACTGTTTCCTCATCTAGAAAGGAAAGTAACATCTGATCTACCGCCTTCGCGGGGCGGGGACAGAGGCTGGGAACGTAGCATGTAACATGACCACGGGCAGCATCGCCTCACTGCAGAGAAGCGGGCGACCGACTGCGGAGTCGACACCCTGGGCCCCTGTGCGCCGGCCGTGTGACCTTGGGCGAGTGACTTAACGTCTCTGTGCTTCGGTTCCCTCTTCTGAAAAGTGGGTTGATGCTACCGCCTACCTCGGGGGTGTCGGCACGATCACATGGGTTCCGGTTTGTGCAGTCCTTCAAACAGTGACTGGCACGTAATAAGCTCTCATGAGTATGTGTTAAATCAAAAACCCAAATACGAAAAACTCGATCTCTCTGTTTCCTCACCGAAAAGACGCCCCAGAGGGCACAGTGGTGACGACCGGGCCGCCTTATCTACAGGGCTTGCTGACATGGAGTCCACACCTCACAGATTCTGCCACTGGTGGTAATGCATGAGTCAGGCACGAAAATTAGCAAAAAAAAAAAAAGCTGTCAAATGCCTAATAAAAAAAACTTAAGTCAACTGCTAACTATTTACTGTCAAATAAAAACCCTAATAAGAATAATAGTAAGTGAGCTGGACTCCGGGCAGGGTCCAGGTGTCTCCCTCACTCTCTTCCCTCATGACCTTTCCTCTTTCCTGACCTGGAGCTAAGGAGCCACCCACACAAGTCACAGATCATGAGGCCCCAGACCTAAAAAAGAAAAAGAAACAATGACCCTTCAGCCGACCAGTATTTTTGTCTTCGTTTTCATTCGATAGAGCTTTCGGCGACAACTCACTGTTACCGCCACGTGCGGCGACTCTCTGGTCACACAGGGCCTTCGGGAGGGAGGCCAGTGGGACAGGAATTCCTCACCCCCATCTACAGGGGAGGAAACCAGGGCTCTGCAAGGGGAAATGGTTTGTCTCAAGCCACAGGGCTGGGCAGCCCGCTGCGATGAACGATCACCTGTCCTGACTCAAGATAATTGGGGCCTGGACTCAGCCCTGCCAGGAACCAGTGACACAGGCTCAGACAAGTCCTTCAATAGGTAAGGATGGGAGGATTGGTGACGACACCCTTCCAGCCGGGCCAGAAGGCCGGAACACCCCTTCACATCATGCTGGTGACCGTGGGTAACGACAGCTGACAATCCACGGGGAACTAGGATGTGTACACATTGTCTCAATCGAACCTTGGAACGGGCCTCAGAGATAACGAAGAGGATCTCCAATTCCAAGAACCAAGACTCGGAGAGCGGAAGGTCATACGGGTCACTGGCAAAACCGAAATTCCAGCCCAGGTCCGTCTGAATTCTCAATTTCTTGTTCTCCTTCCTGCCACCCACCAGACCGCAAGGTCTCTGGGGGCCCGAGGGCTCCTGGCTGTATCGGCAAGGGTCATACCTGGGACCGGCTTCAAGGACCACCTCGGACGGGGTCTAGAGGTGGTCCCTGCCTCCAGCGGCTTGGCTGACCTCTCCCTAAAAGCCTCCATACCCTGTGTTGTCCTAGGAAGCCAGGCTGACCCAGGTCCGACTCCCCATTGCTGTGTGACCTTGGGCAAGTCCCTTCACTTCTCTGAACCCCAGTTTAAAATAAGGTTAGAAATACCTGTTTCAAAGTGGGGTTAGAGGTATCTATTTCAAAGTTGCTATTTCCAGATGAGATAAGCCAAGAAAGCACCTAGCACAGTGTGGGTTACCATGTAGGCTCCCTCGTCCCCATGACCCACCAGCCCTACCCAAGCCCTGCAGTCAGCCCCGCAGTGCCCAGCACCCCAGCCTGAGCTCAGGCCCACGTCACTCAGACAGAACGCTCCACTCCTCCTTGGTGCAGAGAGAATTAATAATTAGCTGTCACGGTTTAATGATAAAAAAAATAAAAAAAGATAATCCATGCCACGACACACATGGATTTAACCAATCTTAATTTGGAGGGAAAATAACAACTCTAAATATATCAAATGCAAGTTTTTAAAGACAACCTGCAAGTGGTTTATCTGCAGTTTCCAGCACAAGCAAGTTATTTAGTTTCTCCCACTGCCAAAGCTAATATTCTTTTTTTCATATCTATTTTATTTATTTTTTAAAGTCTGAAACGAACGTTCTCAGAGCAGCATGTAAATCCTTCGGCTGATCAGAGGCCCATTTTTCTCCAATGCATTTTGTCTTGCAACGGGTCACTGGGACCGCAAACCAAACCCCCATCTATGCCCTGCCTGTGACGGGAACCACCCCCCCTCCGGATGCGCCCGTGGCCTTCGGGGTTCAGGGGGGATGCAGTGGGGGTAGACTTGTAGACCAGGCAAGGCCATCGCAGCAGGGAACTGCCTGCCACCTCCAGCCCAGGGGGGACCTGCCACCTCCTGTCACCCACTGCCTGTCTCCTGCATTGCTCCAGAAATCTGACATTTGGGGTTTGGAGGGAGGAGGAAGAAAAGGCAAAAGGCAAACCTATGACGGACAGCTGGTGGCTCATCCCTCCCGTTACAGCTTCCTTTGGTTATTCACGCAAGCACAAATCACCTGTGATCAAAGGCCTCCCCCCACAGTGGCTGTAAAACGGGAATTCTAAGGAAGAATCTGGAGGAATTGGCTCAGAGAGAGATCCAAGGTAAGTTTTCAAGATTTTCGCCGAGAAAAGCAAGCGCCTCGCTCTGCCCAGTGGGGTCCTCCAGCTCCTGAGCGTGGCTCTTTAGAAGCCACCACTTTTCCGTCGTCTACCTGCAGCTGGACCCTGTGCCATGCAGGTGCTTTAACTCAACACAGTGTCAAAAAGCAGGTACAGACGTGGAAACCGAGGCCCAGGAAGGTGACGCGATTTGCCTGGGTGGCCACTAGAATTCCACCCCTGCCGCCCCTGAGACCCCTAGCCAGGGTGACACACCATCGGAGCTTCATCTTACAACAGCAACGTGACCAAAGGTGGGCCGGCAGGATGGGGACACCCACGACAGCGACGGGTCATCCTGGCGTCTTTTCTGAGGGCGGGATTCTCAGAGCCCAGTGCAGGACCTGCAATCCCAGGAGGCTCCGTCTAGCTCCAGGAAACCGCGGGGCCGGGGGGCGGCGGGGGGAGCGGAGA
>NW_006494609.1:20743997-20755189 GCF_000325575.1 Pteropus alecto
ACGTCAGCTACTGCTAGGTGTGTTCACAGATGAAGAAGCTGCAGTTCATAAGGTCAAGTCCCGCTGCCCAAGGCTGGCAGGCAGCAGGGTGGCACAGGCCTGGGCCTGCACACAGAGGTACGCGGCCCCCTCCATGCCGCCCACAAACCTCGGACACCCCTAAGCCCCCTTCCGCTCACTCCTCCTCAGGACGGCCATCCCTGATAACAGCTCAGAGACTCCTGTTCTTTGCAAACCCTGGAACCTGCCTCGTGTCCCCTCCCAGGGCCTGCCACTCCCATCTCCCCTTGGATGGGCCCCGAGCTCCCTCAGAGCGCAGGGAGAGGCCACAGGAAGTGATCTTAAGAAACAAACGGAACCCTTATAAGGCGGACAGATGTCAGAGGCAGATGCCTGCCCCAACCTGCACTTCCAGGCCAAGGCCCTCACCTCTGACCAACTCCTCCACTCTGTCCCCACATGGGACGCAAGCACCAGACCTCCTCCACTCACAGCGGACACTCAGGGTGCAGGGCCCGGGTCTGAGACCACACAGGTCTAGGGCAGGGACGCTCCCTGCCCACGGTCTGGCCAAGCTCCCCACGTGGGACAGAGCAGCAGCCCTGACAGCCACCCTCCCACCACGCGCCTGCCCGAGCAGACAAAAGGCGGCAGATGCTCAGTGAATGAATGAATGAATGAACGAACGAACGAACGAACGAACGATGCTCAGTGAGTGAATGAATGAATGAATGAGTGAGGGGATGCCCTTCAGGAGACAAAGCTTAGCAAATTTCCTCCTTACTCTCCTACTTCTTTCTTTCTTTATCATTAAAAAAAAAAAGGGAGTAGTCACTCCTTTCTTACCCATGTCCAGAATTACTGTTCCCCAAGGAAGGGCCGACCCGGGGTCCAACCCCGTTGTGATTTCTGACAGAATTCCAACTCGGTTCTCACGCCAGGGATGCCCTTGAGGGCGGAAGGGCCCCCCGCTCATTTACAGCCCACCCATTTCCTGAGCACCTGGCAGCGAGGGTCCAGGAAAGGTGTGACCCTCACGGCCACCGTGGGCTCGTCGCCTCGGACAGCCGAGCCGGAGGCGAAGTCCCAAGAATCAACAGCCACCGGCCCCGGGGACAACGGTGGGGCACGGAAGGGCTGCAGCTGCCCCTTCCGGCCACAGCGGCGAGCAAGGGGGCCTGGGCGAGGCCGGGGTGCCGGCGGCACGGGCGCAGCTGTGCAAAGTCCCAGAAGCCTGACCGGAAACGCGCCTGCGAGTCCGCGTGCCCCTCTTAAAATATAAAGACTCAATTATCTTGGAGCAGCTTGCTTTACACATGAATTGACACATTTATTTTACAATAAATAACTGAAAGTTATCTGTGTTTCCTTTACTGTTCATCTACACAGAGAAATAATAAACAGGGCTTGTCCGCGAAAATGCAACCACTGCAGTCCTCGGAATTCAATTAAGCTAAAATAATTAATGCTCCCACCGTATTAAATGACTTTATACATTTGAGCCACTGAAGTTTTATTCTTTAATCTTTCCTTTTATTAAATATAACAAAAAAAAAAGTTGGTGCCAAAGTAGGAAGGGAAAAGTGGGGGCCAGGGGGAGGGCACGACGCGCTGTCACACGGGGCGGGGGTCTCCCCCCAACACGGCGTGGGGACTGCCGTGCGCCTCTGCTTAAAATACCATTTTAAACGCTTTGAACAAACATATCTCTCTAGACTTCTAAGGGATTATTTTACGTATTTCCTCAAGAATGGAGAAATCCGTTCGTCCTGTTGCCGAACAGAAAAGGCCAAGAATATCTTTCGTCGCACATAAAATAAAAATACTGTGGGCTGCTGCGGTATTTACAACCCCAAAAAGAGGGGACGGGGACGGGGGCCGGGGCCGGGGCCGAGACAAAGCGCCTTGGAGATTAATTTCGCCTTTTCTGAAATCACATTTAGTCGCTTTCTCAAACAAACCCGCCCTCGATGATCTGCAGCCTCTCGGAGGAAAATACCTTCAACGTGAAATGAAGATTCGTATGGGTTTTTGGCAAAAGCAGAAAGCCTTTCAGCCGGCATATAAAGAGGGGCCCAGGTCTCAGCTGGCAGAAGCTGCCCGCGACTTGTGAAATGTAAGCATTTACACCTCCCCCAAGGGCACAGTGCTCCAGCCAGTGCTCCCGAGCCCTTGCCCAGACCATGGGGACAGGCGGTGTCAGAAGGGGCCTCTGAGATCAAGGGGCCTAACCCCTCTTTTCACAGGTGGTACACTTGTGTACACTGGTTTACACCGCCACTGAAAACAACCCCGGAGCGTCTGATGAAGGAAGTCAGGCTGGGGACCTCCGCCACGCAGACAAAAGGGACTCAGCTCCTTTCTCGCCTGAGGGCTCGGGCCCTCACGGAGGAAGTGTCGCTGGAGGAAGTGTCACTCGGATCTGCACGAAAGTCAGAAAGCAGGGTTTGTGTAATCGTGGACGTGGCAGACATCTGTCTCAGCGCCCTTGACCCCCGAGGAGGGTGACAGCCTTCGTGCTGAGACACACGGCAGCAGGCGAGGCCCGCGGGCCCACATCCACAGCATACACCACCGGTCTGTCCACAGCCCAGAGCGCTCATTACCCCATTTTACAGATGGGCAGAGGGAGGCCTGGGGTCACAGAGTAGCCAGGCTTGCTGCATTACCCTGCCCACTGCCTCCGCCTCCTCCGTGGGGGCGGGGGCCCTGGGTACAGCAGGCTCACCCTCCAAGGAACACCCAAAGGCTGTTTCCCTAACATGCCCACGAGCCTCCATGATCAACACACGGTGGACATGGAGCCACACGTTTCCCCAGCCGCCAGGGGCAGCCCCCCACCCTGAGAGAAAAGTCCCACTGGAGAAGCATTTACAGAGCCTCTGCTCAGGCCAGCGCCGCGCCAGGCCGGCCAGTGCTGTCAGTGACTGCTGGCCAATGAGGAGGCTGAGGCGGGGCCCTGCGTAGCATCTGCTCAAAGTCAACTCTCAGGATTCAAACCCTCATCTGCACACACTCTGATGCCATCTCGCCGCAGGACAGGCTGCTGCTTCTAGGGGACTTGGGCCAGCCAGGCCCCTCCTTCCCCCCAGGCTTCCTGGGCTCAGAAGTACTAACCGGAAGCAAACGCTCAGGGTTGCCCAGAGCCTGGGCTCCCCGGAGGAGGTGCTGGCAGACCGTGGCCGGGAGAGAGGGACTCGATGCAGACCCACTGTGGTGAGCACACCTGGCTGGAGGACACGAGCCCCACACCTGTTCCTCAGGTACTAGGAACAAGCCGTCCACGTGGCCGGCCAAGTGGGTGTGCCAAAGGGCACATCCGACCTCCCCCAAGGGCGCAGTGCTCCAGCGAGTGCTCACGAGCCCTTCCCCAGACCGTGGGGACAGGCGGTGTCAGAAGGGGCCTCTGAGATCAAGGGGCCTAACTCCTCTTTTCACAGGTGGTAAACTGAGGCCAGAGAGAGCAGGGGGAGAAAATGAGCACTCCCACTCAGCGGTGCCTTCCGGGGCCGGCCCACGCGCAGTCCCACAAGCTCACGACCCCAACGAAAGAGGTTTCACTGGCTCCATTTCACAGAGTGGGACACTGACTCAGCCAAGTCGTGAAGAACAGATTCCAACCCGAGACCATCTGGCTGCGAAGCCAGAGCTAAGCCGTGAACACCAGCAGAGCGAGGGCCGACCAGACTTCCAGATCCCCAAGCTGTCCTCTTGGCCCGTGCACCGGGCCCCCCTCGGAGTCCCAATGCCAAAGGCAAAGCAACCACCAGCCAGTCAGGCTGCCCTGAGCCCCAGGCCTGTCTCCTCTTCAGGGTCAACTCAGAAAGCACAAGCCCAGCCGGCGGCCC
This sequence comes from Pteropus alecto, assembly GCF_000325575.1. Classification (NCBI taxonomy): domain Eukaryota; kingdom Metazoa; phylum Chordata; class Mammalia; order Chiroptera; family Pteropodidae; genus Pteropus; species Pteropus alecto. Next base: position 20,747,846 of record NW_006494609.1, read on the forward strand.
AGAGGCTGTCCTGGCCACCCCAGCACCGACACCCTCAGACCGAGGGCAAGCCCCCCGACACAGCCAGGGGCCAAGGCGGGCATGGGACCCACAAGGTGGCTTCCTCAGCGGCCAAGCGAGTGCAACGTTCCATACCTGCAATGTTCTCTTGCTTGGGGCAAATGCCTTTCGTGGGCGAGAGTAGGTGGTCATCTTCATCGGGGGTGACCTGGATCCCAATCTCCACGGGCTCGGACACTTTCCTGAGCTCGGAGCGTGAGGAGGGCGGCGGGCTGCCCTTGTCCAGGCCTTTGTCGTAGCAGGCGCCCAGGCTGCCACCACACTGCTTCTTCTTGTGCTCTATAAAAACCAGGATGTCCCCCAGGGGGAAGTTCATCTGACACTGTCCACAGGTGAGCAGGTCAGGGTCGGGGCCACCCACCAACAGCCCCAGGCCGCTGGGCTCCTCTATCTCCAGACCCTCATCTTCTTCAAGGATGGCGGCCTCCACATGGTCAGCCTCTGCTGGAGAGAGAAGGGAGAGGGGGGAGGGGCAGAGAAGACAGAGATGGGCTTAGGCAATCACGAGCACCCATCGTTCGCTCCAACCCGTCCCCACCGACAGGCGCCAGAGATCACCGAGTCCTCCCCACAACTCCTGGAGGCGGCTGGGGGGTGACCATGCCGCGTGTGACAGATGGGCACACCGCGGCTCCCGGGGGGGCTGCGGCCTCAGGACTGCTGACCTCACTACTTTCTAGTTCATTCTCTGCCACGCCCCCCTCCGACGTGGCATAGTGCCACGCACACGTCCACATGCACGGACGCACGTCCTGGTGTCACAAGAGACGCAGCCATCCCAGACGTGGCACTATCCGCTAGAGACGAGTCTCCCAGGCTTTGCGACATCTGACCGTCGCCTGGGGGGCCTGCACGCACAGACCCTTCCATGCCCAGGCTGCACCCCAGACCAGCGACGCTGGGATCCAAATGGCAGGTTGTCGTTTCTTAAGCCTCCCAGGTGACCCCGACGGGCCGGCGAGGCTGACAAGCGTGAGGCACCTGCCACGACCCCCACCGCCACCCCCCGACCCCGCCGCAACCTACTCGGTCTCGCCCGGCTCGCATTCCTCTACCTGAGACCTGGCCGCACACCAGACAAGAAAACAGAGACCCTGACGGCCATGACAGGGCCAGGCCTTCCAAGAGAAAGACGCCCATGTGCTCGGAAAGCAACAAGTGAGTGTTGCTTCCAGAAGAAGTATGGAAAGGAGAAGCAATGCAGGGGAGGGCACTGCGAGCCTGCAGGCGGGCGGGGAGCCGCCTCTCCTGCCCAAGGCCCAGCGCCTGGTCACACGTCCGCCGCTCCGTAGTTGTCCCAACACGCATCGCCTCCCCACTGTCCTTTTTTGCTGGTCGGTTGGATTCTCACTCCCAGAAAAAGAAAAGGAAAAAAAATTCTTCAGATGCCGAAAGCATTTCTTGGCAGATGACAAACCACACTTTCAATGGGCTGTACATTTTCACATTTCTCTAGCGGCCGATACACTTCCTTTTTGTAAGGCGCCTAGGACCCACATGCTTGGAAGCTAATACATGCCTCAAAAAGCAGCAACCTCCTCAGGGGAAGACTGGAAGACTCGGTCTTCCAGCCGAAGAAAAGTGTCATAAATAAGGGAGGTGGACAATGAGGGTGCATCTCCCCTCAGGGTCAGAGCGAACTCGAGTCGGAGGTTTTTGAGAGCAAATGTCAACAGCCGGGTACAGGGCTCGAGCGTCAGGGTCTTCAGAGGCCTGAACCCCGAGGAGGCAGGTAAATTTCAAGTGGCGTGATATTTAGGGAAGGATCACGAAAACCACAGAAGAACAGAGGGCCGGGATGGAAGAGAAACACATTCCGGGGCAGTGAAGTTACTGACGGGCCGGAGCCAAAGAACAGATAATTTAAGGAAAAAATTCTGTGGCATCTTTCACCCTACACATAAATCACCCCTCTGTATTTTCGGAACACAGACTTCTGCGGGGCCTGTGTGGGCCCACGTGTGGGCCTGAATCTAGAACAGACAGTGTGCGACCGTCTGTAACACGTATGATCTCCGTGGGTACAGATCCAAAACGGGTATTGCGGGAGGGGGAATCGCCATGTGAGAGCCTGCCTGTGGTTCTAGAAAAGCAGAGAGAGCCTCCTCAGTGAATTCAGTGGAGACTCGCACGAGAAACGTGGCCGTGCAAAAAAAACGCCCCGCAGATGAAGAAATCCCAAATCTGTGGTGTGCATCCCACTAACGAGAAGAACCTATATGGTAGGGGAAACCGTCATTCCCCACGCCAGCCCCACAAACCATTAATTACTCTCGAAAAAGAAATCGGAGTTTACTTAAAAAAAGAGTTGGAAGACAATGCTACATAATTAATTTACCAATTTATTTTATGAAAAGATGCTTTGCTACGGGTAAAACGTAATCACTACCCTCACACTGAACAGGGGTTTCAGGGGGCCTGGATTCTTGTGAACGGTTTGTCACAATGTAAAAGGTAATTATTTGGTGCCTCTTTTCCCTTTAATGATCTAAGATCTAACATTGAGCAATACTGTTTATATTGAAAAGCTCGCACCTTTAATTACCAATTACATATACATAATTTCAGAGCCAAAGGAGAGGGCTGTGAAAACAGTTCTTTAGAAATATAAGGATGTATTGTGCGCCATTTCTAGAGAAGGAAATCTAATAAATTGGAGGAGGATGTCAAAATATTGTTTTGTTAAAAAAAAAAAAAGAGAGAGAGAAAGAGGCACAAAGGAAATGAGCTGAAAAGCAAAAAAAGACAAAAAAAAAGGACAAAATGAAATTGAGAATTCAAATGCAATAGGGGCGCGTTCTGCGGTGGGAGGGGGACAGTCCCTGGTGCCTGGCACACTGCTGTCAGTGAGGGCATTCGGTAAAAATAAACGATGGCATTCGCTAATCCGTCCACATCCCCACCCAGATCGCCCCTCCGGGGGTCGGAGGTCGGGGAAGTGTCTTCCGCTGGCTCCCGTTCGTGTTTCGTGTTGCTTTGCCTCCCATTAACTTTTGCAGCCTGGTCCATCGCCCTCCTGCCCAGGAGTCCCGGGAAGCGTGGGTATCTCCTCCCTGCTAGGAGGTTTTAAGCTACATAATTTCAAATTCCTTTGCTAATTCAAAAAAAAAACAAAAACAAAAACAAACAAAACAAAAAAACAAAAACAAAACACACAGACTAATTTAAAAATTAGCGAAGGTCACATCTGCCTGTTTGCCAGCCTCGCTCCCTGTCCTCGTCGTTTGCTAAGGACGCTGTACCAGCTCTGTCTCCCTTTCTCTACCCCTTCCCCGTTTTTTTTGTGTGTGTTTTTTTGTTTTTTGGTAACAGCTGATCATCTTCCTTGATTTGGCAGCCCCTGCCTGTTCACTTTCCTCGTGCAGCCAGCCCTGCGAGCCCCGGTAATTGACTTTGCAAGTATCTCGAGCCATCCACTGTGCTGCAGTTCAGTTCTGCCTCCGGTGTCCCCCCACCCCCGACTCCGGCCAACCAACCTGGGCAGCCCGGCCCTGCTGGCACCCAGCGGTCAGCTCTGAACCCCAGGATCCAGCTCCCTGCCTCCAAGGCAAGCCCAGGAGGCAAAGAAACACCAACCAAAGCATCTTCCTCCCCTCCCACTTCCAGTGTTGAAAGTAAAACTCAAGATGACAGCGGACGTTCGCCCAGCTCCAAGAATGGGGTTTCCTCTCCCCCACCCCCCAGGGTGTGGGGCCTGCTACAGAGGACACTTCCCAGGAAGCTGGCAACGTCACCCCCAACGTTCAGAGAGAGGAGGCACCCCAAACCCCCCAACTGTCAAACTTCTGGGCCAGACCAGGTGGACCAAGACAGCTTGCTGAGCCTTAAAATCTCACACTCGAGGCCTTCGGAGACACCTCCAAAGTCAGGCTGTGGTTTCATTTCCGCTGGCAAGCGGATACCAAGCTGGGCGTGTGGGGCGCATGCATGCGTGTGTGTATCTGTGTGTGTGCATGTGTGTGTGTGTGTGTGCGTGTGTGTTAGAGCTGTACCAATAAGGGATGAAATGAACAGAGAAAGAGCCCCTTGGCCAAGCTCAGAGACGGGCCCTCTTAGAACCCCCCGCTTTCTCTGTCCTGAGAACGGGAGCTGCACAGCCCCACACGGCCTCGGAGAAGCAGGCCTCTGCTGTGGCAGGCGGAGTGGTCCAAACTGCCACCCACAGACAAGAAAGCACCAGAAAACAGAAAAGATACATGCAAAACAAAAACAGCCTTTCACATTCCCAGACCCTGCAGACCAGCCCCTCCGGCGGCCTGGTCCGCAAACTCAGGCCTGACCCAAGGAAGGCAAAGATGAGTTCCCCTCTGAGAGGAGGCGTGCCTTCGTGACATGCGCCCCAATGTCAGGCGGCCCTGGAAAACACTGCTGCTCCCACGAGTGTGAGCAGAACAAAGTAGAGGGGTTGCTGAAATGTTTGGTACATTACGAGGAATCGACCAGGAACGGATGCAGCAGGCCACTTGTCCCAGAGTCAGGTATCAGATTGAGGTGGATTCGGAAATGTTCACTCCTCAAGTGCATGGACAAATATGTATTTACACACACACACACACACACACACACACACACACACACACACACACAGAGTTAATTTTCTTTTACAACAAAACCACATTTTATTTGCAAGGCTGGGCCTCCTCCCAGCTGGTGAATGCATTTAGGAGCAATGAAATCAGGATTCACAAATAATAATGGATATTGTTGTTAAGTGCGCGGGGAAGCACTTGCTCCTAAGACGAACTCTCCCAGGCCTCTTCTCGGCTCGGGAGGAATTTGGGGCAGAAGACAGAAATGGAAAGACGCAGTTAACACGGGCCCAGCGGAGCAAGTCCACAGCCCCCAGCAGCTGCACGGCTTAGCAGGGCCTTACCTGGCCGGTGAGGGCTGCACACACAGGGCCCCCGGGGCCCCGCCCACCCCGGCCCATCTCTAACAACTGTCCCTGCACCTGCCCTCTGGGGAACTGTAGCCGAGAGGCTGGCAGCCCACTGCCCCCGGGCGCAGCGCGTGCACAGCACCGCGTCCCCCTTACCTGCCCTCCCTGATTCAAACCAGAGTCTCTGTCTTTCCCGGCTGAGCCACAGTCCAGGAGAAATATTTGCAGAATTATTGTTTCGGGGATGGGGTGAGGGGGTGAGGATGTCGGAGAAAGATGTGGGGGGAGGGATGCCAGGCTCCTAAAATCGTGTGCCACCAACGTCACAGACGCCATCACGATATGTACATGTGTTTACGAGAACCGTTCAGCATCCATCCGCCCGAGCGTTGCATCCCACCGGAGTCTTTACACCTGCTTCCTACGAAGACGGAGCCCCCTGCCACGCTCGCCGATATCTGGGAAGCGATCTCTTCGCTCCCCTCCCCGAGGACATTCAGCGAGGGCTGGGACTCCCAGCGACACCGAAACGCCACCAACGTGCACACTCGACAGAGCACACTTTCTGAGCTGCCATCAATTTTTAATTTATTGGCTCCAAGAGAAAATAACAACTGTGGGGAGGGGGGAGGGCGAAGGGTGGGTGGGAGGGAGAAGGAATCAATTCTCAGTGGGGACAATAATCTGTGACTAGGTGACACCGAAAGGCACGACAAGAGGCTTTATGAAGTTCTCTGAGCAGAGGGAATAAAGAAGTGCCCGGCAGGGAAGACCGGGGACCGGCAGCCCAGCCAGGCATGCGCTGTCCTCAGAAGGCCACGAAGGGTTTGGACGCATGTGAGGGTGGGGGCCACAATGCAGGTCGCAGCCCTTTTGGCCACCAAATGCCTACAGCCAGCGAGGCGTGGGGCTGCTGCTGGGACCTGGGAGACGGCACGGCCGGGCCGGGTCCAGCATGAGCTGTGTCCCCTAACCACTAGCCTCTTGTAAGGAGGTCTGAGAAGCCCGACTGCTCCAGGTGTCGCAGAGCTGGTGGCCCTGGCCCGGGCCCGGCGCCTCCCTGAGACCCTCTAAAGGCCACCTCCCTACTGCCCTCAAAATCTGGCGGGGGCCAGTGGACACCAGGACCGTCACCCCAAGGCCCCGTCTGCTCCACGTCGACCGCGGCACACATCTCAGAATAAAATTTTCAAGTTTCTGACAACTGGGCAGGAGACAGAGAGGTGGGCGGTGGGTACACACCCTCATCTGCCACGTGGGTTTCCCTTCCCGCGAAAATGACCAGCAGTCTGGCCGGCTGGACCCTCGGGGGAGGTCGGGGCCCGGCCTGCCCTCCAGCAAGTCAGGGTTTCTGATCTCAGAAGAGGTTTGGGGTGCAGGAAGAGCCTCAGCCACACAGCCAGGGGAGGTCCAGTTGTGGAGGGCTGGGGATGTGAGGAGGGGCCTCAGAGACACAGGCGGTCCCCCACACCCCAGCCCAGCTTCGGGATCCTCGGCGCCGTCAAAAACGGCTCCCTGAAAAATACCCGAACTTGCTCACAGACTTTCATACAAGCTTTCCCCCTCCCCCACCACACACACCTCTCCAGCACTCCAAACACTGGGCTCAGAAGGCCAAGTCTCACTCATTCAGAAGCAAAAAAAAAAAAAAAAAAGACTGACTGAAGGAGCAAAACGGCGTTCACGTGTGTTCACAGATCCCGTCTCTCCCTAAAAGGTAACTTTAAAAAAAAAGCCAAGTCCACGACGCCAAAGAACGGGGCGACCTATGTTTTGGTAAATAAAACAGTCGCTTTTCAAAAATACGGATTTACCCCGCCATACAGCAATCCCTCTAAACAACTCGACACGTTCAGAAGAGTCTACAGAGCTGCAAATGCCCTAAGTCCTCGCAGCCGCAGCGAGGCTCGGAATAACGCGATGGGGAAGCTTCCTTCACCGCCCAGCACAGAGGGTCGTTTCATTTAATGCCATGCTGCACGGAAAGGAAGAGGGACCCTCCCTCCACACAGGACAGCGCACTGCCAGCCCCTCCGTAGGACCTTCTCCGAGGCTGACAGCAAAATAGCAGGGGCAGAGCTGGCTTTCAACATCTCATTTCCAAGGGAGACATTTAAACGTGACCCCGTTGGTTTTTTTTCTGGTTTTTTGTTTTTGTTTTTGTTTTTATCCTTAGCAGCACGTCCATTTCTGAAGCGCATGGGGTGACAATAACATTGCAGTCAACTTTCTGGAGTCGTTTTTGCGTGTTGTTTTAGTAGATCACTCATTAGAACATTAACAAATGTATTTGTATTTCAGCAGTTCAGTGGAAGGGGGTCATAAAAAAGTTATGTAAAACAGAGAATTTTTTTTTTTTTTTTTTTACTTTGATTTTGAATTTACTTAATTTTGTGTTTCCTGGG
>NW_006494609.1:20755258-20759635 GCF_000325575.1 Pteropus alecto
CTGCCTGAGGAAAAAAAAAAAAAAAGAATGAATTTCTTGAATTTCAGCAACTACACAAAAGACTTGCATATGTGAAAATGCAGGACGAAAAGTCCCCCTGAATGTAGCACCATTAATCAAACCTTGATCTGGTGTCACTTTTGCCAGTAAAAACGATGCTGCTCCCCCCTCACCCCCCTCAGTGGCTCGTGCAAGAAGTGTGTCCCTCTGCTCTCATGTGTCTGCAAATAGCCTGGCCGGGGCACTTTCTCTACATGCCTTGGGGAAGCCACTGCTCAGGGGAGCCAGTAAACACACGCTTTTCTTGGGGAGGGGGACAGAACAGGAGGAGATCTCAACAACATTCGGCTCCCTGGGAAAAAAAGATTTGTGGGAGGGGAGAGCAGGCCGGGGGGAGGGGGGAGCGGGGGAGAGGGAGGACACGGAACACGCAGGAGCCCAGGCCTGACCATGCGAGTAAATAAAGGACGCTGCGAAGTGACAAAGCCATACTCGGAGCAGCTGGATGACACAGACGTTCGCTCCCGGTATTCTTCTGTGCCCGCTCCCCGTTAAAAAATACTGTCAGTGTCCCTGCATCCAATGCCACCTTCGGAGGAGGACGCTCTGCCGGCATCAATAACTTGGCCGCGCGGTGCAGAGCACAGTCCCCAAATAGCATTTATTTTCCCTTGTCCTCACAGATGTGACACAGCATTAAACCTAGAGGCCAAAGTCCTTGGAGAATTTCAGCTAAAGGTAGGACCTAACCGGACAGCCAGAGGGTCCTTCCTTAAGCCATGGGAGGCACAGGACACAGTCCCCAAAGGTCAGGAACCCCATCCGTACCCTCCCCCAGATTTATTTTTTTCAAGCATTGTCATATTTCTGGTCTGTGTTTCATTACAGCTCGTGAAACTCCCCCCAAGTTCCGAGGCACAGGATTGGGGATTTCTAAAGTGGATGTTTTGAACGGTTTTCTGCAGGCCAGAGGCCACTGCCCAGCCCCAGGCAGAGAGGAGAGAGTGCCACTTCATCTCTGAGTTGTCGAATGAGCTTGCCGCAATATGCTTACAACCGGCTCAATTCAAACATTAAATGAAGTAGAGAAATCATCAGATAAATTGCTAGCCCTCGGTACTGGAGAGCGAAGGCTCCTTCAGCTGATGACAGCGTCGGCTTTTGTCTGACCTAATTTATTTCTCTTTCAGGTTAGAATAAAGCACTGTCGCAGGGTAACCTCTGCTGCCCAGATACTGAACTCGAGCACCGGACTCGGGGTTAACTGTGCTGTCTCCAGATGTCTCGAACTTGAAGAAGAAGACATGATAGATCCAGAAATCCCGTGATCAAAAAGCACACATATTCCCCAGCACCGGATTACGTGTTTAGGGGAGAAACAGTGTCATTAAAAGCCGTCCATTACGAGCCCTGTTCGGGGTGACAGGTATTAGCAACGCTGAGTCTAGCAAGCAAACAAAGTTTCGCACATTATTTGAGTTGGCATTTTATATCTTGAGGGAAGGATGCTATTTCCCTCAGTACTCTGGGAACATTATCTAATAAATGGAATTGAGAATCCAAGTGTTATAGAATCTGAGCGGAAAGGATTTCCATTCATCGAGCTGTTTTAGGTACACGGCTCCCAAAAGCAGCCATTCTCTGCTGTCCCCTGCGTCTGTGACATGCAACACAGAAACAGACAAAATGACGCACTCTCTTCCCGGACCCCCTTGCCCGATCATGAATCCCTTAGCAGCCTAAAGGAATTTTTCAGAAGGTCAAGACCACAGCCTGATCAGGAAAAACACAGCCATTCAAAATTAACCATTTTAATGGTTTTAAAAAGAGAGAGAAAAGAAAAATGCCCCCATCTGCCAAGTAAAGGGCTTGTAAATCAATGCCGATAGCTTGAAAATAGATTTCTCAAACTTATATTCTCATTTTGTCCCGCTCGAATCTCTGCAGGAAAATCAATATTACAACTTCACACTTAAGACATTTTGCAGCAACGTCAAGGGCCTCGCCGCGGAAGGCAGGCTATTCCTAGCCCATCTCCGCCAAGGCGCCGAGCCATGACACGGGCGCCGAGCGCCCCCTAGCTGCCAAGTGGCGCCAGGCGCGGTGCTGCAGGCTTGCCATCAACCAGAAGCCAATGCAACTGAGTTTATTTTGGAAAGTCTTTTATCACAAGCAACAGAGATTGCAAAGCGACCGAGAAGGGAGATGAAAAGGAAAAAAGAGAAGCCTGGTGCAAGCCGTGTCCTGAGCGAAAAGACAGCGCCGAGAGCTCCATTCTGATAAGGCGCTAGAAACCGGTGCTCTCTGCAGTCCGGAACTGGTATCCGTAAACGGACTGACTGCTCTGCCTGCTTCCATCTCCCCCGAGACGTCATGCTAATTGTTGCCAAATGCACCCAAAGTCGGCCTTCGCTTGGGTCAGGAGGACCCGCGTGGTCCTGCACAGCGGTCAGCAAAGCGCCACACCCAGCCCTCTGGCCTCAGCCACCTTCCACGTTCTAAGGCCGGTTTCACCAAAGCAACCGACGTTCACTCCAGCACTTGAGAAATGACTCGTTTTCTGTTACGAAATCTTCTGAAGGCCAGACCAAAAAAAAAAAAAATCGCCAAGGCCAGAGCACAGGCAGATAGCAACCTCTCCTTCTCAAAAAGAAAAAGGAAAAAAAGAAAAGAAAAAAAAAGGGGGGGGGGGACGGAAAGAAAGAAAGAAAAAGGAAGGGAAAGGAAGGAAAAAGACAAGAAACACGCATCTGTACATCATATTCGGGGAGGGCGAGAACACCCTTTAAAAATATTAGGGGTTGTTAAAATACGCTCCCGGCTGTTTTCTCTCAGGTGTGAATTACAAATGAATAAAATCAGCCTGGCATAACACCTTCGATGAACACCTTCATTCTCCCATGGAGTCAGAGCAGCTGACTTAGATCACACTTCTAATGATATGGGGTTTCCTTCTGTGCAGAAGGGACACAAACTTCGCTCCCCCCACCAAGTACCAAAAAAAGGGAGGGAGGGCACATCTTATGAAATTTATCAGAGGCCCAATTTTGACAGATACGGAGACAACTGGAGATCTACTATACCCTGGGGAGTTAAGATCATTGTGAGCACAGCCGCCTTCCAAACACACAGCTAAAGCAAAACCTAATTTAAAGGGCAACTATGGCATGAACGCAGCCTAACTTCCCAGTCAAATCCTGGGTCTCGTCCTGCAAAATCGTGAATTCATACGGAAAAGTATTCATCTTCCAAGGAAACCTGTTGGTGGGTTGTTGAAACATCACCTGCGTCGGACTGGTGTAATTTACCACGGACATCTTATTTTCTCCCGAAAGACTCAGCTCCCTCGTGGAGTGATGTTCGTACCCCACTCCACTCACCCTGTCTGGCACGTCCGCTCACAGCCCTTCCCTCTGCCTGGTCAGACACTGTCCCTCTTCCTCCGGTCCTCACCATTGTCACTGTGTTGTTTTGTGTTTGTTTTTATTAATAGCAGTGTCTGTCCTTCAGTTTTAAAAGCCATATCCATCTGGGTCAAACATTTTGAAACAAACCAGAAGCTCAGGTTTTCATCCCCAGCTGTCTCCTTCATACCTCCCCCCTCTCCTCACTGGCCCTGTCTGTAAATTGAACTAGCTCATTATGGATCCCTTCTCTGACTGCCCCAAGATTATCGAGGCTATTTGTGTGCTCACGGTGTTTCCCAGACCATCAGTTAGCCTAGGTTGCATCATCCCTAAAGAACCTGAGGCTGCTGCTCCGCAGGCCAGCGGGCTGCCACCCAACTGAAGATGCACCACGTTGTAGGTGGTTTCTTTCACATTTAAAATCTAAAACGTGAACCCCAGGTGGGGGCTGTGACAGCACCCATTTGGCTGGCCAGGGCTCCAGAGCACCTTCAACCCACGGCCGCCGTGTCATCGACGACGGGCATTTCCGCAGGCCACGCAGCCTAACCTGCACCCAGGTCTTGCCTTTCTCCCGCCTGTGCTCACACCTTCCCGGTGACACAGGACAGACAGAAAAGCCAGCTGCTTTTCGATCATAAACAGCCTTGTCTGGAAGCTGGTAGGACCACTCTCCCTGCTTAAAGCCCTGCCCATGCTTCGGGCTCCATGCGCCCCGAAAGGCGGGCAAGACACCCTTTGCCCTCTTGTGTCCTGTCCCCACCTTTCTCATGCTTGGCCTCTCTTTTTCCTCCCTGCCCCTGCTCCAGTGTCAGCCAGCTTCCCCCCAGCACCACTCCGAGCAAGGCTGAGAGAGACAGAGAGAGACGGGAAACAAATGAAGGATGGAAGGCTGTCGCACCACGCACCCCTGGCCCCCCGCACCCAACTGCCACCAGGTCAGGGCTTCCTCCTGACGTCCCAGGAATGC
>NW_006494609.1:20759706-20760496 GCF_000325575.1 Pteropus alecto
TTTCCCCCTGACACACAACTGCACGCACGCCTGGCTCCATTTGCTGCTGCCAGCTTAGCAATGCACCCCCACACACACACACACACGACTCCCCCTTCCCTTCCCCGAAGCCCCCAACTTCCCCCTCCTCAAAAACAACCCTTGCGATTAGACAGAGGCTATGCGGGACAAATTACCTCGTGGAGAAATTAGGCGTCTGCAAGTATAGACATTCTAACAACCACTCCACTATCTAAAGGAGGAGGGGATAAGCGATTGATTAAGGACAAATGTCAACTGGTTAAAAAAAAAAAAAAAAATAGGACCTTGCTCAAACCAGGCTCAAATCTGATTGCAAAACATTTGGTTTTAAATGCAACCAGCGAGTTCTCTTTCATGTGAGGATGGTGGAAAATAAAAGAGAAGTCCTCTTCCCTTCCTCCAAAAAGGCATCCCTCTCCCAAGGTGAACCCCAGTTTAATATCGATTTCCCCCTCCCCCCCAAAATAATAATAAATCCACAAATTCTTACTAACGTATCTGCCGTAACAAAGGAGAGGTGGCAGCAGCAACTGCTCCGAGCAGATGGCTCCTATGCTGGGTTTTCAGGGGAGGGGAGAACCCCTTTATATATTTATTTATTTATTTAAATTTTTTAAAATATAAACCCCAGTTATATCGATGTCCCCCTCCCCCCCAAAATAATAATAAATCCACAAATTCTTACTAACGTATCTGCCGTAACAAAGGAGAGGTGGCAGCAGCAACTGCTCCGAGCAGATGGCTCCTATGCTGGGTTTTCAGGGGAGAG
>NW_006494609.1:20762012-20763799 GCF_000325575.1 Pteropus alecto
TTCCTCTCTTGCCCTCTCTTCCTCCTCTTCTTTATTTTGCTCTTTCTTCTATGCTGTTTTTTGTTTTGTTTGCAAAAAGAAAAAGAAGAAAAAGAAAAGAAAAAGCTCTCGATCTAAAATAGGAGAAAGAGGCAAAAAAAAAAAAATCTGCTGTTGCTTGCCGCGGACTGGCTGGTTTCTTTAAAAATATATTCTTTTGGAGGAAAAAAAAAAAATCCTTTGCGCTTCTTCAAATTGCTCGGCCTCCTGGACTTGCAAACGTCTTCTTGAACTTAAACCGGATTTTGCACCGGCTCCTGACACTTTCAGGGTCTGGTAGGTGGAAAGCGCACTTCTACCAGGAGGAGGGGGGGAGAAAAAAATGCAAACAAATAAAAAATAAAAGAAGAAAAAGAAAAGAAAAAAACGCAAAGAAAACTTGGGGACTTGTCTCGTACCCCCTCACCCCGCCCCCTCAAAAAACCTAAAGCAATGTAGAACTGCCCAGGTTCGGTGGTTTCTGGGTTTTCTGCGGGCTGCCTGTTTTTTTCTCGGAGACTGACCCTTCCGAGGCTCTGGGGGGACTCCAGGAGCGGCTCCTTCCCAGTTCACCTGGCAGGCTGGCGCCGGCCGGAGAAGCTGCCGGGTCCCCGCGAGCGCTCCCCAGCGCTCCCCTGGCGCCGCGGGCCCGAGGGGAGCTGGGCTGAGGGGCGGCTCGCCCAGTGCGCCTGGGTCGGTGCGGGCGCGGACTGGGAGCTATAGATTGCAACGTGAAGATGGCGGAGTCCGGGTTCTCTGGGAGCTCTCGGTCTCTCTATGGCTGGGGCTGCCTCTGTACAATGGGATAAAATTCAAGTTCAAGTGCGGACGTGACGTTTAATCTGCTCTAGAGACAAAAAGACCCAGAGAGTCGGAGCACTGGGGGCGACTAGCGGTGGCTTTTTAACATTGTACCCTGTAAGAGAACAAGAAAGCACACACACACACACACACACACACACACACACTCGCGCGCGCACGCGCGCGCACACATACACACTCGCCCGTGCGCACACCCGCAATCCAGGCCGGCCACACGTGCAAACGGCGTTTTTGTGCACGCATCTACTCGTGCACTGGCAGCGCAAACGGGGGACCGGGGACACGGTGGGCAGGATATTTTTAAATAAAAGAAAATCTCGTCCCTCCTCCCCTCCTGGGAGCAGGACCCCCTGAGAAGGGGGACAGAGTGCGGTGTGTGTGGAAGTTGAATCAACGCCAGTCTCCACCCACTCACCGAAAGCTCTTTCGGACTGGGGTGGGGTGGGGGGTGGGCAACAATGTGCAAGAGGATTGAGGTGGACAAGGACCGGGGGAGATGGTCAAACGCTTCAATTCCCTAGAAAAGTAGCTTGGTTTTTACTTTTTGTTTTATTGCGGGACCGGGTTTAACTTCTAAAAAGTGTCTCCTCGTAAATCCTGATATCACAAACTCTGGGAGAGAAGCGGACAACATTGAAAATACTAAGAGGAGAGGGTTGAGGTCACATTTGGGGGAGGGGGACACGAGACCTTGTTTCAGTCCCATTCCGTAAGGAGTGTTCACCCAAATCTGTGCGCTCCCTCCACCTCGCCCCTTTAACTCCTAGGGGTCAAACACGGGCCCCACCCCCTAAGGCCGGGGTCTGCGGGAAGCCTGGGGATACCGAGGCAGGGGTGCTCCACGTGGGAGAGGAACTTGAACAAGCTGACCGAGAAGTAGGTGTGGCCGGATCTCTGAAAATACTCGGGTCCCCTAGTTCCCTCCCACCCCCTGACAATTACTGCAA
>NW_006494609.1:20764071-20764449 GCF_000325575.1 Pteropus alecto
CCCCCCGCCCCGCCCCCCCGTGCTCCTCCGCCCAGGGCAGGACTCGAAATCGCCAGTCAGACTGGGAAGGACACAGCTGCCTTGTCAGCCGTTTGATCTTCAGCAGGCGAGGACAAGTGGAGTTGTGGGGGCCTGTCGGTGGTCCGGGGACAGGGCCAGGGCGCGGTCCGCGCGGACATACCCCTCCCTGCCTGGTCCCTCCCCAGGCCGCGGCCGATTTCTTCTATTTGATGACCTGACCTCTGGGGCCGGCTGGGCGCGCCACGCGGCTGAGGCGCTCTCCCTTCTCTGGGTTTCTCTGGTATGAGCCGGGAGGCGGCCAGGGCGGGTCAGGGCCTGGCTCGGGGCTGGGCTTGGCGGGCGAGCCCAGCTGCATCC
>NW_006494609.1:20764478-20765453 GCF_000325575.1 Pteropus alecto
GGAGAGAGGGGCTGGGCCGTGACGCCTCAGGGCGCTCCACCTCCCTATGGGCCTTTTCCTTCGGGGGCACACTGGGGTTTTGTTCGCCCCCTAGGTCTTGGGTGGAGCGACGGCACCAACAACTTAACAGACCTCAGCGCCTATTAGGGAGGACAGAAGGAGCTCCCTGCCCAAACCACCCCCCAAAAAATAACAATAAAACGCGCCCTGGCATGTAGTTTTGCGGATGGGCAGCAGGGTCGCGGCCAAGCGGGTGGAGAGTGGGCTGGGGGGGGGGGGGGCGAGTCGGCAGTTCCCACCCCCGAGGGCGCTGCACGCAGCTGCCCACCGCCCCCAACCCTCACCCCACCTCCACGTGGTCCCAAGTCTAGAAGCACCCCCCTCTCCTCCCATCCCTCCCCACCGCGAAAATCTTTCCAGGAAAGTGGCCTAAGTCAGAAAAAATGCCCACACGCACCTTTAATAAACTTCCTAAGAAAACTGTAAACCGGCCCTCCCGACTCGCCCAGATTCTTAAATTTGGGGAAGCAGTTAGCGCGCTCTTTCTGAGAATCGGCCTTGTGACGTCCAGAGAGGGTTAGCGGTTTGCCCGAGGTCACACAGCGCGTGGGGCAGCTCCGGACTCAAATCGCTTCCGCACGCATGCTGCGCGCGCCGCCTGCGCCCCGGCGCGCGAAAGCCAGACCCTCGACCCTCGCGCTCCGGGGCTTGATTACAATGAAGGGGGACTCGGTCTGAGGCTGGGGGGCACGAGGCAGCCCCCTCCGGGAAGGGAACTCTCAGCGGGCTGCGCGGGGAGCTCAGGGAGCACGGCTGCAGCTGCCACCTCCAGCGCGCTCTGGCGGCGAGGTCCGGGGAGGGGGCACCCCCACCCCACCCCTGGCAGGAAGTAGCGGGCAGGGGGCGGCGCGGGCCGCGAATGACCGCGGAGCACTTTCTCATTGGCCCCGCGCTGCCCCGACGGCGGGAGGGGGG
>NW_006494609.1:20765550-20776315 GCF_000325575.1 Pteropus alecto
CCCGGGCCCTGCCCAGCCCGGCGCTGGCCCCTTCGCCCTCCGCCGCCTCCTCCTCTCCCGAGAGGCGGCCGGACGCAGGCAGCGAGCGATCCCAGCTGCGGTTCCAGTCTCCTTTTTTTCCCTCTGCCCGTCTGGCACGGGCATCATTAGCGCTGAAAGCTGTTAATGTCTGGTCTCACAGCTCCCCCTTTAGTCTTGCTGCGCTCTCTGTCTCCCGTTCCAAGCCGGATCAATAGCCGCCTCTCCGCCGACCTTGACCTCTCCCTCGACCCCGCCTGGCTTCGGCAGCTGGCCCACACTAATGTTTCTCCACTCTTGATGCCCAGACAACAGGCGGGCGGGGAGGGAGAGGGTGGTGGAGCTCCGGCCGCAGCCCAGTTCCCACCCCCTCCTCGGGACCCCAGGCAGCAGGGGATCCGGTAGCCTTCTGAGAAGGTCACTGCACACGCACACACGCGTGTGCGCGCGCACGCACACACACCGCCCGTCGATCTATCAATCCTTTGTTTAGAATAAAAGTCACTCCATCTCCAAAAGGAGGGGTGGGTTTGCAGGTGCTTAACAGAGGAAAGTATAAAGGAAAAAGTGCAGGTACACGTGTGGTCCTAAATATTACACAACTTCACACTCATTTCTCCAGCACCTGCTGCAGACCTACTGTGTGCTAGGCCCAGAGCTGGGGCTTTGTGCAGACTGGAATTAGATGAGGAGAAATGTCGCATTTTCTGCACTATCTTAAAAAAAAAAAAAAAAAAAGCAGATGTTAAAAGCTTTTTTAACTCACAAATATTCCCCTGCTTTTTTTTTCTAGCTTCGCAGAGCGTTCCAGCACAGAATCCGCCATACTCTCAGTCACTTTAAATTTCTTTATAGAGGAATAGTTCAGAAATCAGAAATAATTTCATCAAATCAGGGTATATTTTTATTAACTCGTGAAGGGCTCTGAGTCCCTGTGAGTGCCGCGTGTAACACACCCATGCAGTGGGGGCAGATGAAGCAGACTCAGGACCACGCCCTCCCTACCCCAACCCCCCCAGTCAGGCTTCTATTGAAAATTCTTTGAGCTAATAATCGATACTCAACTCTTAGCTGAGGTGGGGCTCTATATGAGATTCTATGATATCTTTCCTTTTCTGGGCTGTTATATTTTATATGATGTCTTTACAAAAATTTGGAGTCGAGATGAGTCGTATGAGTAGAAATGGGAACTCCCAGAGTTTCTGCAGAAAATCTGTGCGAAGAGGAGGCGGATCTTTTCGTATTCACAGGTGTGGGGCCCACTCAGAAGCAAACTGTCTGCTAATTCCTATTCCTCGGGATCTATAAACGCTATTGACTGAGACAATGAGGATAAATGCATTGATCTGATCAGTGGATTGACTTGTTTTAACTTTCGAGGAAACCGCAGTGGAGGTACTAAGCGAATCCTCTTTATGTACGCATTAATAAGGCTCCCGAGATGGCCCTTGTCTCCTTCCTTACAGTTCTCGAATCTCCAGGAGCTATCAAATCCAGAAGCATAAAAGGACAAAGGAGGTCTTTTGTGCTTCCTGGCATGTCTTCTAGAATTCTTTGATGTCATTACTGAAAATTACAGCAAATTTCTAAGTGCCAGAAGCGCTCCGTTAAGGCTTTGCTGGATTCGGAGGAGGGTTTTGTACAGTCACTTTGTAACAGAGGCAGGACCATGACACTTGCCTTCCAACAATTATTTGGTTGATTCTCTCCAGGTACTGCATTTAGGGCTTTTGTTAAAACATGGCGCCATTCGTACAATATTTGTTTCTGCAAGTAGAACTCGGGCTTAATACAGTAGTAGATTGCCAACTGTCGCTCACCTGCATGAGGGATAGGTACATCCAAGGAAATCTAAGAGGCACCATTGCCTGCCGCCTTTACAGCTGCAGCCTGCAAGGGGTTAACCCAAAATCCGTGCTCCTGATTCATGTATTATTTTCCTTTAAAAAAAAATACTTAACCCAGCTCTCCGTATATGAAAAAGACTCACACCCACATTGCATGTTCCTAGCTCTGTCCCTGTCATCAGAAATGATATTGAATGGCTCAGTACTAGAGGATCTGGAACTATTTCTACAGCTTTCTCACCTCATTTGGAATTTTCTTGCCTTGCTAATTTTAATTCTTTCGTTGAGTCATCAATTCAAATTTGGTAGGGACTGGCATCACCCAGTCGGTCGGCTTGGAAGAAATTTTGTTCACGAAGATGATCCGATCGCATTAAACCCCACCACCCCTCACTTGCACACAGATCACAGCGGGCTGTGGGGGAAGGTGTGTGTGTGTGTGTGTGTGGGTGGGTGTGTGGGTGTGTGGGGTGTGGTGGACGGAAGGGGTCTCAGCTGCTTTCCTTCTTGTGTCTGAGTTTCCAAATCGTATAGCTGACAATGCGACACACGCGCACACACATGCACACACCCCAGTCCGAATTCAGTGGTCCAGGACTGTCGATCTCCCTATGGAGAGAATAGACAAGGAAAGAGAAACAGAGTTAAAATGGTTCATTTGGGGGAAAGAACCGGGAATCAGAAGGGAATTTTCAGTCCTGACTCTGGCTGTCACAACTGCTTGCTACAGTGAAGTGTCTGGTGATCGGGAGTGGGGAGGGGCTGAGGGTGGAGGCAGTAATGATCACCTTCTAACAAGGGTTTTATGAGGCTGTGAGGATTAATTAGTTTGTATCCTTAAGCAGTTTGAGAAAGAGGAAGTTTCAGTAAATGCTAAGCTAGAGTCGTAGATGAATCTGACTCAGTTAGAAGCTCTGCACCCCCACCCCCCACCCCCAACCCAGGCTCTGAAAACTCCTGTCTGTGCTGAGATGCACTACAAAGTGGTGGAGAGGAGGAAGGAAGGAGAAGCGCTCGCTTAGGGGAGAACAGAGAAGGAGAGAGAGGAGGGGGGATGAGTCAGGCGAGCATCCTCCGAAAGGCATTAGGAATGAAACGCGGCAAGGGGGCGCTTACCGAAAAATAAAACCAGCAACCAGCCAACACCTTGCTTCAGCCATGCCTTCCAGAGCTGGAAAAGAAAAAAGGGTTCTGGGAGATCTTGTCTGCTGTCTTGTAGTTCTAGAAACAGCCATGTGTGCTTTCGAGTGAATTCAACAAAGGTAGTTGGCATCCTAGGAAACACCTCAGCGGCGTTCCCTCGGACAGAGAGGGACGGAGGTTGCAAGGTGGCAAACGAGCCTCTAGAACACGAAGTTTGAACTGCAGGAGCGTTATTGGAGATGGAATAATAGATCTATAGCACGCGGAAGTTATAGAAGTTGTTCTGTTATGCGCATATTAAAACGTCGCATCTGCTTGAAGACGCACTTTCGGTTCAATTTACAAGGCAGACAATTTGTTACAACAAAAGATAATTAATACCATCCGGGGAAAACCGAGACGGTGGATTGCTGTGCATTCTGGTACAGTGTATTCGTTTAATCTGGGTCCTTTTTAGAAAAAAAAATGATTTTACTGTGATTTTAAGCTTTGGGGATTGTTGAAACAACAATGGCTTCTAAAATATGGATGTAGCAATAACATTTCCCATTTGAACTTGCGACAAAGCCCCTCTGCCTGCCTCTCTCTTCCTCTCTCCCTCTCTCTCTCTCTCCCTCTCTCTCTCTCTCTCATTCTCTCTGTCTCCCACATGCATCCTGAAATGGAACTCTGGACAGGAGCAAAGACACCCAGCTCTGACCTGTCTCCAACAGTCTGCAATGGTAACAGGGCAGATTTACGGTCAATTTTTTCACATCTGAATTTGGGTCTCTGGATTCAAACCAGCGGATGCCTCGGCCATGGGGATTTAGCACAGGCATCTGCAGCCTCATTATTCGTATCTGCTTAACAGGAACAATTAGAGAACTGAAGAGTGAGGACGCCTGTTTGGGGACCGTTTCGGTATTGTACCCAGACCACACATTTCGGCTGGAAGGAACACAGTAATATATAAAGCATTAGTGAATTTAACACTCCGCGTTGTGTTTGGGGAATCGAATTGTCGATGTTTCTGGCAAGAACTCATACTCCAATTGAAATCTATCAAACACCTTAATTAGCTCCGGGTACCTGAATGCACCCAATCCAGAAGCAGGTCGGAAGGCATGTGAGGGGAAGGGCAGGGGCCTCACAGGGGCGCATGGGCCTCTCCTGTTCCCCAGGGTCCTGTGGCCTCGGTTTCCAGACCGGGATATGTGGGCAACGGTGGGAAGCCAGACAAGCCCTAGCTCTCGCCCTGGCCGCCACAGGGGACGTGACTGAGGGCGTCTGGATGGTTCGCGGGGTGTTGGCTAACGGGATGGGAAGAGGCCACGGCGACACAGAGCTGTTGCCGACAGTAGCTGGAGCCTTTTCCTCAGCCAACCGTTCCACCTGGACCTCAGTGCAAATTATTGTTTTCAATTACCACCTGTGTATTCCTTCCCATGCAACTTATTGATGTAAAATTACAGCCACACCGGTATAAATAAGTTATGCCGCAGTTGCAAAATGGGAGAAATTTTGTTGTAGCAATTATGTTCAGCAAGATGACAAAATAAATTTCCAGAGCTGTGCCTGCAGTAACCTGGGGAATTTAAACCTCATAATTTCCATTCATTTCAGATAATTTGGAGTAATTTCTATATGTAATAACTTTGTAATGAAAAACACAGCGGTACTGAAGTGATTTCACTCCGTTTTTTTTTTTCTCCTATGGTATACATGGCACAAAATAAATGATAAAAATAATATTTCCTTTTTATATGTGTGTGTGTTGAGTAATTCCTTCAGCAAAAAATCATAAACTAATACCAGGACTAAATCTCTGTCCGCAAAATGAAAAATAAATTGAGTTAAAGAAAGTGAAGAAGTAGGAAAGGCTGTGGATGTTTTATTGTGAGTTTATTGAATTGTCTTATTCCCATGCTCTTCCTGGTCTCTAAGGGGTACAGTTCCCAGGTAAGGGGCAAATGCAGACCAGCCGCAGACTCCCAGGAGGGGACTGCGGGGGGACTAGCTAGAGCGTCACCCAGGTGGTGACTTCTCGCCCAGAAACCGCAGGGCAGCACCGTCTACTCCTGCGATGAACTGGGCCGTTCCGAGTTGCTTTTTCCCACCAAGGTCTTCAAGGGCGACTTCCGCTATGAGTGGACTTGGCCTTCTAGGCTGGGTAGCGGTCGCGTGGGTCCTCCTTTAATTAATGACATGGCGGGGTGGCGCTACTTTCCCTCGCTGCACCTGCCCGACCTCTGGCGGTGACAGCTGCCACTGAGGGGCACAGTCCCCAAGCCTGCGGCATAAGCCGGGGGAAGCTCCCACTGAATTGTTAGAAGTGATGCGGACAGTGGCCACTTTAGCTCCCAGGCCATGCAGTTGGCCTCACCCACCTCCTCAGCTCCCATCGAGGGTCGCCTCTAAATGAAAACGAGAGGCTGGGTCTGGATGCGGCGTTCACCCGCTAAACCCTGCCTGCCAGGAGTGATGGCCAGACCAGCTCTCAGCCGCCTGCTCTCCAGCCAAGAAGGCTGCCTGCTGCCGTGAACTAGATTTCCTCGCCCTGCCCTGCAAAACCCTGCCACTGAACGCAGTCGGGGGCACAGACCTAGAGTCTCGGAGTGTGTCACAGGCTCCTGATGGCTGGGCGGTCTGGGGCGGGAGAAGAGGGCATGCGTGCCTCGGGCTCAGTGAGCCTCCTTGGCAGACAGCGGTTGGATCGCCTGTGGGGTGACCGTCTGAGCAGTGGAGCACGGGCCTTGGTGCCCGGCTCAGTCTTTGGCACCCAGCAGTCTCTTCATAATAATCATGGCCGTGACTTATCTTTCAACAGCACGCGTTGACGGGATGCCTACTATGTGCCGATCACAATGAGGGCTGCTGGGGCAAAAGACAGCGCGGTCTGTGTGATGGTGAGCACCCAGGTTCCTCGGTTCAAACCTGGATTTGCACGCCACCCTCCTCCATGCAGGCAGGGGAGAGCGGAGGTCCGTGACAGACTTACAGGACCCGAGGAGTTATAGTGCAGCCCATCGACAGCCTCCGGGCCCTGTCCCAAGCACCACGGGAACACGCGGGTAGGGCAGGGTCTCAGACTCCAGCGTCATTCCAAGGCTCTCGAGTCCTGCTGAGTCAAAGAGAGGCGAGCTCATGACACGGTCGGGCAGTTTATCTTGTCTAACCCTGGAAAGAGAAGGGTCGTCACACCCAGGGGCCCACGGCCAGTCGCTAAGAGGCAGGGCCAGAATCAACCCCAGGCTGTCGCTGGGGACCACCGCTTCCCCAGTCTCGCCCAGACCCGGTGCCTGCCACCCCGCGAGGCCACAGCAGGCGGCTGGAGACTCCACTGGGTGTGGAGCTAGAACCACCAGAGCAAAATCCGTGCGGGGTGCGGACGCCGAGGCGCAAAGAGAAACGAGGTCTGAAATGGGACTCGCGGCAAAGGTTTGGGTTTCGGTTGTTCTTTTCTGCGTTTTTCATCTGGGACAGCGACATCCAGAGAAATGTGACCCCGGCTCGAAACAAAGTCGTCGAGGCAGGATGAGATGGGGTGAAGGAGGAGAGACAGCGAAGACCCGGAGAGGTCGCGCGTCCGGAGGGCTGAGCAGAAGCCGTGGGCCTGAAGTGCAGAGCGAGGCGGCGGGGCGGACAGAGCGGCCGCTGGGCCGGGACGAACCGCCACGATTAGTCCACGCCGTCGCCGAGTGCACAGCCCTTTCAGTCCCTGACGGTCCGTCCTTCCGGCAGCCGTGAGCATCGCCGAGTGCACAGCCCTTTCACTCCCTGACGGTCCGTCCTTCCGGCAGCCGTGAGCAACATGCGAGACGGGACACAAACAGCTCGATGCCCGGCCGGGGGGTGGGGCCCTCCTCCGTGCCTCACGTGCTCTTATATTATACCCAGGACGCTGTGAGAATGACGTCAGGTCGTCTGCCTGAAAGGCCCCAGCACGGGGCACGGCACAGAGTAGGCATTGAATAAATCGTAGATATCATTATTATTATCACGATTATCACGTAGGCCTCATGAGGGGGTCGAGAGGAGACGCGCACCCAACGCGGTCTGCGGCGCACACTCCAGCACTTGCATTTCGGAACTGAAAAGAATAATTCTCCCCGGATTTCATTCATGCGCATATTCAGCTAATATGGATGAAGCACCTAGTTATGCGCCAGGGACCAGACTAACCTCTGGGTATTCCCAGAGGAAGACATCACAGGCCACAGCACGTCACGGGGCTCCGAGCTTCTCACGGACGCCGGAGTCTGCCTTCTCTCCTCTCCCCAGGCTGCTGGCACGTAGTAGGTTATCAATGAATGAGCCAGCAAGGCCTCCATACAAGACCTAACGCATCTGGAGACTGGCACATGGACAAAGCTCACGAAGCGGAGGCCGGGAAGAAGCCCCCGCGTGTCAGCAGCCATCGTCTCAGAGAGGGGGGCCCGAGGGTCACCGTGCATTTCCTTTAGTCTCCAAATTCTCCACAGTCGGCATTTATGGCTTATATAATCACCTCCCCCCAAATTACAAAAAGTTGTGGCGACTGTGCTTTGGCAGGAGGTGGAGGGGGGCGGGGGCGATAAACAGACCACCAATGGGAAAAAAAAAAAAGACTGGACGGAAATGCAGCAGCGACGGCGACGGCTGCCATTGTACCAGGGTTACGCACTAGAGAGTCTTTTAAAAGAACCTGATTCCCCAAACCTCCTATGAAGACTTGCCATACAGTTTTCACAAAGTTTTGTAAAAGAGTCAAGAGAGCAATTCTTGGGCTGTAAAGAACAGCTCCGTGGCGAGTGTCTGGCCTTGAGATGAGGGCACGGGAAAACCCCGTCTGGCAGGGGACCGTCACGGGTGCAGGAGGGTGGCAGGACCAGCTTTTAAGAAGCTGCGTTGATTTTCCCCTCATCCCATTCTGTTCGGAGACCTCCATCCCTCAGAAGTGCTCACTGAGGCCAGACCCTCTAACGTCCAAAGGGGCCGGTTTTAAATGCCACCTCTCCCCACCCTCTGGGGACACAGACCTGGCTCTCTCCATCCTGCTGGGCTCTGTGCTGGGTGCACGCCAAGTGTGGGCACTTTTAGACACTCACAGTGAAGAATGTCCTCTTGAAGCTTCCCCCTCCTTCCCACCTTCTGTCATCCGGGGAGATAATTCATTTATGCAGCTTTCACAGAAGACTGACATTTTCGACTTTTTTAGCAGAATAAATTCATAAGGTAAATTAGGGGGTGGGACCCCTAGTGTCCTAGGCAGATTCAAACTGGTAATTACAGAGGCCTAATTATGTATTCACCACGGAGCCTTCTGGAACAAGGAAGGCTACAGGATAGTTCTTACTCTTCCTGCAGAGGACCTCTCCAGCAAGCCTTGCTGGAGAGGCACATTTGTCACCAGCGCCCATGTCCTGATATTTGCAGAGAAAACCCTGGAGCACTAGATTTTCCCTAAGGGTAGTGAGGTCAGATATTTTTTTAGATCAAGAATCCTGACTTAGAGAAAATAAATCTTTCTTATAAAGCAGTTTTGCTTGTTTTGTTTTGGGTTTTTTGTTTTTGTTTTTGTTTTTTATCTTCCCTAAATTCCTCCTAGAGTTCTAAATCTACATCTACTGGCCTGTGGCATCAAAGTTATCGTCGTCACAGCCTTTCCCGTGCTCACCTGGGTGCTCCTTGCGGTGGGAACTGTGTCTTCTACTCTCAAGTTCATCAGAGCTCGGCCCGGGGTCCGGCCTCCGTGCGGGCACTGAGTGAAGGAAAAAGTACACAAGGGCCCTTAGAACAGAAAGATCCTGGGCCCTGGCAGAGTGGGTGCGAACCAGGCCTTGCTCACGCATCCCTGTGTGACGCGTGTTTGCCCGCTCCCCCTCATTCCTTCTCCAGTGGCCTCTCTGCTCCCCAAGCATCTGACCGTTCACTTGGCAAATACGGCTCGAGCTCTTTGGGTTGAAGTGTGTCCTCCCCCAAATATGTTGAAGTCCTAACCCCTGTCCGTATCTGTGGCCGTGACCTCAGTTAGAAATCGAGTCTTTGCGGATGCGATTGGTTAAACGAAGGTGACTTTATACTGGATGAGCATAATCCAACATGACCAAGTCCTTATAAGAAAAGGAGAGGTCACACAGCGGGAGACACACAGGGGAAAAGGCCATGTGTTCCCAGGGACGAGGACCAGCACGAATGCCCAGCAGCCGCCAGGACCTGGAAGAGGACGAGAAGGATCCTCTCCTGGACCCGTCCGAGGGGGCCCGGCCCTGCTGACACCTCGACTTCAGACTTCCGGCCTCCAGACCTGACACGATAACATCTGTGGTTTCAATCTCCCCAGTTTGTGGTACTCCTGTCACAGCTGTTCTAGGCCAGGCCATGAGGGCACGACAGGGGAGCAGAGCTGGACAACGCATGTGAGGACCCTGCCCTCCCGGGCTCAGAGGCCCCGGGCCTGTCCTGCAGCCCATGAATGTCGTCTTTATGTGTGAAGAGAATGTTGGCAAGAACTGTTGGCCCTCCTCGTCACTCTCAAAAAGAGCAGCAACACAGGACGATCAAGGCCTTGAGGCCGAGATGATGGCGGGTTCCTCCCTCTATCCTGCACGCCCGCTCACCCACACTCTCATCCCAGCTTGGGCTTCGCATGCACTTCGAGGTCCAGGTATAATGGCAGAACTTGGGGACAAGCAAGACCCCCGTGGAAGAAATATCTGGGGACTAAAAAGCCTTTCCAGAGGCCCTCAGATCTGCCCCCCACCCTCAAGTAAGCACACAGTCAGCATCTATATAAAGTTGACTCCAAAAGAAGCCTGCACCCCTCTGAAACAATCAGCCACTAGAGGTGTTAGCTTGGTTTGTGGTTGGGTTTCATTTTCTTTTGGGGTTTGATAAACAAAGAATAAAAACAAGAGACAACAAAGAACTGAACGCTCTGTAGCAACGGTAGCGAATCTAGGGAAAATGGAACTAAATAAAAGACAGGCATCTTGGGTTTATATTGAAACTCTTTGGGGTATAACAGAGTCTAGAACACTGCCCTCCCCGCACGCCCCTCCCCGTACACACACACACACACACACACACCCACACCCCCACACACACACACACACACCCCTGTGAGATCCTTCAGGCAAATAAAACCAGCCCTGCTCCAGCACATGACAGCACGTGGAAGATCAGAAAGGAGCCTCTTTACCTTTCTTCGCCACGTGCCCTCTTCGGAAAGCTCAGGCGGGGGCAGGACTGACTTCTGCTGCCTTGGGTCCTGTGTGTGCAGCGTGGGAGGGCGAACAGAGAATTCACACTTCTGAAAAGTGCTGGGTTCACACCCAGACACAGGGCTTCTGCAGCTTTGACCAAACGCACGCTTGTATGGCGAGGTGATGTAATTTAGGTAATGGGGCGGGGTGCGCTGTCTTCCTGTTAGACTGTGAACCTCCAGTGGAGTGGAGTCGTGGGGTCGGGGCTCCAGATGAGAATCGATACAGTCTGTGCGCCTACTGTGTGCCAAGCACTGGCTGGACGTCTTACATCGCCCCCCTCAGTTAGACATAAAACTGAGCCATGCCGCTTGTCCAGCAGTACGTGGCCAGTAGGAGTGAGTCAGGGCCCAAAGTCAGGTTTCCCAGGGGCCCGGGCACCATCCATCGCTACATCCCCAGGCCGGCCAGCACGAGCCAGGCCGTACTGCGGCTGTAATGTTTGCACAGGAATAGTGTGGCGTCCCTGCCGTCCGAGGCTTTGCTTGTTGGCAGCTCTCCTGGCTCTCTCACCACCCCTCATGGCCACAG
>NW_006494609.1:20776444-20789369 GCF_000325575.1 Pteropus alecto
TCGAAGAGTCACCCTGGCTCTTACCTGCCTCAGCCCATGAGTGACACACCTGTACTCACAAGCTATTGGCCAGAGCTAGTCATGTGACCCGACCTAATGGCAAGGAAGGCTGGGAAATGCAGACGAGCCCCTGAATATCGGAGGGCTGTGCCTGCTGGGCAGCATGTCCAAAGACAGTGTGTCCTTCAGATACCGTGTCTTCAATAAAAGGGCAAATGAGCCTTAACTAGAAATTTCCTCAGCGGTCCAAGTGGGGAGCAGGAGAATGGCTTCGTGACAGCAACTATGCTCCTGCTTCGTTGCATAACTTACTTAGGGTTCTTTTTCTGAGCCCATGGGCTTTTCCCCCATCCTCTGAGAGTCACTGACGGCCCTGTTCCTTGACCCCTCTCTCTCTGTGCTGGCCCCCGCCACTTCAAAGAAGTGAGGTGACTTCTGGGTAATACAGAGGCCACGGGCTAGATTTTATTACTCATTGTGCATCTTGTCATGAGGAGCAAACAAACCTGCAAGACGTGGAGGTGACCTTGGACAAAGCCACTTACAGGCAGAACCCCTCTCATCCAGAAATGTGTCCATTTGACATGCCAATCAAGAGACTTTCTCACTCCGGAAGGTGTGAGCTAGGTGTGTGGGATAATGTAAAACACCCAGGCTTCACTCCGAAGCCTTCAAAATAGTGTTTGATGGATGGATTTGGAACAGAGAACTTTTTAGCTGGGAGGAACCGAGAGGTGATGCCGTCCACCTACCTCGGGGGGCAGTCTGAGGCCAGGGAGGAGGAGGCACCTGCCCAGAGGGTGTGCCTGGGCTGGGGGTGGACCCTCGTGCTCCTCCCAGGCCCGTGGCTCTGAGCCAAACATCCCCAAATCCCTTTGCAATCTGTCCACAAGCAAATGAGAAATAAGGTGAGAAACCATAGGACTTTGTTTCTGTTAGGACTGGCGAAGGCTCGAAAAGGCTCATGACGCCCAGTTACCCAAGACGACGCTGGATGTCAGGGCAATGGCAGCAGGTGTGTGGGACTCTCCCGTCATCAGGGAAGGGAAGGGGCAATTTGGGGCTCCCCTCCTTCTGTGCCACCCGCATCTAGTCTGCTCGCCTTGTTACCATGTAAGTTCCCACTGTGTGCCACGTGTGCCCTGCGTGAGGCCGGAGAGGCAGCCCTCACCTCGGATTCGGTGTCCACCGCAGAAAGGCCACCAGCTCCTAAAGAAACCAGGGACTGACTCGGGAGGGAAGTGGGCATCCAGGCGGGAAAGTTCCCCACCGATGTGTGTCAGGCTCCCCGGCAGGAGAGGCCATTCTCTGAGGCCCCTCGCTGTGGCACGCAGCCACCCCAGGGAGCGTCTGAGCTGCCAGCCGAGTTCTCAGGGGTGGTGAGGCTCGGCACGCTGCCAGCCATGGGAAACTGAAATCCACCACACTGCCCGGGACGCACTGTCACAATCACTTCGGAAGGGACATGTTTCCACAGTGGACACTTCGAGTTGAAGGGATTCTGGGGATGGCGGTTTAGCCCCATGTGGTTACAGATGGGGAAACCGAGGCCCACGGAAAGGGCCTTCAGAGCCCCGTCTCATCCCCAGCCGGGCCACCTTGTCCACTTGCCATGGCCTGCATCCTTACGTCATATCCCTAGGGCTCCTGGGGCAGGTGACAAGCTGCAACTACCTGTGTCCCTAGGGCTGTTGGGGGGCTCCGGCCTGGCTCCTGGGGCAGGTGACAAGCTGCAACTACCTGTTCAGAGCCCTCGTCTGGGAAGTCTACCCCTCACCTCCTCCTTCCGGGAGGCGCCCTCAGTCCTCCCGCTCCACTTAGACCCGCCCTGCTCCAGAGGCAACCACAGTGTCCCAGAATTCACCGGTTTCTCTCTCTGTCCCTCACCCGAATAACTGCAGGCAGAGACCACAGATGCTCGCTCGTGTGTCACCAGCCTCCACCCACAGGAAGCTCCTGGGATAAGTGCATGGACCGGTGAGTCGATGGACAGCCAACGGCAGAGTGATGGAGGGAGGTGAGGGAGCGAACGGAGGCGACACACGTCGGTGCCTGGAGCGCGAGTCGGGGGGACCCGGAAAGCGGCTGCACACCTGCCCCAGACCCATCGGCAGGAAGGTGGTGCCTGCTTCGTCTCCAGGCGAGACACAGGCATGTCAAAGGCACAGGGGCCAGATGGGAGGGTCTTCCACTGGGCTAAGGCGAGACAACTTGAGCGTCAAAAAAAAAATAATGATGATGATGAGGAGGACAAATGATTATAGTCTATAGAATAAAGTAAGAATCCATGAATCCATGCGGACTCATAACTAAATGAGTAAATGAGAAGAAAGACTTACAGTAAAGAGCCAACTAATAAAATTAGGAGGAACGACAGTAAATCATCATCTGGCCATTATTGTTATTATTGTTATTATTATTTCAGACAAGAGACAATGGATGCTAAAACTAGTGGATAAACATTTAAGGAACAGCAGGGTATTTGCATAGCCTCACCTGATACCTTTTAATTACAAAAGGTAAAATAGTAACTATACTGGAGAAACCTGGAAGATGCCAGCTTAACCAACTGACCACATCAGCATCGCCAGCCACAGGACCAGTCAACAGCACGTGCCTCCCGTACAATGCACCGAGTAGGACACATCGTTTCTGTGGTATCCAACAAACCCATCCTACAAAAGAAATGGCCTGTGCTTGTCATGAAACAGGAGAGGCATAGCAAAGGAGTACAACGGATGACCTTGGATTCTCTCCTAGTATAAAGACATTATTCGGACAATGGGCGAAACCTAAATGAGAACTACAGTTTAGGTAATAGTTTTGCACTAGTATTAGTTTCCCAGTTTTGATGACTGGCTGCAGTTACATAAGAGAAGTTCTTGATTTTAGGAAGTACGGACCCCGAAATATTTAGATATAAAAAGGCATCACGGTTACATATTACTTTGAAGTAGTTCAGGAAAGGGGTGGGGGAAAGAGAGAAAGTGATAAAATATTAGCATTCGGGCAGTCCAGAGGAAGAGTATATGAAAAGTATTCGTATTGTTTTTGCAACTTCTCTGTAAGTCTGAAATTCTGTCAAATTAGTCAGTGTCGTAAATCACAGTACCATTCCTGGCCCTTCCTGTCTCCTCCCTCTGCTTTATTTTGTTCCGTAGCAGCTGATGGCGTATCAGTGTAATATATTTTACTTATTTTGTTTGTTGTCTGTCTTCGCCTTCCAGCATAGAAGCTCCATGAGGGCAGAGAGTTGCATCTATTTTGTTCACCGCTGTGTCCCCACCAACTAGAACAGTGATTGATCGGTGACAGAATAATAAATATTTGTTGAATAAGTGATGTGTACAGAGTGAATTAGTGGGAAAAAATGAACGTCAAGCTGGGCCTGAGGGACAAGATGCTCTCGGGAAGGGCGGGCAGTTCTGACGGCCTCGACGTTAATATTTGAATGCGCACCTGCTGGAGCTTCCCCAAAGCCTGTCATTAGACCTTGCTGGGTTGTGCTGTTAGCCTGACCTGCTTCTCATGAGTCTGTTCCTACCTCCGACAGGAGTTTGTGACTCCAAGAGAAAATGTCTGAAACATGGTTCTCCTCAGCCCCCAAAGTGAAATGGAAATAAATTCTCCAGCAGCCACTGGAACCCATGAAGATCTGGTCATAATCCCAGGACCGTTAGTCAAATCTCCCCAAATACTGTCTCTAAGTATAATCTGTGTTTTTCCTCATGGGCGCGACTGGAAGATCCAAGAATGGCCAGTTCATAAGGCAAGTTTGGGAGCAACTTGAGAGGAGGCAAAGGGACACAAGAAAGTTAAGGCAGCAGAGAAAATACCTCTCTCTCTCTCTCTCTCTCTCTCTCTCCCCCCTTCCTCTCTCTCTCCCCCCTTGCCTCGTTCCCTCCTTTTCTCAGAAAAATCTGTAATCAGCTGTTGTACTCTAGCAATTCTAGTGAGTGTATCATCATTCCTATTTATTTTAAGGCAGTAATTCTCAAACTTGTAGAATCATGAGAATCACTTAGGATACTGATTCAATAGGTCTGAGGTGGAGCCCAGGAATGTGTATTTTTAACAAGATAAAGGGCCAAGACTCGAACCCAGAAATCTGGCTCAGAGCCCATGCCTTTGACCACTATGCCATGATCATCTGATTCTCTGATAAAGTCACAAAAGTACACAAAAAGTGGTTTCAAGAATGTCTATTGCAGGATTCTTCTATATCACAAAGCACCAGAAATTAACTCAATTTTTACCAACAAAAGAATGATTAATGAAATTATGATACAGTGGATTTCTGCTTTAAGTTAGGACAGAATAACTTACAGGAGGCTGACGTACCTGTTAAGAACAAGTAAAAAATTCAAATAAAGTTGTTTGTTGTTTTTTTTTTTTTTTTTTTAATTAAGACATCAGAACCATAGGCTGGTCTCAACAGCAATTTGAAAAGCAATTTGAAATCGCAACAAACTTGAAAAGATCGAAATCTTTCAAAGTTTGTTCTGGAACCATGGGGAAGTTAAGCCAGAAATAAATAGCAACCAGGAGAAGTCAAAAAAACCTCTAAACACTGAGAAATGAAACAAAACACTTCTAATGACCACTTGGTCAAAATAAATCAAAATAGAAATTAGAAAATATTTTAATAAAATGATAATTAAATGCAGCAATAAAAACATGATGTAGAAAAATGCTGTGATTAGAGGGAAATTTGTTGCCTTATAAGCAGATATTACAAAAATGAAAGCTAAAAGGCAAAAAAAGGAAATAATTCAAAAAAAGGAGAGCAGAAATAAATGAGAAAGAAAACGAACATGTGATAGAAAAAAAGATAGCTAAGACAAAAATTATTCCTTCGAAAAGATTATTAAAATTGATAAACATTCAGAAAAATCAATCAAGAAACAAAGAGAAAGAGAAAGAATTATCAATTTAGAAATGAAAAGTGGACATCACCCCAGATCCTATGAACTCTTTATGAACACAGTGTTTGAACGTCTAGACGAAATGTATAAAGTCCTAGAAAAATGCAACTTTTCAAACTGACACAGAAGAAATTTAAAATGTGACTGGTATATAAATATTTTAAATAATTTTGTAATTTATAATCTTCCCATAAAGAAATGTCCAGACACATACAGTTTCCCTGGTAAGTTCTTCCAATATTTAAGTGAGAAGTAATGTCAATATTACACAAACTTTTCCAGAGAATAAAAAAGGAATCTTCCCAACTAATTTTGTGAGACCAACATAATCTCGATGTCAAAATTTACTAAAGACCTAACAAGAACGGAAAATCGCAGGTCAATTCCTCTCATAAAGAGAGATGCTAAAATCTGAAACAAAATGTAAGAAAAATCAATCGAGTGATTTATAAAAAGGATAAAATTTTATACTCACAGGTGATTTATTTCATCAACATCCTTTCCTAAAAAAAAAAATTTTTACCAAACCCAGAATAAAAATGAACTTACCTGCTCTGCCCTTTCCCTTTGATATAGAAAAGACAAGGACTTTGCTATTGCCATTATCTCACTGTTGCTCCTAGGGTCCTAGACAATGTGATAAAGAATGACAAATAAAGGATATAAGATTTGGAAAAGATTAAATAAAACTCATTTTCTCCACAGCAGCATATGCGATCATTCCAAATAATCCATAGATGAACTATTAAAATTTATAAGTGAAATTAACTAGATTACTACATGCATATAGTAAAAAAAAGAGGAAAGGCTTAAATTCTGTGCTGTAAGTTACTATATTAAAAAGCTCAAAAAGAATCTAAATAAAAGTAAGCAGAAGCAAAGAAATGATAAAGAACAGGAATCAACAAAATAAAAAACAAACAATTGAGAAAATAAGTGGAACCAAAATTTGGTTCTTTGATAAGATCGATAAAATCGATAAACCTCTAGCTAATCGAGAAAATAATTATCAATTTCAGGAATGAAAGAGGAGACACAACCACAGGTCCCACAGACATTGAAAAGATGACAAACAGCATCGTGCTGGTAAACCAGCCCTCTCTATCAGGGGAAAGAGGTCCAATTTGTAGTGTTTGTCAGTTTCCATGTTGTGACTACTGCCACCAAGGCTGCTTTCTACCAGCCATGTGACATCACTGAATGGGCAGCTAGAAAGAGATATTCGTAATTGGCCCTGTGAGCCTTTAAGAGCTGGCTCCATACATCAGCAGTCCTCACAAAAATAAACATAAAAATCCTTACTGAAATACTATAAATAACTTTATGCCAGTAAATTCAACAACTGAGGTGAAATAGGCAACTTCTGAAAGACATAAATTACCAAAACTAACTCAAAAAGAAACATAAAACAAGTAGTCCAATAATTATTAAAGAACTCGAATTTGTAATCTAAAAATCCTCTCATGATCCTGACCGATCTTGGAAGCTAAGCAGGGTTGAGCCTGGTTAGTACTTGGATGGGAGACCACCTAGGAAGACCAGGTGCTGTAGGCGTAAAAAATAAAAACTAGAAATAAAAAAATCCTCTCATAAAAAAATAATGCCCAAATACATCTTCACCAGTGATTTCTATCAGACATTTAAGAAATAAATAATTCCAATCCTACACACGACCGATCTCGGAAGCTAAGCAGGGTCGAGCCTGGTTAGTACTTGGATGGGAGACCACCTAGGAAGACCAGGTGCTGTAGGTGTAAAAAATAAAAACTAGAAATAAAAAAATCCTCTCATAAAAAAATAATGCCCAAATACATCTTCACCAGTGATTTCTATCAGACATTTAAGAAATAAATAATTCCAATCCTACACAAACTCTTTCAGAAACAGGCAAGAAATACTTCCTAATTTATTTTCTGAGGCCCTTATACCAAATCAGAAAAAAAAGACATTACAAGAAAAAGACACTATAAACCAAATCCTTTATAAAAACATACAAAACACTTGATAAATATTAGCAAATCAAATCTAGCTATATATAAAAATGACAACACATCATAACCAAGCAGAGTTTATCCCAGAAATGAAAAGTGGGTTTCAGATTTGAAAATCAATTTAATTACCATATTAATAGAATAAAGCAGAAAACCCACATGGTTATGGTCGAGAAATGTAGAAAAAGCATTTGAAAAAATTCAATACTCATCCATGACTAAAAACTCAGCAAATTACAAATAGAAGGAAACTTTATCATTCTGATGAGAGGCATCTACAAAACATTATGGCTAACATCATACTGAATGGTAAAAGACTGACCTCACAAGGTTAGAAACATGGCAAGAATGTTTACTGAAACAGAGTGTATGCCTACTCTATCATCCCTTCCTCAGCAGAAGTGTGGATATACAGGCACCAAAATACAGATTTAAGATTGTGCATAGCCATTTTATTCATTATAGCCCCAAACTGGAAACACTCCAAATATCTATCAGTAGTAGAATGGATAAAAAAAATCGTGGTATGGACATAAAATGAAATACTATAGATGGATGAGGGAAAAAAAATGAATCATCGATATGTGCAAAAATATGAACCACGCTCACAAAGCCAGATACAAACACTACACACTGCATGAGTCCATTTACAAAAAGCTCAAAAAACAAGTCAAATAAGCCAGGGTGACAGAAGTCACAATACAGGTTACATTCAAGGGAAAGCAACGACTGTGTAGGAGCATGAGGGGGCTTCTGGGGTGCCGACGATATTCTATGATTTGGTATATGTGGTGGGTACACAAATAGGTTGGCTTTCAAGAAATTTATTAATTTATACGATTATGGCCTGCGTATGTTTTTCTATGTATGCTACACTTTAATTTTTTTAAATGACTTTATGAATTATGGTGCATCTACACTATAACATGCCATGTGACAACTTTTTAATGGGATAATTTTCCCTATACATACTAACTTGAAAATCTCTTCAAGACACCTAAAGGAAATTTTTTAAATCATATATCATGATATTAAGCTTTAGAATGATTCACTTATTATACATTTAAGTGTGTGTGTATATACCCACACATACATTTTAGATGGATGGATACATAGATATTAAATTGATAGTTTTGAATGAAGTACAAAGATAGAATAAATGTGAAATTCAAAAGTGAGAGTCCCAACCAAAATGAAAATTTTCAAAGCAAATGTCCAAGTCAGTGGCAGATGACAGCATGCCAAGTGTGGGCTCATGAGAGTTGTCCACCCTTTGTGAAAGCAATTGTCTATCGATAATTTTAAAACAATACTAAAACTAACTAAAAGTTGATCTGCTTTTTATTAATACCATGAATTGACCTTTCTAATAATGTAATAAAATACATCTCCTGGAAAAAAATCTTTTGTTGGTCTAACTTCTAAATAGTTGCTGTTACATTTCAGCATTAATAATATGTGGGCAAGTTTCAAATTAGCACATTTTTATTACTTTCCTTTTATTGAATATTAACTGGAAATTAATTCAAAGAACTTCCAGTTAAATGGTTTGCACTCAATACACATAAACTTAGTTTCATGTGTTCATTTGGAAAGTAAGTTCATCACGGGTGAGAATCGTTTGAGCTTACAAACTGAGAAATGTAGTATTTTTGTTTGATACGTGAACATTTTAGTTCATAAATATAATACTCTGCTGAATTTAAACATATCTAACATTGATATTTCTTTTTAAGTTGTCATTATAGAACTAAATAACAGCCAAGAAAATAATTATTATTACTGATTCTTGTATGATTGTTACTGAAAATAATTTTGTTATATTGAGGGAAAATGTTAAAAAGCATCTATTTTAGATGTTAAATATACTATAGAAATGCTACTATTTCACAAAAATACTGCAAAGGATCAATAAGAAAATGTATACAAAATTTATGGCGTAGTAGATAGCAGATGCTCAGTGCATGTTGCTTTTCTTATTAACATCCTTAAACAATTGGTCCCCTACCCACCTTTCTCTACCTCTTATCCTTCTGTTTCCAAACTTTGAGAAACCGGAGGCTCGAATCGAGATCAAAGTGCCAACAATATGCCGAGCCCTGTGGTCAGCGTTTTATACACGTCATCAATTTTATTTCTCCCAAAAACTCTATGAGCACTATTTTTATCCCTATTTGATATAGTTTAAAAAACTACAGTAGTTTTCTCAAACCCATTCAGCTAATAAATGGAAGTTTTATCATCAAACCTGAGTTTTTCTGTCCTTAATCCTCCCGCAAGCTGTGTTCACCATTGGCACCATCATCATCATCACCATCGCCAGCACTGTTTACAAGCACCTGCTCAATGTGCGTATGCCAGATGCTCTCATGCTTTGATATACTCCACATTAAACGATTTACGTCCTCCCACTTTCTTCTTCATTCCTTCTTACACCTTTTACCAGGAACTGTTTCCCATCTGCTTAAATTTTTTTTTAATTTGCTTTAGAATTTTTAGTGAGAATCTATTGGCGGCAAATTTTCCAGTTTTGTTTATCTAGAAAAAAATGTACTTAACCATCATTGTTAAAAAAAATATATTTTCACTGGATATAGAATTCTGGGTTGACAATTATTTTTTTATCGACACACTTCAGATACCATTTACTGTCTCCTGGATCCTACTGTTTCCATTGAGAGAGAGGTCAATTGTCAGCCTGTCCCTCCTTTATGCATAATCAACCTTTTGGCTCCTGCTTATAGAATGCTTTCTGTGTTTTGGCGCTTTGCTTGGAATTTTGGGGGCTTCCGAGGATTTCTCTTTCCTCCGTCCTGTCTGAAACGTTGTCCGCCACTATCTCCTGCTTTGATCTTCGCTCCATGCCCAGCCTCCCCTCTGTCCTTTCATTCCTCCCTCTCTCTCTTCTTTTCTCTTCTCCTTTCCTTTTGTAGCTGCTATTAGATGAGATTTGAACTCTTCACTTCATTATCCAGGTCTCTTAACCCTGGGGTCTCCAACCCCTGCACCGCGGACTAGTACCAGTCTGTGACCTGTTGGGAACGGGCCGCACAGCAGGAGGCGAGTGGCGGGCGGGCGAGCGAAGCTTCCTCTGTGTTTGCGGCCACATCCGCGCTGGCATCGCCGCCTCAGCTCCACCTCAAATTGTCAGGCATTAGATTCTCATAGGAGCACTGGTCCCCGGTGCCAAAAAGGTTGGGGATCACTGTTTTGTCTCTTTGGGCTGATTATCAATAATTTCCTTATTTCTATCTTCCAATTCACTCATTCTCTCTTAAGCTTTGTCTAAATTGCTATTGCGTTTTTAACTCCAATTATGTACATATATATATTTTATATATGAGCTTGTCATGCCTTCCCGTTAAATAATTTGACGACTTGTATATCAATATAATCAGTTTCCTTTGTGATTTTTCTCGTTTTGTGTTATGCATTTAGAAAATATGGTTCTGAGAAGGGGACCCTTCCTGTTCCCCAGCTCCACAGCACAGAGCAGACGGAGCCCCGCCTGGGGCCTGGGGCGTAAGCTGACCACAGTGGTAAGCTTGTCATGCCTTCCTCTTAAATAATTTGACAACTTGTATATCAATATAATCAGTTTCCTTTGTGATTTTTCTCGTTTTGTGTTATGCATTTAGAAAATATGGTTCTGAGAAGGGGACCCTTCCTGTTCCCCAGCTCCACAGCACAGAGCAGACGGAGCCCCGCCTGGGGCCTGGGGCGTAAGCTGACCACAGTGGTCCAGATGAGGAAACTGAGGCTCGGAAAGGGGGTTTAATGACACTTGAGGTCCGTGATTCCCACACTCGCTTGGAGGAATATCATCTCTTCCGGGAGAAGAAGTTTTTAACTCCAATTATATACATATATATTTTTTATATATGAGCTTGTCATACCTTCCCCTTGAGTTTCCCAGGCACCCAAGCTGAGAGAGGTTCAGAATATACCCCAAGTCACACAGTTATCAGGAGGTGGAATGGGAAACCGAGCCCAGGTTTTGCATCTGGGATTTTTCTTCTGGAGACCGTGAGGTTTTGGGGTAAGGCCAAAGGAAGAACACCAGGATGCAGGTGGCACTTATTCTGCCATTTACCGCTGAGCGACCTCAGGTAACTACCCGACCTGTCCAAGCACAGGAAAGTGCTTGGTCAATAACTAGCGTGCATTAACTACTCCTGTTTGTGCAGGATGGAGACCATATTAGCGGGACAAGGGGAGTTGGAGGAAGGGGTGTGGGTGGGACTATGAAAGGGCAGCGTGGGAGGGCTCCTTTGTCACAAGAGACGAATTCTGCATCTTGACTGTGCTGGTGGTGATGCGAATCTACACACATGATAAAATGCCATAGGACTAGACACAATGCCCCGAAGACCAGTGCATGCAAAGCTGGTGAACCCTGAGCTAAGATTTCTTGTCCAGTTCATCATATTTTGCTGGCCAATTTCCTGGTTTCGATAATGGCTTCTGACATAACTATGTCAGATTCACACTGGAGGAAGCTGGAGGGTGGGTAAACGGGACCTCTCTATTCTTTCTGCAATTTCCGATGAGTCAATAATTATTTCCAAATACTAATTTTAAAAGTATATATATAAGCCAAAAAAAAAAAAAAACTGGTACAGGTAGCGCAATATAATTCTCTCTCATCACTACTTTGAAATTACAGTGGTTGGTACATCTGGTAGTTGGCTAGATCTTGTTATTCAATGCATTCGCGAAGAAGCGCATGTATTTCTATGTCTCGAATTTCTTCTTAAATAATTTGACGACTGTATATCAATATAATCAGTTTCCTTTGTGATTTTTCTCGTTTTGTGTTAAGCATTTAGAAAATATGGTTCTGAGAAGGGGACCCTTCCTGTTCCCCAGCTCCACAGCACAGAGCAGACGGAGCCCCGCCTGGGGCGTAGGGCGTAAGCTGACAACCGTGGTCCCGTTGAGGAATTTCTGCAATTTCCGATGAGTCAATAATTATTTCCAAATACTAATTTTAAAAGTATATATATAAGCCAAAAAAAAAAAAAAACTGGTACAGGTAGCGCAATATAATTCTCTCTCATCACTACTTTGAAATTACAGTGGTTGGTACATCTGGTAGTTGGCTAGATCTTGTTATTCAATGCATTCGCGAAGAAGCGCATGTATTTCTATGTCTCGAATTTCTTCTTAAATAATTTGACGACTGTATATCAATATAATCAGTTTCCTTTGTGATTTTTCTCGTTTTGTGTTATGCATTTAGAAAATATGGTTCTGAGAAGGGGACCCTTCCTGTGCCCCAGCTCCACAGCACAGAGCAGACAGAGCCCCGCCTGGGGCGTGGGGCGTAAGCTGACCACCGTGGTCCAGATGAGGAAGCTGAGGCTCGGAAAGGGGGTTTAATGACACTCGAGGTCCGTGATTCCCACACTCGCTTGGAGGAAAATCATCTCTTCCGGGAGAAGGAAGCTCCGCTCCCCGCTGTCACCGGCCACCTCTGGGTGGGTGTTTACTCTGCCAGGTGGAGTCCGTCTGGGTCCACTCGGGCCGCACGGTGGCCTTTGAGACAGAGAACAATGCTACATTGTGGCCCTGGCTTCAGATAAAAGAGAAACTCAGCCTGATTGCCAGGCAGGAGCGACTGTCCCTTAATATTAATACGAGGAGGGTGTGCCCCTCGCCCGCGCCCTCCCCACTTTCGCCCGTTGTGGCGGTTGTGTAGCATGCCACCCCACTGCCTACCGATGGGCGGTCAAAGGCCAGCGCACCGGGCAC
Source organism: Pteropus alecto (assembly GCF_000325575.1). Lineage (NCBI taxonomy): Eukaryota > Metazoa > Chordata > Mammalia > Chiroptera > Pteropodidae > Pteropus > Pteropus alecto. The sequence continues at coordinate 20,789,115 of NW_006494609.1, forward strand.
TTTTATTGTCAGCCGCCTCAGTAATCTTTAACCTCTCGCTGGCCAAAGGGCTGAAACCCAGAAAGACAAAACAAACATGGGTTGGGCCCTAGCGTAGAGAGAGTCAGGTGAACCAGGGCTAAGGGAGCCAGCCCAGCCCTGCACCCCCGCCATGCCCTCCCCACACCCCTAACCCACGGAGCTGGTTCCATGGGGGGGGGACAAATGCCCAAGACCCGTCACCAGGATGCCATCGACATCTCTCCCTCGCTGGAG
>NW_006494609.1:20789516-20793308 GCF_000325575.1 Pteropus alecto
GAGCGGGCAGTGAGGTTCCTGGGCGTCAGACAGCCTGGGGCTGACCCATCCCCCTGACCATCCTCCTGGAGCCTCGGTTTCTCTCCTGTGCCATGGGGACACGGACGTCGCCTCTTAGCGTCGGTCCCGGCTGCTGCCATTGGCTGAGCGTTAACCACCACCAAGGGCATATGCTTTGCTTCATTTCCCACGACATCTGAGACGTGGGCCTCACTGTCCCCATCTGCAAACAGAAAGCTGGAGTGCGGAGAGGTGGCCTTGTGCAGTGGGGACACTGAGATCTGAACCCAAGTCCCCGTGATTCCAACGCGGCCCGCTTTGCACTGGGCCGCACCTGGAGAGCCCTCACCACTCGTGGTGGCTGTGAGGTAGGGATCGCGGCTCCATTCGGCGGATGAAGACACCGAGCACTCGTGCAGGTGAGCGGGGGTTTCAGATTGAAGCCCGAGTCATTTGATTCCACCTCCTCTTACTTCCTCTCAAACTGAGGACGGCTGCCAGCGCACGTGGACACCTGTTCTTGTCACCATCGAGAAGGTTTAGACACAGAGCCAGGGCTCGAATCCTGTTGAAGGGACAAAGACGGAGACCCAGGAGTCCCTAACGGTCCCTGGTGATGCGGGGGCGCCTGCCCCTGTGAGCGGCCTCGCTGTCTGATCAGAGCAGTTGTCATTGCGTATGCAGCGGAAGGACAGCCAAGGCGAAACGCACCTAATCCCAACCCCCATCCCGTCCCAAGGGGCAGCGGCTGTGGACAGAGAGAAAATCGCTGGACGTGGACAGGAGGTATTATTAGGATCAGCTTCCTTAATCCTGGGCAGCTCCACATCTCTGCTGCGCTGGCAGAATTTCCCCCCTGCTCTGGCCATGCCACTCTGGGGCCCCAGCCAAGCCCTCACCAGCCCAGCTAATAACGTTACCTTCCGTGGCTGGGGCAGAAGGTCAGGGGAAGCCAGCAGCGGTTGAGAGAAGGCTGCGGTCTTGAGATCTGCCCCAGGGTGGGGCGTGGGGCGGAAAAAGATAAGAGTGGACAATAAAAGATAGGCAGAAAGGGACAGTGAGGGAGAGGCTGGCACAGGAGTGTGGCCCCCGGGGGTGCCATCTCTTTATGACCCATAAAGGGCACATAAACAGGCATCAATGACAGCCTTATCTCCCCCTCCGGGTCTGTAAATCATCATCCAGAGTCCACCACTGGCCCCTGACGACAGCTGTGCTGGCTATAGTGGGAACCAAGCCATCGGGCAAAGGGGAGCCCAGGTTGGAGGGGCTCCTCACGCCTCTGCCCACAGAGTGGAAGGCCCTGGGCTGGTCGCCTCCCCTCCCAGGGCCTCAGGGCCCCGGAAGTTTCCATGGCGCATGGTCTCCTCTAGGCCACAGCGGCCTCTGCACGGGTGATGGCCAAGACGCGGGTGCGGGAGTTCATTCCCTTCAGACGCTGTGTGCCGTCGGGGGTCATCCTGTGTAGCGTGAAACGTCACTGCAAGATTCACACTGGCAAGGGGAACTGACACCTGCCGCATGCAGGTGCTTTGTGCATTTTTGTGACTAACTTAGCAACGTCCAGAACAGGCGCAGAATGCTATAGGCACACGGTAAGCAGAGAATGTTGTGATCGCTTATCGTGGTTCTGGCGACGGGCCTGACCGAGCAGGCCTGCGACCTGGGGTCGGGGGGTGGTCTACTGACCTAGGCCCCACCTCCACCCCACCCCCAGCTCTCTGGACCCATCTTCCCTGCATTTGCCACAAGGCCAAGGCCTGGCTTCCCACAGGTTGAGGGCTGAGACCATGGGGTCCTGACAGCACCTTGAAGGCCAGGGGCATGGTTGCCTCGGGGCCGACTGCCCAGGTCCTTCTGAAACACGGGGCAATGTCACGGATATGGAGTGGGACTCTTCCTGGTCCTGCTCCTAGGCTCACTCGGAGGTTGAGTAACTGACTCCGCTGACCCTGCTCCCTGTGCCACCGCCCGCCCACCCCAATCCACCCTCCACCCTTCTCTGTCCTGCTCTGTGGCCCTGGGTGACAGCCGACACTTCCTAGGCAGCTTTGCCCTGGACTTCCTGTCCCGGCCAGCCAATGGGAAGCCCCGGCTGGGGGCGGTGGGCAAGCGGAGAGAGAGGTCAGGTGTTTCTCGGCTTTCTCAGCTTTAGCCTCACATGACCGCCGCGTTTCTCAGGTGCACCCCGCACACAAGCTGGGGCTCCCAACTTCCCCCGCTGCTAGCTCACGCCTCTGTGAAACCACCCGCGTCACCTTTCCTTCCTGCATGGGATTCTGCTCACTGCTGAAGGCCACCCTCGGGGAGGCCGGGAGACTGGCGGCAGCACAGCTACCTTGGACTGTCACCATAGGGAACAACAGGCAGTGACCGCCTCCCTCCCCACCCCCACCCGCCAGAGCCTGCCTCTCCTGGCGCACCACCTTTCTGGGTGGCGGGTGGCCTGCTCCACCCCAGCTGGCCTCCCTGGGGACGTGAAAGAGAACAAGACAAAGACAGTGGCAGAGAGGGGACAGAGAGAGCGCCGGCTGGCGTGACAGGGCGCCTGCGAGGCTCCCAGAGGCCAAGAAGACACAGCAAAGTGAGGGGTCTGCGCCCTGGCTGCCTCCTCACGGAGACGGAGACGGCCCCCTTGGAGGAGAAGGGGCGCTGGCAGGCAGCCAGAGGCCATGGGACAACCTGCTGCCAGGGGCCTACTGTGGGTTTGACAAGGCCGAAGACAGCCAGGTGTAGCAGGCCAGGGAGCTGCGCGTGGGGTGGCCCCTGCACTCACGCTCACCCCATGAGAGCCAGCATCTGGCCAGTGGGCCATCGAGGGGACCTCAAGTGTCCCGCCACGCGGGAGGGGAGCTTTGCACTGGGAAGAGACTGAAATTCTCAGCTTCACTGGATTTTGCTCACGGGGCCAGGGGTAAAAAAAAAAAAAAAAAAAAACAGGGCAGGGGAGAGGGGACATTGCCCGAGAGTGGAGAAAAGCGAAGCCACCTCCGCGGTGTCGCCAGCGCAGGGATACAGCAGAGTAGCGCAGCTTGTCGCTACACACCACCCACAGCGAGACGCGCACCACCCCGAAGAGAGAAGACTGTCAGCTTCGGTGTCCGGCGACCGGGCCGCGGAGCAGCTCTGGACCCGTCCCCGGTCTAACCGTTTGATGCGCAGCTGCCACGCGTCCGACGCGGCCAAGCCGGGTGCACGCGCGACCTCACCGAGTCTCACGCCCGCCCACCCGTGCTGCGCGGATGCGCCTCTCCGGCCTGTTTTCTCATCTCTAAAATGGGCCCGTAATACCTGCCGGTCTGTCTGAGACGGAGGATGAACCCGATCAGCGGCCCAATGGCTCCGGAGCTGGGGAGTCTGGGAACGTGTCTCCCATGGTGGGCCGCGGGCCCCGAGGGCGCAGACCCAGCTCAGTGGGTGAACCTGGGTGTTTGCTGGGCAAGTGAATACGGTTGTTCTCTTTTTGAATAAATGTTGGAAGGCTGCAATTTTTAAATAGAAGATCAAAATAGCATACAGGTGAGTTGCATTTTACGGAAACCCAAATTGCAAGGATTTTTTGCAGCCCGATGTGAAAACGTGGATCAAGTCTCAGAGAGTGACACTCGTGTAATTAAGGTGAAAACTCCGCGCACACCCATGTTAAAGCTCATCACATAATTTCCACGTGGCCGGGGCAGAGGGCTCTGGAAACTGCGTTCTGGCTCTTGCCACAAGGGGGCGCCACTCCAGCTCGTAAGCCCGGCCCGGCCCGGCCCGGTCCACGCTGCCCGCTGGCGGGAGGCGTGAGCC
>NW_006494609.1:20793725-20794517 GCF_000325575.1 Pteropus alecto
ACCTCCTCCGCCCACCCGTGTGGCCCTCAGTCCACTTCCTCTCGGACTGTCCTCAGTCCTCCTGGCCCAGACCGTCACTTTGTCGCTGCCCTTGTGAAGGTACCGAGGACGGAGGGCACCTTACCCGGATCAGACGGCACCCCATCCAGACACCTTCCCTGTTCCTCCTGCGGAGACTCAACAGGAGGTCACTGCCCTGCTCCCGTTTCAATGACGGGGTGCCAGGCCCCGGGACCAGCCTAGAGTACGGGGCTTCCTTCTCTGCTTCCCCTGGCCTCTGCCCAGGTGATGCCAGGACCCCCACCATCAGGTGCTCCTATCCTGCTCTGCCCCCTCCTCTCAGAGAACAGACCAGAGGAGCCCACACATCCACAGGTATCCAGTGGCCCACACGCCGTCCTCGGCCACTCCACCATGATTAGCAGGGCACAGGCTGCCACCAAGACCTGGGCACACGGCCACTGCTGACTGTGGAGCAGCTACACTCAAAGTCTGTGCCCAGACACCTCCTGGGCACCACTGAGGCCGGTCCTGTCATGCACCAGCTCATCTGCCATGGTTAACAAGGGTGCTGTGTGCACATGCACACACACACACTCACTCAGACACACACTCAGACATGCACACACATACACTCAGACACAGACACACTAGACACACTCAGACATGCACACACACACTCAGACACTCAGACACACACTCAGACATGCACACACACTCATACACTCAGATGCACACTCAGGCGTGCACGCACATACTCATACACTCACACACTCAGATGCACACTCTGCC
>NW_006494609.1:20794568-20800896 GCF_000325575.1 Pteropus alecto
CCCCCACCCAGACACTCAGACACACACTCAGACACTCAGACACACACTCAGACATTCAGACATGCATGCACACACACTCTAGACACTCAGACATGCATGCTCACACACACATACACACTTCACACTCGCATACACACTCAGACGTGCACACGCATATATATTCCCACAGATACACAGCCGCGTTCTCAGGCGCCCACGCACTCATGCCCACGGACACGCACTCACACTGCGGACGCACCGACAGCCTGGGGGAGGGAGAGTCTGACCGTCTCCAGGCCCTGCTGCATCACGTGTCCGGAACCCCAGTTCTCTCCCCACCCCCACCCCCTCCACTCCCCACCCCAGCCCAGCCCTGACGACAGCGATGTCCCCTCCCTCCCTCAGTCTGAAGACCCACGCTCAGCTCACGTCCCAGCATGAGCAAGCCACGCTTCTTTCTCAGCCACCTCCATTGTCACCTGGCCTGGTAACTGGATAAACCTCCTCAGGAATCAAGGGATCAAGGGGGCTCCGTGCACCCGGATGCAGACCCGGGCCTGGGGCTGGTTCCCTGGTTGAAATCCTGGCTTCGCCCACCTATTGCTTCCTGGGTGATCTTGGGCAAATCGCACCCAACACTGCTGAGTCTCCACTTCTCTGGTTTTGGCATCTCACATACACACACCTGTGGAAACTCACCTCCAACACCTCCTACTCTGGCCTAATTCCAGCTTACTTCAGCTGTCACTTCCTCCTGGAAGCCCTCCTTGATCTCCCCAGGCGGAGTCAGTGCCTTCCCCCTGGCCACATCCTCCAGTCACCTCCCCTTCCTGTGTCTCTGCCCACGTGCCGCTGTGACTCCCTGAGGGCAGGGGCTGCTGTAAGCCTGGAGCCCACCGCTGGAGGCCACGCAGGCAGAGCCCCCCGTCACCGTCCCTGGAGCGCACCCCGGGGAGCAGAAAGGAAGCAGGGGTGGCAGGCTGTGGAGCCGTGCGGAAGAGGCTGGTGCTCCATATGCTGCTTCTCCTCCCTCCACCGCGTCGCCTGGGGAGCAGCCTTCGGGTTGGCATCGCCCCCAGGACTCCGTGATCCCCGGTTCCTTCCAAGGCTCCAGGAGGCGCCTTCCTGCCTGGCGGAGCTCGGCTGCAGGCCCCCCGTGAAGGGGGCTCCCCTTCCCGAGGCAGCTCTCCCTCCCGGGCACCTTGTTTCCGGCCTCCGTTCTCCGAAGGAGAGGAAGACACTGGAAATAGGGCTGGGGAGGGCCCGGTGGCCTGAGCCAGGAGCCCCTGACCTGGCCCCACCCTGGGAGGCCGGGCCGGCTTTGTCCCCTGCAGTCCCAGCCCTCCTCCCCCTGGGACTTCGGCCTGAGCCTTGGCTCCTGACCTCCTCTCGAGGGTCACTCATGTCCGTACCTGCTCTAATCTTCCACCTGCTTTGGCGCGGGCCCCGGCCCCTGGCCTGTGGACAGTGCTCCCTGTGGCCTCTAGAAGTCCTGCCTCGGCTGGAACCAGCCCTCCCCACCTCGCCCCGACACGCCCGGTGCTTCTGTCCCGCTGCCCTGGCCTCACAGCCATCCTGCTGGAGTGAAGGGAGCAGGTCACGAGCTGGGACACTGAGGTTTGAGCGTGGCCTGTGCAGCTTCTGGCCTCCTACGGCGCACACTTGCCAGCCTCCCCAACCCTGCACCCGGACTCTAGCTGCCCTGTCCCCTCCTTCCTCACTCAAGTGCCCCCTCCTCCAGGAAGCCTTCCAGTTCCGCCCAGCCTCAGGGATCACTCTCCCCTCGAACTCCTGAGCTAGCATCAAGCCCGAGCATCTTCAGACTTCCCGGTCTCCCTCATGCTCCTCCCCTCTGTTAATTTCCTGTCTTCCCCACCTCCCTGAGGACAAGCAAAGTATGCTGCCCCTAAGGGGTGTGCTTGGAGTACCCCGGCCTCAAGGGTCAAGGGAGCCTGACTGCTCCCCTTTCGCTGCAAATCACGTGGCCTCTCTCAGCCTCCTTTTCCTCCTCTGCACAATGGAGATCAAATGAGCGCCGTCCACCAAACAGCTGTGAGGACTCGGAGAGGAGCGCACCTGAGCCGGAGAGGAGCGCACGAACAGCCGTGAGGACTTGGAGAGGAGCACACCTGAGCCGGAGAGGAGCGCACCTAAGCCGGAGAGGAGCGCACCTGAGCCGGAGAGGAGCGCGCCTGAGCACTCAGCCTGGTCCCCGGCACATGGCAACTGTTCAGTACCCGGCAGCTCAGAAAAGAAAACCCAAAGCCTGAGGCTCCTCCTCTTCCTCTTCCGTGAAGACAGGCCCATTTGGTCGTAACCCCCCGAATCCCTGCCCGAGGGAGGCCATCTGCAGTGACAGGCGCTCCCAGCTGCCACAGTCCTGTGTCGGCTCCAGAGCTCTGCCTGTGAGCAGGGCGTTCCTCCGGGGACCTGCAGGCAGTGCCAGCACACACGACCCCGAGACGGGCTGCAGCCGGCCTACAGTTCGAGTCAGACGCTCAGAGTCGCTCACGCAGGAGCCCGGACGACCAGTGCCAGGTGGCGAGAAGGCTCAGCTGACCCTGGCTCAGTCCAGCGCTTGGGGACCGGGACCCCAGAGCTCACGGCAGCCATCCTGGCCACTGAAACCAGAGGGTGGGCGGGCATCCAGGGAGGCGGAGGACAGCCCCGGCCACTCTTCCTCAGTTACTGGGGCCTCAGGCTTCCAGGTTGGTGCAAACCCCTCGGGGAGAAGGTTTCCCAGGGATAAGACGCGGGGAAACACACGCACACGTTAGCACTGGGGAGAAGCCTCCCCGGCGTCTCAGCCTGCTTGGCCACTGGCCGCAGCACAGCTCCCCAGACGGGAGCTCAGACAGCAGACGCCCACTGCTCACGGCTGCGGGAACCATGTGGCCTTTGGAGGCTGCGAGTCCGAGATAAAGGTGCCGGCAGGGTCGGTTCCATCCCGAGGCCTCTTCTCTCGGCTTGTAGGCGGCCAGCACTTCACTGTGTGCTTATGGCCTTTCCTTGATGTGTGGGGGCAGAGAAGGAGGGGAGAGAGAGAGAAACAGAGAGACAGAGCGACAGAGACAGACACAGGGAGGGAGGGCGGGAGGGAGGAGAGAGGGGGAGAGTTCTGCTGTCTCTTCTCATGAGGACACCAGTTTCGTAGATTCAACTACGGACACCTCCTCAGAGGGCCCGTCTCCAAATACAGCCGCGCTCAGGGTTAGAGCTGCGACATTGAATTTGAATTTGAGGGACAAGGGGACACAAATGTTCAGACCACAGTCCAGGGGGACAGTGGCAGAGTCTGCATTCAGACCCCAGTCGGTGACCCTAACACCGGTGCTGGACACAGACATGTGGGTCCGCACGTCCTTGGAATAAGAGTGGGAAGGAAAACGGGGACCCCCCGCAGGGCCCGTGGCCAGCGCCTCACATGGCCCCTGGCTTTGCAGCCCAGAGGGGAGCAGGGCCAACCACTCGAGTGTTCCACGACACGCCACAGGCACGCACGTGTGCACGTGTGCACGTGGACATCTATCCACTACAGCAGGTAGAGCAGAACCGAGGAAAGGTTTCCTGACTCCTGAACCCGATCTCCATTTGTGCCTCCGACTTTAGGGAATGAAAACAGATTTGTTTCTCACATTAAGAAGAAAACAGGGTTCATTGGCAAATTCAATGTGAGCTCCTGTGAGGGCAACGCAACCTCCCCCGCCCCTGCCCGTCTGTGTCCCTAAGAATGGTGACTGCGGCGCCCTTTCTCCAGGTAGATGTATCAGGAAAGATCTTGTTTGTTTATTCAAGAAATATTTACCGTGCTCTCTCCACGCCAGACCCGGTGATTCTGTGCTGGATGAGGCAGACCCCGCCCCACCTGCAGCACCGCCTGGGAGCCAACCGCAGGCTCGTCACCAGATCCCAGCCCGGCTGCTCCCTGTGCTGGGACTGTGCTTGCCCATCCATGAGATGGGCCGGCCAGCCCGGCTCCACGTGGTTCCTGGGAAGTTCATGAAAACAGATGCCTCTTTATGAAGATACCTTTTCTAATACTTCCGAGGGAAAAATTATATAATTCTCTCTTTTAATTTCTAACATAAGATTTAGGAGTGTGGTCCCCTGGGATGCGGGGGAGCAGAGACCCTGGATAGAGGCGAGTCTTCGACAGTATTGGTGGCGGGTCCGTGGGGCTTATTATTTACACACATAAAATATAAACAAAGTGGGTCAGTCAGGAGCACGTGGCGTAAAGCGAGGACCGTGACGATCCCGCCCTCTGCTCCTGAGGCCCTCGCGAGAATTAGAATGGAATGAGATGACATCTGTAGGGAGCCTGGCTCATCGGAGGCACTTAATGAATGCCTCCCCCCGCCTCCCTTCCCGGAATATGACATTTCCCCTGCTTTTCAAAATCAGATTGGTGCCATCCCAGTGCATCTGAGAAGAAACCGAGAGCACATCTCCCTCTTGAAAAATCCGTCTCTTTCCTCCTCGCAGTAGCTCCAAGCATCCCTCAGCCATCATGCAAACGTCCACCACAGCGCCTCGTTCCGGGCCCACCCAGTGTCCCAGCTGTCTGCAGCGAGGCCGCCCGTGCCCAGCGAGGCCCCTGGCACACTGAGGCATGGGGACAGGCCAAGGGAGCCGCTCTGGGGTGACAGGGACAGGGGCTGTGAACTCACTGCCATCCTAGCGGCCGTACTAGTCAGGGTTCCCCAGACAGGAAGGACAATAGGATGTCCACATGTGTTCATTGTAAGGAACCGGCTCACGTGATTACGGAGGCCGACACGTCCCGGACTTGCAGTCGGCAAGCCAGAGACCAGGAGAGCCGGTGGGGTAATTCAAATTGAAGAGCAAGCCTGTGTTCCAGCTTGAAGGCAGTCGGGCAGAAGGAGTCCCTCTTACAGGGCGAGGGAGGGGACCAATCTTTGTTCTGTTCAGGCTGTCAACTGATTGGGCAAGGCCCACCCACAATGGGAAAGACAATCTGCTTTACTAAGCCTACAGATTTAAATGGTCTTATGACCGCAAAACATCCTCATGGGAACACCGAGTGTCGTGCTGGACCAAATGTCTGGGCACCTCGTGGCCCAGTCTAGTTGATGCATAAAAATCAATCACCACAGCTGCCAAGGGCCCGCACGGGACCTTAGCCTCAGAGCGCCTGGTTACTGGGACCAACAGACAGGGCTGGGCTCAGCTGCACTTTGACCTCATGCCCCTCCTCCGCCGCCCGCCCATGTTAAAGTCAATATCAGGAGCTTCTCAAAGGTTCCTGGCGAGGGCACTGGCGGCCCCATCGCCCCCACCTCCTCAGGCGTAGCTTGCCACGCTCAGCAAATAAACACACAGCGTGCCCGGTGCGATGCGAATTTCAGAGAAACGACGAGTAACTGTTTTGGGACGAGTACGTCCCAGGCAGCACTGGCATACGTTTTGTGTCCTTCACTCATGGCTTCGTCTTGCTTTCCTTCCACTGTTTGTCCTTTACTCCGATTCCCTCACTTCCTTCAGGTTGGGGGGACGAACAGAGAGGTGAGGAACAGGGCCAGGCTCCCCGCCCCGCCCCGCGCACTGCGTGGCTCATCCCCCGTGCGGCCCCACTGTGTGTTCAGGGCCCTGCGTGGCTTCCAGCCTTCCTCCCCCAAGAGCCCCTCTCTCCTCTCCTCGGACCGAAGTGCTTTGTTCCGTTGGTTTTCGGCTCCTGAATCAGACCACGATGGCTGAGCACTGTCTGTCTATGTCCCCAGCTGGAGGCTCATTGCTCCTGTTTCCTGACAAGCAGCCTGAGCTGCTCCAGTCACTCCTCCCAGGGTGTCTGTGCGACACCGGAGGCCTCGAGCCGAGGGCGTGAAGAGTCTCTGACAGATATGTCAGTCAGATATGTCCCCCAATGCGAGAGCTGCTTCGTCTAGGAGACCTCCACACTCAAACCCCATCAGCTGTGCTTGCCTGGCCTGCGTCTGGCTGGCCGTAAGGGGCGAGAGTTCGGGATCACACGCGGGGAGACACGGGCTGGGCCCCGACTTCCGTGGAAGGCTATCGCACCCCCTTGAGCGATCCGCTTCACATGACGAGCTTGTGTCTTCCTCGCCAGAGTCCTGCTTGTCAGTCATGAATTCACTCCTCCACCCGAAATTCTGTGATTCCGTTCATGGGTGAAGCAGATAATCTGACTAGCGTCAAGATTAGGAGGATAGAGAGGATTAACCGATGTGCGATCCGCCCCAGAACAAACACTCGTCCGTTTGCTCGGCAAACAGCAAAGGTGTGTTCATTGATGACGCTTGGAACGATTCACCCGCACTCTTGAAACGCTCGCAAATGCTGACTTCCAGGGATGCCAGCTTAGCGGCGA
>NW_006494609.1:20800918-20802292 GCF_000325575.1 Pteropus alecto
ATACGAGACCCTGGCAAAGCCGCTCTGGCTAACGCCAAGAGGAGCTAGTTGATCTTGACATTGGCGGGAGCCCACATTTTGCCATTTTATCTGTGGTGTGCTCAGAGGGAACAGACAGAAGAATGCGGGATGGTGACGGAGAACCAGCTGACCCTCCCCCGTCACCTGTCTGTGCCATACGGAACGCGAAGCGAGCTCTTGCTGGGCGGGCAGCAAATGGGTCAACGATCAAGTCCCCCTCCTGCTGTGAAGTTCAACATCATCTTGGTGCTGCCGAGTTTCCCCGCAAATGACAGATTATTATTGCCACGTTCCCCGTAAGAACAGCTGATAAGGTCTTCAGACTCTCCGCATTAGTAATAGTGTAATTCAACTTCAAACTAGGATAATTCTAATAAATCACCCATGCCCAATATCCTAGTCCATGTCATACAGATGGGGAAACTGAGGCTCCGAGAAAGAAAATGACTTGCCGAATTGCATAGGCGGGGGAGGGGGTAGCTGACAGAGGACCCCGCACTCTAGTCCCTGAACCAACCGAAGAGATCCTAAGAGCACTCTGTGGCCCCATCGTGGGACCCCTACCCCAGAAAACCAAGACATCAGCTTCTCCAGAGCAGCATCTCTACAGGCTGCAAATCACGTCCATCTTCCCTGCTTTGGGGGCCACATGGAGGCTTTTACATCTGCAGGGTGCTGGGAGTCCCCACACCAGAAACTATTCATTCTGTGGCTCCAGAAAACCAGGCATTGATTTCAAAGGAATTCTTGCTCCGGTTTTTAGATGGGGACCATGGGATGATGGAAACGCTCTATGCTGAGACCACCCATACATCAAGCAGGCTGTGGAAATGCCTGGAATCCAGTTAACACCCTCCGTCAAGCCCGAACATGCCGCCAGCCTCTCTCTGGGTCTCTGTGCTTAATAAAGGGACGGCCCAAATAGACAGAGGAGACGAAGTCCAGGAATTTGATCTTTCAACACCCAAGGAGCCGGAGCCCGGGGCGAGAGATTCCTTCCCGCCTCTTTAGGTGGCTCCGGTGCCTCTGGGACATGGCACCCTTATGTCCTCTCCTCACCTCATCCTGTGTGCCAGGCGGCCAACCACTAGGGCCCCAGAACCAGGCACAGCCATGCTCTGCACCCCCTCTGTCAGGGCACACATCACTCCATCTTGCACCTGCTGTTGACGTGTCTGATCCCCGCACCAGACGTGAAGCTGATGGTCAGAGACCCACACAGAAGAGGGTCAAGTTAAGATGAGGTCACGAGGGTGGACCCTGATCCCAAATGGCCAGTGTTCTTACAGAAGGGGAAGTGTGGACACAGACACCCACGCAGGGCCGACATCAGGCGAAGATGAAGGCGAAATC
>NW_006494609.1:20802335-20819493 GCF_000325575.1 Pteropus alecto
CTCTCTGCCCTCAGAAGGCACCGATCCACCGACACCTTGACCTTACACTTCCGGCCTCCAGGACCGTGAGACAATAAATTTCTGTCGTTTAAGTGTGTGGTTCTTTGTCCCGGCAGCCTGAGCAAATGAATACAGATTTGGGCAGGAACGTGGTGGGAATCCGTGCGAACGGCGGTGAGCCACACTCTGGTGTCCTGCCTCTGAGAAAGGAGGGCGAGCACCTGCAGGCAGCAGACGCCTCTCACTCGTTCCCTGCTGACTCACCTGCTCCCGTGAGGGAGGCACTGGAACTGCTCTCCACTCAGAGAGGACAGAGGGCAGCTGGTGGTGCACTGCAGGGGAGGCGGGATTCGAACTCAGGTCGTCTGGCTCCAGGGCCCACAGTCCCTGTGTCCTCAGACAGCTGTGTGTTGGTCCCAGCTCTGCCCCCATCAGCCGTGGTGTTTAAGCAAGTGACTTACCTCTCTGGGCTCTGTCTCCTCATCCACGGAACGGAGATCTCTCACCTTCTTTGAGAGGAGGCAAGAAAGGGCACCGGGTTAGGGGTGTGCCCAGGACTGAGCCTACAAAAGTGACTTCCTCAGGGGTTCGATACACAAGGACACGTGCACCGATGGTTCTCAGGTGAGACCAGCATGCAGGCCATCTGACACCCACAGAGGTGTGTTCACACCTTCACACCTGGTGCGTCCTGTGCCTACTCTCCCGGCCCCGTGGGGCTGGACACATGGAATTTAACTCTCTGCTCCATGTGACCTTGGACATGTCACTCTCGCTGACCACCCGTCCCCAGACGGGAAGATTCAGCTACGTGGGTTCTGAGGGCCCTACAGCTCTGAGGCTCTACTGCAGGAGGAAGTCCCTGCACCCGGCCCCCCTCACACGGGAAAGGCGTCTCTCCAGCCGTCCAGCAGCCGTCAGGACCGTTTGTGAGGGGCCGGTGGGCGCGACCCTGCAGTTGGATCTGCAGAGACCCTAACCTTCAGAGTCCTGGGGAGGATTAAAACAGGAAGCCGCCTCTGCCTCCCACACGGGGTAGACAGTTTCCACGGTTCACACGGCACTTTGGCTCAGAGCCGCGGCTGCCCTGCCAGCTCTGCCACATGTGACGACGATACTTACAGATGGATCAAAAAGGAAAGGTGAGCAGTGGCGCCAGCAGGATGTCTGCTTCCCAGGCCTCCACCTGCCCGCCAGGATATCTCTCCTTGCTCCTGAACAGGCCCACGGGGCGTCGTCCCCCACCACAGGCACAGCCACGTGACAGGCGTCCTGTGCCCCTGCACCCATGCCTGGACCCACGTCCATTCCCCCTGCTCCTCGTCTTCATTCTGGTCTGACTCTAATCAAATCCACGGGATGACACACGACTCACACCGACACACGCCTCACACCGCCTCTGTCAGCTAAGATGTGCACGCGACGCTGGCACGTCCGGGCACACAGACACGCACACGAGCATCTGCTCCGGGGGGTTTTCTCGTGAAGTGGACGGAGCTCGGCCTTCAGGGCTCCTCGCTTGTAGGCCTGGCAGGAGCGGAGGGCGTGCAGGCGCGGGGAGCAGCCGGCGTCCAGGCCGGGGGTCAGGGCAGGACAAAGCTGTATTGCAATGACATTCGAGAGAACGAAGAATTCAGACTGCCATGCATCTGGGTGCAGAGCTGGTCCTGGGGGACCCCAGAGGTCACCCACCTCCATCATTCCGCAAATGAGGAAACCAAGGCCCAGTAATGAGAGCAAGGGGGGGACCTGCCCCCAGGCTGGCCCTCTTTCCACATCCAATGTCCTCACCTCTGGTGCCCACGGGGGTGGCCTTTCTTCCTAGCTGCCAGCAGATGACGAGAAGGACCTCAGGGCTTGGCTGCTCGTCCGCTCCGAGTGCCGAGCTCAGGGAAGTGTCCTTTGTTCACTGGACAAACATCGACTGAACCCCCACTCTGTGCCAGGCCCCCAGCAGGGCCCCAGGGTGTGGAAATGAAAGACACCATCTCTGCCTTTGAGGACCGCCAGGTCTGGGAGGAGGAGGGGGAGGACCGAGGTGGCCAGGTGGCCGCCCCGGCAGTGCGGAGCAGAGGGCAGGGGCAGGAGACACTTTCGGGAAGGGGACGACAGAGGTGACAGGATGGGAAAAGTATCCAGGAGCCACAAGTGGCTTGGTGCAGCTCGAGCGCCAAGCAGCAGAGCAGCCCCCCGCTCGCCTGAGAGGCTGGGCGGGCGGGCCCAGGAGCCCAGAGTGGGGACTCCCCACGGCTTCCGGCCAACGGTGTGCATTCTGGGCAACCTTTACCATCTCCCCATTACATGTGTGGCGATTTCAGGGTGTCATGCTGACATTTCAACTCCTCCAAGCTGCTTGGCACCTCCGTGTTTTATTTCTAAGCAGCAGATAAGAGGGTGGTGTCTGGCCAGCCGTGGAGCCCAACGAACAGGTCTGGCCTTTTGGGGAACATTTGAAAGACTCTTGGCAGGACCCCAAATGCACATGGAAGGGAGCTGCTGGGCCCACTGGAAAAACTCCACTGTGGGAGGGAAGAATGTTCCAGACACCAAGGGGACTTTCTGAGCTTCGAATGTGAGGAAAGCACCTACTGGCAGGCTTCCCCTGGCCACGGCGAGAGGCAGGCAGGGCTGTAACTCTGGTGACCTCCCATCGGAAGCGGCGTGACCCCAGTTCCAGTGCCACCTCCACCCCTTTCTCGCTGTGGGATGCTCGTCTGCTCACGAGGGCTTCTGAGCCTCAGTCTCATTAACTACAACACTGGGATACAAATCAAGAGCTCATAGGGGTCCTTCGCTTTGTAGAGTGGAACACGCCATCTGTACCTGATGAACGACTGCTTTCGTGAACGCCAGACAGGATGAAGGAGGAACCTGAATCCCTGAGTCACTACCAGGAGCGGAGGAGGCTGCTCACCCTGGTGAGGATGAAGCCACTGGATTTTAGGGGCACCTTGTTAGCACAGCCATCGCCCCAACTCACACGTGCTCCTTTGTTATTCACCGCACAGGATGGCTTCGAGCATCATTTCACGTGCGACGTGGTCGGAAAGTGACAAGCGGTCTGGTCATCTGGGAAAGCGGTCTGGGAGGAGTGAAAGGGGCAGAAGCCATCCTCGGGGATCCCCGGGTGAAGCGTGAGAAAGCGTAGACAATTCCTTCCAGAAGTCTGTGTTAAAGGTCACATTGGGTCGAGGGAGATTTTTTTATGAAAATCTTGAGTTTGTTTAAATAGTGATGGAAAAGAGCCAGAGAGGGGGAGGAAGAGAAGGTAAAAGGAGGGTAATTAACTAACTGTCTACGGCCCCTGAGCACAGGGCGGAGACGCGACGGACAGGTGCAGGGTCGGCCACGGGCAGGAGACAGCACTCACCTTCAGAAGCTGCTATGAATGTGTAATAACAGAAACCACATCACGTACCTAGGGAGGTGGCCAGCACATAGTAAAAACTGTTCTATGTTTAAAATACCATTTAAAAATGAAATAAATGTTCATTTGAGTCAAATATTTGCCTTCTGGGCATGGACTGCGATAATCATATGTCTTTTTTTTATGTAACTTGTTGATGACATTTCTTATACTAATAGATTCTCCCTAACTTTAAACCATTCTTACATTCCTGGGACAAAGTCTACTGGACTTTAATGAATAATTAACATGCTATTGAATTTGACTTGTATTTTATTTAGAATTTTCTCATCTGTGCCCATAAGTGAGAAAGGTCGATGGTTTCATTTTGAGGTTAGCTTCGATAGATTTTTGGTGATGAAATGATTGTAGCTTCGCGAGAGTATTTGGGTAGCTTTTGATCTTCTCTGTGCTTCGGAATGGTTAAACATCTGTCCCTTAAATATTCTAAATAACTTACACATAAAACTACTTATCTGCACCATTCTTTTGAAGGCATTTTTATAAAACTTTCAATATGTTCTATAATTATTAAAGTTTTTGATAATTTGTAGTTCTCCAGATAATTTCAGATTATTGATTTTTGAAAGCTTTGGCATAATTATATATTTTATTCTTTTTGTAAACCACTCTCTGCAGTTATATCCTTTGTCATATTGTTTGTATTTTGTATCTTTTTATTTAATTAAAGTCACTAGATTACTGAAGCTTATTTTTCAAATCAACTCATATTCATTTGTTAGCTCTATTTTTCACTGCCTTAAGTTTGGTTTTGCCTTTTTTATTTTACTGGGATTGCTTTTTCCTCCTTTTCTAATTTATTGAATTGAATGCACAAATCGTACACGTTTTAGCTCTTATTTATGATTAATAATGCATTTAATACTATGAATCTGCCTTGGAGAATAGCTTTGTTCTTATCGGATATACTGTTTTTATTTTCATGACTTTCCAAATATTCAGTGAATGTATTTTATTCCTCTATGTTCCAATTGCTACTAAGAAGAATTTAAAAAAAAAAATACAGTCACTTGTGGCTTAATTTTGTTTTGATTAGAAAGTGTGATCTGTGAAATTTATTTTGAGGAGGGGACGCAAACTGATTTTTATGACCTAGCATATCCTCAGCTGTGGTTGATGTCCTCCGGGTGCTGGAAAATAAGGTGAAATTTTTACTTGTGTGTACAAAGATAGACACTTTATTAACATTATTTTTCTGAGCGTCTTCGCATCTTATGAGATTATTTAACTCATTTACAGCCTCATTTCTGTTGTCTTATTTTGCGCTTTGTTTTTTAGTTCCTTTATTATTCTTTGCTCCCATTTCTTGCCGTAAAACGTTTCTATATAAAATGCTTCTCACTTTTATCTAAATGTTTCTATATAAAATGCTCCCATTTCTTGCCGTAAAATGTTTCTATATAAAATGCTTCTTGCCGTAAAATGTCTCTATATAAAATGCTTCTTGCCGTAAGATGTTTCTATATAAAATGCTTCTTGCCGTAAAATGTTTCTATATAAAATGCTTCTCACTTTTATAAAATGGTGCAGGAGAGAGGAGAAGACTTCAGGGGAGATGGGTTTGTGCACTGCCTCGAGTGCAGCGATGGCTGCGCAGGTGTTCGCCCATGCCAAATGTACGAAATCGGACACCTGAAATGTGAGCAGTTTCTTGTAAGTCTATTATGCCGCAGTAAAGCTGTTTTCTGTAAACGCCTGCCACATTTTTCTAAAAAATTTGAATGCTCACTGGAAAGCACCCTTTGGGGACCTCAGCTGCTCTCCCAGCAGTTATCCAGCTTGTGCAAACATCGTGGGCAGAGGGACCTTTTTCTTTCAGACTCAAATATATAAGTCCTTCTGCTTTTATATTTTCTATATAAGTCCACAGCTTTTGCATCTAATGTCTCCTTTAAGATCATCGAATGCACACTGAGGCTTATGTTCCTACATTTTGCCCAAGTCAAGAACAACACAGTCAGTCTCGGCCGCTGGCCGTGTATCTTTAGTAATTTACCTTGCTTTCCTTCCTGATGTCCCCGTAAGTCTTCATTGTTTTACTTTGGGGTTACGAATCCAGGCTTTTTTCCAGATAATGTTTTTATCTTGTAAATCTTTCTTTCATGATTTCAGAGACTTTTTTCATTCCATTGTGTTGCCCTGTTTACAGCAGCATTTGTACCCACGTCGACATGGTTAGTTGGCTCGCGTGCTTCTCGCCGGCTCTTTACCCTGGTAGTTTCCAATCTTGAGGTCTCTTCCGACTCATCTCTCCGTTGGCCGTGCATCCTGGGACGATTTTTTTCCAGGGAGATAACGCGAGCTGTATTGCTCCTAGCCTTTGTCTACCCAAGGATAGTCCCCTGCAGCCTTCGCTCACGAAAGACACTTGGCTGGAACAGAACTCTTGGCCCACAAAATTCTGAAGGGAGCCTTTATTTTATTCTTGCATGTAGTTTTCAGAGGAGGAATCTGTAGTCAGCCTGGTCTTTTTTCTTTCTTTTTAGGTAACTTGATTTTAAATATCTCTTTCCTCAGGGAAGAAAACTTAGGAAATGCAAAAGAAAGTAACTGATCACCTATGATCACAGAAAACATAGGTTAGACTGTTAATACTTTGGTGTACATCTTTTTGATCTTTTATTTTTTCTATGTAAGACACAACTGTAAATGCAAAGCTGAAGCTGAACTGAGAACAAACAAAGAAGTATAGGAAACGTTTGGTTAAACTTCCTCAACTGTTTGGAAGAATATTAGTAAGTCTGTTTCTGAACAGTTTTTATGAATAGAAAACCACTTTCTCTTTGAGCTCATAAAATTAATTTTAAGCAAATTAAAAATATCTATCCACGGGGTGGAGGCACGACATTAATTACTGACCCGTGTGTTATGACCTCACACCTCACTGTTGAGAAAAAGAGAATCTGTCGCCTCGTGTGGTGGTCCCCGTGACCGACGTGGGAAACCCAGGGACTCCCAGCTCCTCCTCCTCCCTCATGGCCGCCCACATCTGATCGGCGGCCAAGTCCTGCCCCATCTAGTCGGCCTCTTTGAGATCTCTTCCTCTCCTTCTCGTTGCCCCATCGTAGATGAGGTCACCCCACCTCTCACGGGGACCACTGCTCCCCGCCCGCTCACTCCAGGTACATCGCACGCCTCATAGTTCCCTGATGCTTCACTGGAGCCCTTAGGTCTTTACAGTGCATGTGCTCGTACCTCTTCCAGAATGTTCTAACCTCCCATGACCATCTCCTCCTTATCACCTCCTCTTTGGAACCCTAACAACCCCCAGAGCATATTTCTCTGTCCAGTTCAGCGTTATTTCTATACTTTGACCAGAGACCACCTCCTCCAGGAAGTCTCCTCTCTAACTTTCTCTGAACTTCTCAACACTTTCTCCCTCTTTCTCTGAAACAACTGCGACGTTGGAGGATAATTTTTAAAGGTGTTTCCCAATGACCAACATATTTTTCAAACCCAAACTCGGTGTGAGTGATCTGTCCAGAACAAACAAACTTCGAGAGGAAAAAAGATAGTTAGTCTAGGATACACGTTGCTAGATTGTTCTTTCTCCACTAAGAGAAAGTGTGACAGAATGGGGCCAGGCAGATCCGCCAAGCCATTCGCCGCCCGGGCGAGCCACACCTCCCTCCCGTAGAGCCTCTAATTGAGGGAGGGTAGTGACGCTCTCGTGGGGGTTTAGAGCCTCGAATTGAGTGACGGCAGTGACGCTCTCAGGGGGTTAACTGGAAAGAAAGTGGAGCAGGAGTTGACGTGGTCATAACCAGCGAAAATGGGCTTTAGGTATGACAAACTCCGTGGGTGCTAGAGAAGAAACCCCTGCGGTTGCCACCTCGAGCGTCTCCTCCTTGTGTCCCTCCATCCCCGATGTCCCTGTCACAGGAGACTCCCCGCTGGCCTGAGAATTTCTGTCATCACCATGTAACCATTTCCTCCTCTCATGGAAAACGGAGGGGATTAACATGGTGTAACTATTGTCTCTTGTTCTTAAGCCAGGTACACGAGGACCTGTGTGTCCCCTTACAGAAGACAGACTCTACAGCTGCCACAGGAAAAGGAACGTGTGAGGTCCACAAATACCCTCAGAGTTCCTCTTTGTTTAGAAATCGAGCTTGCTCGAGATATGAGTTCAACCACGTGTGACTGACTGAAAACCCAATATAACGGTGACTCCAACACAAGAGAAATTTATTTATTTTTCACGTTAAAGAGATCCAGAAGTGATATGAGGGTCACAGGGACATCAGGAGCCTAGGCTCATTCTAGCTTACTGGTCCACCATTACGAAGGTGTGACCCTCACAACGCAAGGTGGCTGCCAGAGATCCAGCCATTGCATCCATGTTCCAGACAGCGGGACAGAGGAACAATTGAAGAATGGCGTGCTCCTAACTTGAAGATGAATTCCTGGACGTCCCACAGGACATTTCTGCTCATACTTCATTGGCCATAAATTATTCACTTAGCTGCAAGGGAGATTGACAGACAGTCTTTTGGTTGGATGGCAACGTGAGAAATGAAAATCTAGATACCGAGATGGCCACGTCTAAGGACAGATGGCAGAAGATTCCAGGGACTCCTGAAGGGGGAAGCATAGTGAGGAACAAGAGATCTTGCTAGATAACCTTGAGCTTTTGGTGTGAGTTTTTTATTTTGTTTTGTTTTGTTTTGTTTGGTGTTGGAGGGGGAGAGGTTTGCTGTTGCTGGAACACGGTCTGATTCAGCCACCATGGCACAAAAAGGAGCATCTAAAAAGCAGAACTGAGAGTCCCAGCCAACCTTCTGTGGGCCTCTGCTTCTCTAGTAGCTGCTATGAAGACCTCCAGCCTCAAGGGGGAGTGTCTGAGTCGGATTTCAGTGGGGACGCAGGGACCCAAGCCTCTGCTGAGTGAGTCCACTCCTGGAGTTTTCGGATCATGAACAGAGGAGACGTAGGAAAGGGAAGCACAACATTTCACAACAGGACCCACAGGGATGAGGGGCTGTGGGCCCGGTTAATTTGAATATCAAAAGCAATGTGCGTCAAGGTTGTATCCCAAGCTGCTGAAAGGGAGTTATCGGTTGCGCGTGGAAATGTGGGCTTGGTCTGAATCTTGGTGGCATCTGACCTCCTCTCGGGCTGGGGGATCCTCGGGTATAAAGCTCGAGGGTTTGATGGGACAGATTTGCATGCATGTCTCCCATTAGCGTGACACGCGATCCTAGATAAAAAGTGTGGAGCCCGGAAGGGCACTTACAGGTTCCATGCGTGCACACGTGTGCACACACACACTCACACTCACGGACTTCCTTTGCAGATGAGGAACGAGGCCACAGGGGAGGACGCGGCCAAGGACGCCCAGACCGGACCCTGTGCCAGGAGCTGAGCGACGAGGAGAAAATGAGGAGAGAGCCTCGGAGCCACTCTGGGGAAATTGGCTCTGGCTGCCATTAGACCAGGAAGAAGGCAGGAGACGATTCTTCTTCCCGAAGCCAGTCCCTAAGGAAGCGAGGCCCATCCCTGGTGACCGTCACACCACGTGTCTTGCCCCAGCTCCCGGAGCCCAGCTCGGAATTCAGCAAGCGGGGAAAGCTGCAGAGATGCAGACATGGCCGACCGGCTTCCCGAGCAGAGGAGCGTGGCACAGTGTCCCACCTGTGCCTGTGGGACAAGTCAGTCCCTCCTGAAAGAGTGCCCAACCAAGTGTCGCAAAATCCTCCGTGTCTGTCCTGAGGGACCAGAGACGGAGCTGATCGAGGGGACTGTTGGAAAAGGACGCTATGCCGGCCCGAGGACCTGACACTGGACACCGAGGAGTCTCGGGCAGGTCGTGTAGTGTCCTTGCGATGCTGTGCCCTCGTCTGTGATGCGATGCCTCTGCACTCACTGATCACGAGTTCCCTGCAGCTCTCTGCAACAGGCCAAAGCCTCAAGGGGGAAGGAAGGGTGGGCAGAGAGGGAGGAGGGAGGGGAGACAGAGCAGGGAGGGCGGCCTCCGGGAATCGGTGTGCATCTGAACCTCAGTTCCGACCTCCAGCCACCCACCTCCCATCTCTGTGCCTGTTCCCTCATCGGCAACATGACCTTGAAAAGCCCTGCAGGACTACCTCACGGGATTGTTATTAGAGTCGCGGCATGCCACTCTGCAGGCTGTCAGACGCTAAGCGCCCTGCGCGGGTGGGCATCTTTATATTCTATTTTTAGTTTCTCATCGGCAACATGACCTTGAAAAGCCCTGCCCGGACTACCTCACGGGACTGTTATTCGGGTCGCGGCATCGCGCTCTGCAGGCTGTCAGACGCTAAGCGCCATGCGCGGGTGGGCATCTTTATATTCTATTTTTAGTTAATCGGTCTCGGGGTCTTGGATGAGCCCCTTCTCACTGTCTTCCAGGGAGGCCTGCCCACTGCCCTGGCCTGATGGCTACTCACACTCTGTTGTCTCACCTGAGTCTCAAACGCTGAAAAAGTAGGCAGGGCTGGCGCTGTGTTCCTCTGTGCTGAGACCCCGGGGCCTGCCCTGGGCTTGCCGACATGCTTGCCGATGGGGCTACCTCTTTCTCTCCAACCCTGCAGAGTCGTCGGAGAGGTGGGAGACGGCTTGCCCGTATTGCCATGTTTAGGACTGCCCACTAAGTTATTAAATCTGTGTTTCATCTGACTCTAAGTGCCGTGTTGATGCATAAACGTTCCCAGAGGAGGCTTCTGTCTTGCTTATCCAGGCTCCAGCTCACTTATGTGTCCATCTTGGCTGCTTGAGTTGCAAACCATTTTAGGTCGATAGAAAGGAGTGAGTTCCTACGCCATCTGTCCGTTGGGACTCCGTCACCCGATTCAAGCAGTGTATTTTTTTTAACCCCTGAGGACTATCCTCTCGGGGTAGAAAACAGAAAAAGACTTTGCAGAATACTGCGGAAGTTTGCCAGTTTCGTGATATTTGGAATTGTCACAAGGAATGTGATGGGGTTGTATGCAATGTTCGGGTAACATGTGTGGGGTTCCCGGGAATCCTGATGGAGTTCCGGGAAGGCTGGTGGGGGGTCGCCAACCATTTTCCCCTCGCTGGGGGAGAGATCCCACTAGGTCTCACGTGGAACCGGATATTTCCGGGTTCCGGAATGTGGTCAGTGCAGAGCACAGGCAGGCCGAGGTTCCGACCTGGGCAAGCCATGGCCGATTATCCCCGGGAAGCACAGAATCAGTCTAAGCGGAGGACAGAGAAGGAGGGAGGCCTGGACAAGGGCCAATAAAACTTTATAAAAATAGGCAGCCCTCGGACAATGCTTTGCTGACCCTCGGTTTCAGGCGCTGTTAGCTGCGTTGATTTTGGGTCAGTGGGCATCTCTCCTCTAAGCTTTGGTTCAGATCCCCAGTCTCCTGCCGCCTCGTAGCTCCAGCATCTTCAAGGCGTAGGTCGGAGGCGTGTGCTTCAGGTGCCTTTGTCTGGAAATGGCACACATCCCTTCCCACTGGGTCCCATAGGTCAGAAATCGTCACCAAGCTCCACCAAGATGCAGAGGGACTTGGCAAAGTTCATTCCAACCACGCTCCATGCGGAGGCAGGGAGCTGAACTTTGGTGGCCTCTGCTGCAGACGAGTGACAGGGAAATTACCAGAAGCATTTAAAGTCACCGATTAAGTACTGATTAAGTCTGGGAAAGGCTGAGGTTTTGGAAGAGTGAGTCACTGAAGTCTCAGAGGCAAGAAGGGAAAGGGGCATTCTCGACAGAGAACCGGAAGGCAGCAGAGAGCAAGGCAGGTCCTGAGCAAGGAGACTCGGCACCCAGTGCCCAGGATGCCGGCCTCAGCTTTAAGACAAAGGAGAATCAGAAGGGGAGCGAGAATATTAGGTGTGTCCTGAGGCCGTTGGAGGGTGGCTTAGGAAGGAACAAGGTTAGAGGCCGAGAAATCAAGGAGTTATTCACCAGTATTGATAAGCAGGAAACAGGAGAGAAGGTTCTAGATTATTTTAGGATGTAACTCTACAAAACTTGCTAATAGGGTTGTAGGTGTTCAGGTTTCCTGGTTGGGTGACTAGGGACCTTCTCAGAGATCAGAAAGCCAGGAGGAGCAGATTTGGGGAAAGGGGACGAGGTCTTCAGACGTGCCAAGTTGTCAGCGTTGGTGGACTTCAGGTGGGGCGAGGCTGGGCCCAGTAGGCTACCGGCCGAGACCCTGGAGGTCGTCTCACAGACCAGCCATCAGGGCGTGCGCCTGCCAGCCAGCATCTGCACCGCGAGCTGTCTGGGGGGAGACTGGACTGTGACATAGTTTGGAGGGTATGTCACAACTGACACCAGACAATATTGATTCCAAACAGGTGTAAAACACCAGCCAGCGAAGGTAGACAGGAAAAGGACCTCGACACCTATTCATCAGGGGTTTCGGATCAGCAAGACCAGATGTCTCTGCAGAAAAATGCAAAGAATTTTATAATTTATCCTGCAGACAAGAAGAGCCTGTTAAGGTCGGGCAGGCAGCCTGGAGCAGCAGGTCCAACGGGAACTCTCGGGGTGGGGGCTGGTGAATGGGACCCCCCGCTACCAATTGATGTCAGTGGCATCAGACACACATCTCCGTAAACGCCTGCACTGAGGGCAGAGATGCCACCACGGAAAAGCAGCAACACCTTGACCCAAGCGTCCCAAACCTGGGCTTCTGCAGGGAGCTTCATGACCCAAACACTCGGAGTACCCCAACTCTGGTGCACTGGTGACCTCAAAACCCAGTGCCTGTGTCGTCGGGCCCCTCCCGGGGACAAGGCCTTTCCCCCTCTCCCGGGCAGGCCCACCCCGTGCTGTTGAGACCAGGCCGTGGGGACCGCTCCTGCCATTTGCCCGGGGAACCAAGAAGACAGGAATTTGCTAAGCTCTCACTGCTGAGACCCAGCAGAACCCTTTTCCATACCAGCTTTGGAGTAAGGAGCAGAGATCAAATGACCTTCATCTCATGTCCTGCAAAATCAAGGCCTCTCGGCTTGTGTGGCCTGGATGTGAGTTGAGCCTGTGACACACATGAGCAGAGTCCACTGGCCCAGTGGGAATTCCCATTGGCCCAAATTCTCAACAGTACATTAAAAGGATTATTCACCACAACCAAGTGGGATTTATCTCTGGGATGCAAAGATGGTTCAACACATACAAATCAATCAATGCAACACGTCATATTAATAGAATTTTAAAGATCATGCGATCATCTCAATAGCTGCAGAAAAGGCACTTGACAACACACAAGCCCCTTTCAGAATAAAAGCCCCTCATCAAGCTGGGTATAGAAGGAACACACCTCAACATAATAAGGGCCATACATGACAAGGGCACAGCCAACACCATACCCAACAGAGAAAGGTAGACAGCTGTTCCTCTAAGATCAGAAACGAGACGACACGCCCACACACACTACTCTGTACAACATGGCCCTACGAGCCCCATGGGGCAGCATCTGAAACACACTGCCCATGTGACGTGACAGCGACAGCAGTGTGGTCTTCACAGGACTCTCCAAAGCAACAATAATGAGAGCCAACAGGTCAGGGAGAGGTTCGTGTGAATGACCGTCTACAGCAGGGGTCCCCAACCCCCGGGTGACCGGTGCTGGTCTGTGGCCAGTTAGGACCCAGGCCGCAGAGCAGGAGGTGAGTGGCGGGCGAGCGAGCGAAGCTTCATCTGTATCTGCAGCCGCTCCCCAGCGCCGGCATCACCGCCTCAGCTCCGCCGCAGATCATCAGGCGTTAGATTCCCATGGGAGCATCGGTCCCTGGTGCCACAAAGCTTGGGGACCGCTGCTCTACAGCCAGGAATGGCCTCTGGAAGGAAGGGACTTGCCTCTCTGGGCCCACTCCCCGGCGTGACAGGGGTGGGTACCCAACGAGCTGACGTGGCTGGAGCGGGGAAGGGCGGGTGGAGGGTGACTGAGAGGAGGCGATGAGAAAGGGCCCCCAGCAGCCCCCTTCAGGGCAGCGGGGGTCCTGATGGCTGCCTCGGTGGTCCTTAGAGGAAGCCCCCTACCCAAGTTCTACGTGGGGCCTGGTCCCGCTCCCTCAGCCTGGGTCAGTCACCTTTCTTGGATGCCCACGGCCCCTGGGCATCCCCTCCCATAACCCCGACTTCAGGGTGCCACCTTCTTGCCCATCTTCCAACTCCTCCCCAGGGCAGGGCCTCCAGCGAGGGGACACGGGGAGGGGCTCAGGACCATTCCGGAGTGAAAGAGAGAAGGAATGGGCTTTCGGAGGCAGGTGGGGTGGTGGGGAAAGGGGTGAATGGAGGAGGAGGCAGAAGGCGGTGGGGCCTCCCCCTCCTCTGCCCCCCACCGGCCCCCTCAGTCCTGAGCCGGCTGGGCCGCAGCGAGGAAGCGGCAGACATCAGCGTCCGGACCGCCACTGCCGGGAGCGGTGACTCAGCGGCCATCTGTTATTTAATGAGAAGATGACAAGCCAATTGGCATGTTCCCCCCTTATCTTTAATATGGCAAATCGAAAAATGTGACTTTCCTGATCTGTATTTTAATGATTCCGACTTGCTCACTCATTTCCCTTAATTCAGCAATAAATAAAGCTGCGATTTGCCCAGGAGGACTTCTTTGCATTTTGCTATGGAGATTTGGGACTGTTTTGGGGGGGCCGGGTAAGAGGGTTTTGCCAGGTGTCACTCTTTCTGGCTGCCTCGGGAAGGGGCCAGTTCGGTCCCAAGGTTTCCTCCTTGAATCACAAAGAAATGGGGCCCTGGAAATCCCCCAAGCCCAGCCCACTTCAGAGAGGACAGGCTGCAGTGCTGGGTGACAAAGTGACCTCGCGGCATGGACCAAGCCTGAGGCTGCACCACCCTAGGTGGGCCCTGCAGCTGACCCTGCACTCCCTCAGGCAGCACCCTCCCCTCTCAGGCCTCAGGGTCTCAGGCTGTAGAAGGAACGAGGCCTGGCTGTCCCCGAGGGCCCACCTGCTCCAGGCTGACCCCTGAGTCTCGGGTCCTTCCAGATTCCCTAGTGGTCTGGACAAGCACCACGTGCCATGTTTAAGATCTGACCCTGCCTCCAGCACTCACTCCTCATGTGACCTTGGGCAGGTCCCTCACGTGTGGAGCCAGCTTTCTGGGCGGCGTGTGAAGGGGGAAGCTGCGCGACAGTGCCCACATTCTTCGCTGAGCGCTGAGGAGTGGACGTGGCCATCCATGGGGCTGGGAGAAGGACACGCCCAGGAGAGGTGCACTGTCACACTCTTCCTCTCCTGCAGGACAGGCTCAGGCCTGGGACGGGGCCTGGGCCCCGAGGAAGCCCTGCAGTAACAGTTTCTGGGTCGGGAGGCCGCCGGGCACAGCACGAAGATGGGTTCGGGAGTGTAACAAACTGGGGTTTGAATCCGTCAGACATATGACTCTGGAGGACAGACCCCTCTGCGACTCAGTTTCCCTATCCGTTCAGGGCCGAAATATCCACTCAGCACCACGTGTGGAGTCGGTGACGTACCACGGGGCTAAGCAAACATGAAAAGTCGGGGCGGGGGGAGGTGGCAGGGGTGGTACTGTGTCTTGAGGAGAGACGGCTGGGTTTCCTGGCTGGTGACACGTTCAGCCTGAGTGCCCAGGTGCTGTGCCCCGTGGCTCCCTACGCCGGAACCACCAGACCCCCACCTGGCTCGTGGGGGGCAGGGGAGTGGGGCTGAGATCTGGCCACGTGCTCTGCCTCCGCCCAAAAGCCCCGCTCACGTGACCATGGCAGTGGATTGATGAAATTAAGCACAGATGGCTACTTTGTTGTTGTTCTTTGAACTGACAGCTGCTGGTATAAAAATAAATTAAATTAAATTTCACATAAGTCAGACTTTTTTGTATTTTTTTAAATGATCTAAGTTTTCTTGTGTTGTTGTCGTTAAATTGTTTTCTTTCTTTTTAACATACGGAGGCAGAGAAAACTCCGGGGCAGCAGAAACAAGAATCACTAGGAGACAGCTCCACTGCGACCCCCGGGTTCGGAGAAAGTCCCATCCAACCTTCCCACAGCCCCACCCCTCAGAGGTGAAAGGCCACGGAGCTGCAGCGCCAGAAAAAAATCCTGGCTCCTTTCTCTTAAGAGCCATGGGCCAGGGAGTCAAAAGGGTGCCGGGTTTGAAGCCAGGTGGGGCCACCAGCAACCGTGTGCCCTTAAGCAAGTCTTCCCTGCACTCGACTCCCCTGATGTGCAAGAGATGGGGGGGTGACACCGCCTGCCTGGGATCTGCAAAGTACTCAGCGATCCTTGGCTCGTTAGCTGTCTGACCTTGAGCGAACACAATCTTCGCTCACATGGAAGGAACATTGTGAAGATTAAATCAAGAGTCTACGGAAAGAAGCCCCCAGCGCCACCTGGCTCCCAGCAAGCTCTCAGAAACCACCCCGCGGCCGCCTCCCCCACCCACTCAACCCCTCCCCGCCCCCCCACCTCCCTTCCCACGCTGGGCTCTGGATCGCACTGGGCTCTGCCACATGCAC
Source organism: Pteropus alecto (assembly GCF_000325575.1). Lineage (NCBI taxonomy): Eukaryota > Metazoa > Chordata > Mammalia > Chiroptera > Pteropodidae > Pteropus > Pteropus alecto. The sequence continues at coordinate 20,818,202 of NW_006494609.1, forward strand.
ACACAGAAGGAGCGGGGCTCCACTGGGTCTGGAGCGGGCAGCCCCCCATCCCCTGCCCCAGGATGTCCGTCCTCCTTCCCCGTGGCTACATTCTTAGACAGCCCACCCTGGACTGCCCCTGCCAGGTCCAAGGGGGAGCGGCTGGCCCGGGCAGCCACACCCACTCGAGGCGTGGTCCCACCCCTCGGAGCACCCCCGTCCATGTGGGCGGAGAAGGAGGAGGAAATGGCACCCCTTTCTGGGTACCTGCCCTCCAGGCTCCGGCGACCTGGGGGAAAGAGGGGCGGAGTCCGAGGGGGCAGGCCCTAGATGTCCGGCTGATGGAGGCGCAGGCGCCGTTTGACGTGACACCACCACGTGAGCATTAGAATTCGTGGAGCGATTCTCGCCAGTTGTATACAAAACGGGAAATAGAAACTGCTCTTGTTGGAGACGTGAAAGACTGTTCCTGAACCCCCAGCAAGGCGGCCCCCCACCCGGGTCCAAAGCACACGGCGAGAAAGCACAGGGCGAGAGCAGGTCTGAATGTTCCCAGACACGCGCCACCGACACGGCGAATTCCATCCTCGGCGGGGCTGGACCAGCAGCCCGAGAACCACGGAGCCGACGCCCAAATCTGCCGCAGAGGGACTGAGTGGCCTTGCAGCTTCTCGCCAGCACCGTCTGATCATCCTGGCTTTGCCAGTGTGGCGGACACTAGTCGTTTACTTTATTGGTTAATTAAGCACTGGAAATGGGGCTAATAAACTGAGGAACGGGACATTTTTAAATTGTATTGAATTTTAATTTAAATGGCCACCTTGTAGCTACCACACTGGCAAACCAAGCTTCAAATTCTGAGCCTCTGTTTTCAATCTACGAATGGGACTAGAAGGCTGAAATGAGCTAAGTGGATATAAAGGAACTCCACGAACTAACACCTGGTGAAGGAATGCAAAGGAGCCTCTGTGAAGCCCTGGGCAGGGGGCATGAGCTGGCAGGCAGCAGGAGACAGATTCTGAAGGTGCAGTTACCCCAATAAATGTTATGATTGGGACAAGCACATCGAAGGAAAAGCACAGTCCGTTCACTAAGTGTCGACGATGCGGGTTTGCGTTCCTTGAAGAACGCCTGCTTCTGAGTGGTCCGGGTGGTCCTCCGTGCCCCTTTGCTCACTCCATGACATTACCCTACCCCAAGGCTCCCAGGTGTGCACCGCCAGGACCCAATCCTGGAGGCCCCTGCTGCTGCCCAGCCTGCGGGTCACCTCGATGGGGCACAGGGCTCTCTTGACTCTGATGACAATACGTTTT
>NW_006494609.1:20819513-20823198 GCF_000325575.1 Pteropus alecto
TGGGGACCGGACAAGTCGGTGCCACTGCTTTCGAATGCTTTTTCAGGCGCTTCCATTTTCCATCTGTGGGGAGAGGAGGCAGAGGGGTAAAACAGAGAGAGCTCTGCTGACCTCTGTCGCTCCCAGGTCGAGCACACATCTCTCTTTCCCAGTTTATGTGAAACAGAATTTGAACCAGGTGACCTTTTGGGTATGTAACAGCTGTGACTTTCTCCAATTCTAAAAAACCTGTGTAACGACAACAGCAACAAGGATGGTGATGACTGCCGTGTTAGGAATGTTTACCGGTTGCCGGACCGTAGGCTCGCGGCTTCACACTTCTGTTTTCATCCCCATCAGAGGCAGATTATTACCTTCCTTTTATAGACGCGGAAGCTGGAGGTGAGCGGCTGGCCCACATACCCAGCCCACCAATGGCAGAGCCAGCGTGACAACTCCAAACCTGCTGCATGACACTCAGTGTGGTTTACCTGTAAGGTCCTGTCACAAGTCCCCATCCTCCCCAACTCACAAGGATCAGGAGACCTGAGAGAGTATCGCACCTGGAGTCCCGAATATCAGACCTGCAGGCGACCCCTGATCCCATCCCCTCAGTCAAAGGGGACCAAGGCCTGGAGTGACGAGGAATTTACTCAGGTCCCACGGCCAGTGAGTAGCGTTACTTCGGCCTGGGAGCTGGCTCAGGGCAGAGCAGAGAGAGGCGTCTGTCCCCGTGATGGGTTCTTTGCTGATCTGGGCAGGTGTGTGGTCTGGCAGGAGCCATTGGAGCCGACAGGCAGACAGACCTAGGGGGATCCCTCTTGCCTGTCGCTACCTGAGCAGGCTTGGTGAGGCTCCTCAGTTCTGAGTCTGTCTTTCCATCTTCCCATCTGAAAATGGCGTACCCATGCTCCCTCCTGCTGGAACAGTGGACACACTGCCAGCCTGGGAAGCACAACACGCCAGGCACGGTGCCGAGTGCATGTGGGTGCTCAGTCCAGGGACCCATGATCACCGTCTTCTTGGCTGATTGTGCACAGATCACCTCAAGGCTCAGGAGTCTTGGCCAGGGGTGGGCCACCCTACCGCCAAAACGTCAGACCCTTGAGAAGAGCATGGAGCGGAGGACCTGCACCAGCAGCCCCCACACGGAGCAGTCCTCAGGGCTGAGTCCCTGAGCCACGTGGCCGGAGGAGCCTGGCAGCTGCCCGTCCCAGTAGCCCTGAGAGAAGAGGATTTCAAGTAAATTAAAAACAAGCATGTGTGTTTCTCCTTGGCCCATCTGTGGCAGTTTCTCGAAGCACCGGTTCTTGGAGGGGGGTGGGGGGCGGGGTGGAGGAACAAGGCGGAAGTAGAATGGCTCTTGGAGAAGCTGGAAAAATTAGCAATTAGGAGGGAAAATTGTAATGAGAAAATGAGCCTTAATAAGGCAAACACAATACTGCGGCGGCTTTTTTTTCTCGCTCCCTCGCCGAAAACAAGCGGTGACTTCATGTCTGGGTTTCTCTGCTTTGCTGCAGCAGAGCCAACTGGGAAAGAGCTGGAGAAAAATGTCTCCATTGTCCCTAGACAGCGTCCCTGGCATGCAGGAAGGAAAAGGCCCGCCTGACTGCGTCGGGCGGGAGAACGTGCCCGGCCGCCTTGTATGGAACTCCGAGGGACTCTGCTCTGGGCAGCGTGACCGGCGCCGGGACTCCTCGGTCAGGATGAGCTAGGTCCTGCTGCAGTAACGACCCGCCCCTCAGGGGCTTAGCAACCAAAGCCAACGACTAAATAAATCTGGGCTTCTCGATGTCCTGGAATGCATTCAACATCCAGCCAGTGATTTGCGAGGACTAACGCTGGGCTGGGCACCGGGGGTGCTGGGGTGGGTAGACCACGCTCAGTCCCTGCCTTCACGGAGCTCCTGTCCCGGGGGGGACGCTGACAAACAAGAAAGCGAGGGAATAAACAAGACAGTGACGGACTGCGAACCTACGAAGGAAAGCGTTAGAACTGTGAGATGACTCTGCCGAATGAGTGAATGAATGAATGAATGAATGAGTACACACATGGGCCAATGAATGTTTTCCACCCTCGTTTCTCGGGACCCACCTGAAGGGTCGCACAGGTAGCAGACAGCACGGTGTACGAATCAGAGGTTGAGCTGCAGTTTCCGGTTTCATCATTTCTAGAGATGAGTTCTCGGGTAAATTGCTTAACCCTGTGGGCCTCGTCTTTATAAAGAGGCTGAGGAAGCTTTACCTACTCAGGGAGTTTATACGAAGTGTCCAGCACACTAAATGTGACAGTCACATTCAATGAACGGGCCGCCAGCACTCAATTGCCACCCACAGAACACAGATCGGGTGAAAGGAGAGGGGCCCCAGAGGTCACTCAGATGCAAAGAAAATTGCACAGGGCACTGGCGGGACACCTGTGCCGCTGGCGAGGAACGGCGCCCACTAGCGGCCACCCGGAGCATTTATAGCGGCCCCTGGAGAGGCTCTGATTGGCTCAGGTTGCTGCACGTCTTTGGCTCCTCCCCCAAGTCCTGGTCCAATCAGCTATGCAGGCAGGTAACCGCGCTGCGGTCCTCTGGAGAGGCAGGTGGTCCGAACCCTGAGGCCCTGCAGCCAAGAGAACTGTTACCTCGAGCTGTCACAGCCCCTAATCCCCGGGTGATCTTAGGCTAGTCACTTTCTCTGTGACCTGCAAAATGGGTTGAGTGGACCGGACACCCCTACCGTTCCGGTAGCTTTATATAAACACGCAGAGACTGGTTCCTGGCCAGGTCCTGCCACATCCGGGAGAGGTCAGCCCATTTTGTATGCATGAGGCCTCAGGTGGAGGGCCGGGAAAGGTGACCCCAGGAAGGCAGCCTGAAGCCCCAGCCCCTTATATAGAGAGCAGGCAGGCCGCACCTGCGACACGTTGCCTCTCCGACCATTTCCTCTCCATCTTTTCGAGCGTCAGACCAGCTAGCGGGGCCCAGCACCGTTCCTGCTGCGGACGGAAGGCTCCTCTCTGCCAAGGAGTTACGAGCGGAGTGCGGCCCGTGAGGCCCAAAGTCGCCAAGCGTTTCCGGCCCTCCCACGGCCAAGCCCCTCCCTGCCAGCCCAGGAAGGCCGGAGCGGGCGGGAGACAGCTGGGCTGCCTGCGCAGTGTAACTTAATGGAGCTGTAATTTCTCCAGTGCCTCCATCTAGAGATGGGAGTGATGTGCATAATTTATGGGGGTCTGGGTCTGCGCAGCCAGGCTGGGCGCCCGCTTGCTCACAGCTGGACGGATGTCAGAGCATATGCAAAAGCCCCCGGAAGGGCCCTGCCCGGAGCCGCCTCCCTGGCCTGGCTCCTCCGCCCTGCTCTTGGGGAAACTGAGCGTCTGGGGCTGGAGGAGAGGCCAGGAGCTAACTCTTCCCTGGGCTCCAGTCTCCTGGGGCAGGAGGATGAAAGGGGCCATAGGGCTGGTCTTACGATCTATGGTGGCTCTTAAAGCTTGAGACAGCCCAGCTGATGAGGGGGCATCTGAGCAGCCATGGGGGCCTCTCATTTGCCTTTTATCCTGATGTCAAAATGGGTATTTGTTTATTTTCTGACTCCCTCTCCACTGGAGTGTCAGCTCTGTGAAGGCCAGGGTCCTTGTCTTTCGTTGACTGCTGTTTGCCCAGCATCTAGCCTGATCCACAGGACATGCTCAGTAAATATTTGCTGAGTGACTGAATGAT
>NW_006494609.1:20823346-20834145 GCF_000325575.1 Pteropus alecto
CAGCAGGAACGAGGGAGACGCTGAGGCTGAGCTGAGACAGGGATGGGTTCGATCCTACATCTACCGATGGCTTGCCGTGTGACCTTGGACCTCTCTGTGCCTCTGTTTCTTTCTCTGTAAAGTGGAGATAACTGGGTTATCCTCTTGTTACTCTGATGGGCATCCTCAGGCTGGGAAGAGGGGCCGGCCAGGCAGCAGGCAGAGCTGGTGGGAGTCAGCACAGGGCGCAGGAGGGGGCTGGTGAACTGTGCACGGTGGGACTGCAGACTGGGGAGCACCAGGTTCCAGAACCACTCCTGGGGCTCCAGAATCACCAACTTTGAGGTTCAGGAAAGTCTACTGCAAGGTTCCAGAACAGCCCGCTGGGATGCTAGAGCCAGTGGCTCTGGGGTTCCGGAGCGGCTCGGGGGGTTCTGGATCTATGTAGGGACTCAGAAGGCAAAGGTTCAGGAAGGGTGAGTTCTCTGATCAGGATGCACGGGCTCTAGCGTCTCACCTCTTGCTTAGGGACCCTGTTCACCATGACCCCCTGGGAGCTGAACCACACAGAGAAGCAGGGTGTAGTCACATGTCTCACAGCGCTGTAACCGGGTGTTCTGAATTCTGGGTTTTCTTGACGGAGGTGTTCATCACCCCCCAAAAGGTCCCCACAGGCCAGCACACTAGGCAGGCTTCCCCTGAGAGGAGATTTTTGGGGGCCTCCCACCAGCGGGGACACAGCTGAGCTGTTTTGTCCAGAAGTCTGGTTGGAGAGAGCCCATGTACTCAATAATACATTCCCCCAAATGAGGACATCCATCAGGTGGCAGAGGCAGCCCGCCCCCCCTACCCCCGCCCACCTGGGTCAGGCCAGGATGACACATCTGTCCCAGCACAAGGCACAGGCAGCTTCCCCGGCCCACAGGGGCCTTTTGTGAGAACAGCTCAGCCAGCCCTGACAGGCTCATTCCTCTGCCCAACAGCCTGAATATTCCATGGTCTTGAATAATGCAGGCCTCCCCAAACGCAGCAAACCAAGGGAGCTGCCGGAAAACTGCAGACAAAGGGTGGTGGGTCCCAATTTTTTTCCCGGTCCATGACTGTTTTGAACTAGAGGAGACCCCCACCAGGCTAGGAATGAGGCCTCAGACATGGAACGGGGCTGGGGTGGGGTCGCGGGTCGGCGGGGAGGCACCATAACCACTCCCAAGCTCTGTGGTGGTGGAAGCATCTGTCAGCTGGAAGGAAAGGGGGTGCGAGCTAGGCTAACCCAGGCTCAGGTCCCGGCTGCGCCTGAGTCCCTTGACTTCGCTGAGCCTCAGTTTCCAAATCCGTAAGTGGAAGATATCGCCCCAGAGCATTGAACGAGACCCGATGGGGAAGGAGAACGTGCAAAGCGGACGGTTCGACATCCGTTCATTCTCCTCCTCCTCCTCTGTCACCTTCACTGGCACGGCCACCCCCGTCGCCGCCTCGTCCTCGTCCCCGTCCCCGTTCTCACCATGAAGGTCAGGTCTCCACTCCCCAGGCCGGAAGAACAAGCGCCGTGTCCCTGCCTCGCTTTCGCCATGCCCAGCATCCTGTGGAACTTCCCCGACTGCTTCGGAGGGTATGTTCGGCCAACAAAGTCGGGGGCTGGGAAGGAAGACCTTGACAGAAAACACTTAAAACATCCAACCACAGAAAGTGAAAAAATGAAGGGAACCTCCAAACCCCCTAGCCCAGCTCTCTTTAAAAAACATCTTTTGTTTTTTAAATGCAAAAAAATAATATATGCTCATTATAACAATTCAAACAATAAAAGGATATTTAAAAACGGAACAGCCTCTCCCACTCCAGTCCAGTCCCATAAGGTAATCGATGTTAACGAAGTGAATTCATAGAAATGAACTTCTATTCCTATTGTTGCTCCGCGCATTATGGTACCATAATAAAGACCACAAACTGAGTGGCTTAACGACAGAAAGTTATGACCTCACAGTGACCTGATCTCACTAGAATCTCGCTAGTCCGAGATCAAGCTGTCTGCAGGGCCACCCCTGCTCTGAGGTCTCTGGGGAAGGACCATCCCAGGCCTCTCCTGTAACTTGTGGTGGTTCCTTGGCTTGCGACAGCCTAACTCCACTCTTCCTGTGGTGTCCCCCTGTGTGCGTGTTTGCTTCCAAGTTCCCTTTTTTATATAAGGGTAGCAGTCTCGCTGGATTAGGGGGCCCACCCTACCCCAGCATGACATTTTAACGAATTACATCTGCAACAACCTTATTTCCAAGTAAGGTCTTACTCCGATTTACTGGGAGCTAAAACTTTAAAGTATGAATTTTGGGGGTGGGAACGAGGGGGCATATTTCAGCCTATACACTCTGAAACTTGAAGCATTTATCATGAAAACCTCTTCACTTCAATATGTCCTTCCAACTTCTTCTTTTAAAAAAGCAGACACGAAAACAGCAACATAGCTTTATTGCAACGTGATTTGCACACTTACAATTGACCCGTTAAAAGCATATATTTCAATGTTATTTAGAATATTCACAGATTCATGCAGTCTTCATCATGGTCGACCTTAGAACATTACATCACTTCAGAAACAAACCCCACACCGTATTGCTATGGTTCACCCCTTAACCATTCACCCCTTTATTCCCCCATCTTCCCCAGCCCTAAGTAGCCACTAATCTACTTTTTGTCTCTATAGATTTTCCTATTCTGGGCACTTTGTATAAATGGAATAATATAAATATGTGGTCTTTTGTGGCTGGCTTCTTTCACTTAGCATAATATTTTTAAGGTTCATCCATGTTACAGCAGGTATCAGTACTTCGTTCCTTTCTGTGGCCAAATAATATTCCATTGTATGGATGCACCACATTTTTGTTTATCCATTCATCAATTGATGGACATTTGGGTTGTTTCCACCTTTTGGATATTATGAATAATGATGCAATAAACACCCATGTAAACAAACATCTGTATATAAGTTTTTGTGTTTTCATTCTTGGGCATATGCCTTGGAGAGGAATTGTTGGGTCATATGGTAACTCGCAATCATTTTAGGAGCTGCCAGACTGTTTCTAAACATGTCTCTACCATTTAGATTCCTACCAGCTAATCAGAACGATAGTTCTGATTTCTTTATATTTTCATCATCACTTGCTATTATTTGATTTTTTAATCTTGCCATCCTAGTGAGCGTGAAGGGGCATCTCACTGTGGTTTTGATTTGCATTTCTCTGATGACAATAACGTTAAGCATTTTTCAGCTGCTTATTGACATTTGTATGTCTTCTTTGGAGAAATAGCTCTTCAGGCCCTTTGCCCATTTTTAAATTGAATTGTCTTTTTATTATTGAGTTATATCAGTTCTTTATATATGCTACATACATGTCCCTTTTCAGATATATGACTTGCAAATATTCTCTCCCAGTCTGTAGGTTGTCTTTTCATTTTATCGAGAGTGTCCTTTGAAGCACAAAAGTTTTTAATTTTGATGAAGCCCAATGTATCTATTCTTTTTTGTTGTTGTTGCTCATACTTTTGGCATCATATCTAAGAATCCATTGTCGGAACTGAAGTCATAAATATTTACCATGGTGTCTTCTTCTAAGAGTGTTATAGCTTTGTTTTCATTTAGTTTAGTTCTTGGATCCATTCTGAGTTCATTTTTGTATATGGCGTGAGGTATGGGTCCAACTCCATCCCTTTGCATGTGACTATACAGTTCCAGGACCATTTGTTGAAAGACTATTGTTTTCCCATTGCATAGTTTCTCCGAAACTTATTTTATGTCAAAAATAAGTTTACTAAAGACACATAGATTTATTTCTGGGTTCTCAATTCTATTCCACTGATCTGTACATCTGTCCATATGCCCATGCCACACGGTCTTCATTACTTTGCTTCGTAGTAAGTTTTGAAATCGAGAGTGTGAGTCCTCCAACTTTACTTCTCTCTTTCAAATTGTTTCAGCCATTCTGAGTCCTGTGAAATTCCATATGAATTTTGGAATCATCTTGACAATTTCTACAAAAAAGTCATCTTGGATTCCGATAGAGATTGCATTGAATCTGTAGATAATTGGGAGAGTATGCCATCTTAACCATACTAAATCTTATAATCTATGAACACGGGATGACTTTTTATTTATTTAGATGTTCTTTAATTTCTTTCAACAATGTTTTGTAGTTTTCAGAGTATCAATTCTGTGCCCTTTTTTGGGTTAAATTTATTCCTAAATATTTTATTCTTTTTGATGCTACTGTCAATGGAATACTTCAAATATGTCCACTTCTATCTATTGCTAATATAAAGGAAAGTTATTTTGCCGTCGCTTACTAATCCAGCATCCGGCCACCTCGGCTTTTGTCATTGAATCGCTTGACTTTTATAGATACATAATTATATAACCCGCCAAACAAGAATTTTATCATTTCTTTTTATGTATTTGAATTGTCTGTGTTCGTTTTCCTTTCCAATTGCATGAGCCAGACCAGTGCTGAATAACAGTGGTGATAACTGGTACCCTCTCTTGGTCCTCATTTTAATGACACTGGCTTTAGAATTTCTGTTTGCTGTTCAGTTTGGGTAAAGGGCCTTTACGTGTTAAGTAGTTTTCTCATATTCCATCTTACTTAGGAAACTACAGTAGTTAAAAAGTGTGTATTCTGGAGCCAGACAGTGTACGTGTGAATCGTAAGTTACTTACCAGTTTTTATCACCTTAGCGGACGTGCCCACCCCCTCTGCTTCCTCAGCTGCAGAGCGGGGGTAGTAACGGTACTAATGCACAGGTCGTTGTGATGATTCCGTTACTCCTCCGTCTTCTGACATACGGGGTGGCGAACGAGAAGTCTGATTTGAGTGTAGATCAATCAGTAAGTTAACTTATTTCCTCTTTCTGGAATTTTGAAAGCTTTTTTAAAAAAGTTTTTCCAGGAATTTAGGAATTTTGCCAGGCTACCCCTGCCTGAAACTTTGTGGGCCCTGTTGATCTGAAAGCGTTTGAGGTCCCACTGAGGGGGTAGAAAAGACAGTGACCTCAGACTCCTGTACTCAGCCATGATAGCATATTCATCTGTGAGTACCAAAAATTTTTGTAATTTTGTAAAAGTCTAGGCAATGACCGTATCGATTATTGACAATGCTGGAGAACAGTAGGAACTTTGCAAAAGTGCCAAAGCCTCTGTTTATATTATGGACTAGAACTGAAAAAATACACACCACGTGACCCAGAAATGCCACCCCCGGGTGTGTATCTTAGAGCGTCCTGGCCCAGGAGCTCTGGAGAACTGGCCTCGTACACGCGACGCTGTTAGGACTGCAGAACATGCAAACTGGAAACCACCCCAGTTTCATCAGCAGAGGAATAAGCCCATAAATTGTGGTCTATCCAGGACAGAAAGCTACACAGCAGTGAACAAGAAAGAACTGTAGTATGTGCAGTGTGGACGATTTTGGGAGCGACACGCCCTATTCCTCGATTACCCGAGGTTCAAAACATACACGCTGAACAGCGTCGCGTTTAGGGCCCCAAGCACGTGGCAAAAGAATGAAGAACAGCGAGAGCGTGATAAAGAAACAAAAATTAAGGGTCGTGATTGCCGGTGACGGAGGACTGGCAGGGGACGAGCCCTGGGAGGGTCCGCGCCCTGGGAGGGTCCACGGGGGGCTCCAGAGTCAACGTGGGGTCCCCTTCATTCCTCGTCCTGGCCGCACGAGGGTCCCTGTGTTGGTTCTCTGTATAGCTTACGCATTTTCACAAACACTCTTGCCTGAGTCTCGCTATAAACTCAGCGAACATTTTGTAAAGAATGTGGTTCAGGAGGAGGTGGGTTTGCTGGGAACGGGTTGGAGAAAGAGGCGGTGGCCGGGAAGGGTGTGTGGGCTCCGGGCGGGGGCTGCAGGGTGGGAGTGGTCCACCCAGGTGTACTGTTTGTGGCGAATTTAAAACAGGATAAAACCGATTACAAGTCAGTCTGCTTTGTATTATCATCATATGCCTGCAATTCTATACAATGTCCGTGATAAATAACCCTGTTTGGAAAAAAAAAATCTTTTGTTGGTCTGACTTCTAGACGACTGTTGTTATTATGGTTGGTTTCAACAATACACATGTAAGCTTCGGGTCAGCAGCCTTCATGACTTACTCTTTAATGACCTTCGAAGTCTACCTGGAGAGAACTTCCATTGGCCCTTGAGACACACAGAGTCAGCTATCCCAGTCTGGCCCATGGTCTCCTCCTGTCCCCACCGAGGGACACACCCCCAGGCCTCCTGCATCCTGTCCCCAGCCGTCCACCTCACATCTGCCCTGGGCACCCACTACATGGCACACAAGCCGCAGCCCAAACAGTCTGGACGTGACCTGAAGGGCCTTCATCTCCGGCTGCCCTTCCCCCAACTCCTCCCGCCCAGGCTGCCCCACCCTCCCACACCCTGTCCCCACGGCTGTGTCCTACACAACACGTCCTCTTCCACAGCTGCCCAGAAAGCCGACCCATCCAACAAAGCCGACCTGAGCAGCAGTTCCCTCGAGGCAGCAGTCAGAGGCTCTCTCCTTGGGGCTCCAACACCATGCTCCCCAGGCAGGAGTTTGTTACCTGGCTTCGCACCTGGCACCTGACACCCCCACCCCCACCCCGCCCACAGGTGTTCAATGAGCATGTGACGAGGGTGAGTGGCTTTAGCATTGGTCTTTTCAGGCCAAGGTTTTGCATCTCAGGGAGGCCCCATGAATCCGCTGGAGGAAGAGCTGGTGGCCCTGCATGACTCAAGCAGGAGACACTGAGGACCACCTGAGTGCCACACACATGGAGCTAGCCTCAGTCGCCCAGAGAGCACACCGCCCACCTTCCACGGAGGACCCGTTCACGACCTCACGCTTTCTTGGGGCCATATCATAATGCTAAGAGATAATATTTTTACTCCAATTTAATCCCCCTCTAAATCTATAAATCCAACACAATGCCAATCAAAACCTGATCAAGATTTTAATGGGATTTGACAAGCTGATTCTAAAATTCAGAGGGGAGAGTAAATGTTCAAGAATAGCCAAGACAGCTTGAAAAAGGAGAAAACAAAGAAAGTAGTTTTGCCCGACAAGATGTCAAAGCATATTATAAAGTAATTTTAATAAATATAATGTGATATTAGCACATGAATAGATAAATAGATCCTTGGCACAAAAATAGAAGATCAAAAAAAAACAGACCCATGTATGTACTGGAATTCAGCATATGAACAAAGGTGGCATTTTTTTCAAATCAGGGCGGGGAGAAAGTGGATGACTCAATAAATATTGGAACAATTTACTACCTGGAAAAAATAAAATTAAATTCCTCTTTAACCATTAACAAAAATTAGTGGAAAAAAGGACATAAATCTTTAAAAAGAAATCTGCAAGAGTAATAGAAGAAACCATAAGAAAATACATTTATGGTGTTAAGGGATCTTAAAGAAAAGCAAATTTTCTTAAATTTCACTATGGAATTTAAAAGTCTGTATGAAGAAAGATAATAGAAAGTTAAAAGAGAAGTGGCAGATGAAAAAATCTTCATAACATGTAAAAAATATATGTATCCAAAATACAGAAAGAATTCATTCGATAGAAAAAACAGAAAAAGATACGAGTAGACAAAATACAGAACAGAAATTGTAAAGGGTTAATACGCGTATTAAAAGATGCTCATCTTATTGGTAAAAAAAAAAAAGGGAAATGCAAATTAATCTGACATATTTTTTCCCATCAGACTGGCAAAAATTTAAGTGTGCCAGCATCAAGTGTGGGAGAGCGGGTAGGGGTACAGGCTCTTTCACACGCTGCTAGTGAGTTTACAAATGGGGAAAGTCACTTTGGAAACCAATTTGGCAAAATCTCTATTAAAATTTAATAAGCAGCTTGCCTGTCTTCTTTTCTTCTTGAATATTCAGTCCAAAAACCACTGACTAAGGCTGAGCAGGGGAGGTGCCCACACCAGAGAGAAGGGGGGCAGCTCCGCATGCGGGTGGGAGGCTGAATGGGCTTCAGCCAGGGGAGATTTCCAGGGGTATCAAAGGCGTGGCTGGGGTGAGGGGGCGTCCGAGCAGTGGAGCATGGGGTATCGGAGCTGTAGCAGGGAGAGAAGGGTAAGGACGGTCCTTGCACACGTGGGCGATGTCAGTGGGTGTCGGAGTCCAGGCAGGAGATCCAGGCAATGGGAGATCGGTCCCTCACTGGGGGATCGATTTTGTAAGTTACTATTTCAAGGATAATAGGACCCTGGACCCTCACTGTGGGAGAAGGGAATTACGAGTATAGAAAGGGACTCAGTGTGCCCTGTACCTCTTTGCTGAGCAGCTCCAAGCCCTGCACTAGTGGCAGCCAGCCTCAGTTTCTGACGTGGCCCCTCGAGGCACCTATAAGTCCAGCACATGTGGCAGCTATGTGTGGATTGCTAGGTGATTCTTACCAGGTGACCCCAGAGGTGCACAGGCTGCAGCTGAACTTGGCCTGGAGCTGGACCCCTCCTAGGACTGGGCCACTGGGCCCCACCGCACGCCTACTACATAAAGCCACTCTACTAAGATCAGGAGACTTAGGAGCCCTACCTAATATATAAAGACAAAAGGAGGCAGCCAAAATGGGAAGACAAAGAAGCATGTCCCATATGAAAGAACAGAACAAAGCTCCAGAAGAATTCACCAAAACGGAGACGAGCAATATACAAGATGCAGAGTTCAGAATATTGATTATAAGGATGCTCAAGGAACTTAGCGGGAGAGTAGATGAACTCAGTGAGGACTTTAACAAAGAGACAGAAAACATAAACATGGAGATGGAAAACAAAAAGGGAGCCAGTCAGGAGTGAAGAACACAATATCCGAGATGAGGAGCACGTTAGAGGGAATCAGCAGAGTGGATGAAGCAGAGGATCGAATCAGTGAAATAGAGGACGGGGTAGCAGAGGACACCCCATCAGAACAGCAACGAGAAGAAAGAATGCAAAAACATGAAGATCGTTTAAGAAGCCTCTGGGACGACATCAAGCGTAACAACATTCGTATCACAGGGGCACCAGAAGGAGAAGAGAGAGAGAGCAAGGAATTGAAAACCTATTTGAAGAAATAATGATGGAAAACTTCCCTAACCTAGTGAAGGAAATCGACATACAACCTCAGAAAGTTCAGAGAGTCCCAAAGAAGATGAACCCAAAGAGGCCAACTCCAAGACACATCATAATTAAAATGCCAAAGGTTAAATCCAAAAGAGATAATTTTAAAAGCAGCAAGAGAAAAACAATTAGTTACCTACAGGGGAGCCCCCATAAGACTGTCAGCCGACTTCTCAACAGAAACTTCACAGCCCAGAAAGGCTCGGCATGAAATGTTCAAAGTGATGAAAACCCAGGACCTACAACCAAGATTACTTTACCTAGGAGAGCGATCTCTTAGAGTCGAAGGACAGATAAAGAGCTTCACAGACAAGAAAATCTAAAGAAGTTCATCACCACCAAGTCAGTATTACAAGAAATGTTGGAAGGATTTCTTTAAGACGAAAAAAAATGTGTATCAAAAATATAAATAAAGAATGGTAATAACTGCATATCTATCAACAAGTTCTTCAAATGAAAAAGAATGAAATAGTCTAATCAAAAGGGTGGCTGACTAGGTAAGAAAACAAGGCCCTTATGTACGCTGCCTACAAGAGACTCCCTTCACGGACTGAAAGTAATGGGATGGAAAACTGATTTCATGATGGACTCCAAGGGTATTGTGCCGAGTGGACTAAGTCAGACAGAGGAAGATGAATGCACGTAAATATGGAATCTGAGGATGAAACAAACAAACAAACACAGAAACAAACCCATAGACACAGAGAACATTTTGAGGGTTACCAGATCGGAGGGGAGTTGGGAGGATCGATGAAAAGGGGGACAAGAGGAAAGGGTTAAGAAGTACAAATGGGTCGTTATGGAATAGTTATGGAGACGCAAAGTATAACATAAGGAATACAGCCAATCGTGTTGTAATAACTGTGTATGGTGTCCGAGGGGCCCTAGATTTACTGGGGCGACCACTTTGTGAGTTATAGTGATTCTAATCGCTAGGTTGTACACCTGAAACTAATAGGATATTGTATGCCATTTAATTGAAAAATAAAAAATATTATTTTAAAAAAATAATATGGAAAGGGAGAAAACTGGAATGAACTCTGGTGTCAGAACGACATCGAAGGTGTGAATCATAGAGAAAGATAGATGTGGGCGTTTTGGTGTAAATGGGTGTGTGCGAACAGGCGCGTAGCTCTGTCCAGTGAGAGAGCCTGGGAGACCGACACCCAGATAGTCACGAGCGCGTGAACCGCCCCCGATCCTGGCTGCTAACACTCCGCTCCACACACCGGAAACAGGGCCCCTGGGAGAAGTGGCTGAGCCACTGATCTATGGCCGAGGAGGGGAGAGGTAAAGAAGTGACCAGAGTGACGAGGACACAAGGGCCAGCTTGAAAGGCCAACCCGCAGGCCAGAGCAGGGGCGACTTGAAAATCAAAATAAATAATGGTAAAAAAGAAGAATCATCATCGTACTAATAGATGAGGAATAGGATATTTACTAATCGCACGCACAATGTAACACCTGTCCCAACACACACACGCACACGCACACACACACACGCACACGCACACACACGCCACATGCACACGCATGTTATTAATTACAAAGCAAATCTGGCAGAACTTACCACAATCAAATGAACAAAGCCAACCATGTTGGCCGTGGGACACACTGAGATCTTGTGTCACCTGGCGGGATGCAGGGGGTGGCACAGAGAATCGCTTCTGACGAGT
>NW_006494609.1:20834311-20848380 GCF_000325575.1 Pteropus alecto
AGAATCAAAACGACTGAAAATGCACGACAATGAGATCGGACAATCCGGATCCTTCCGCCATAAAGGACCTCACTGGGACCGCGGGGAAGCTCAGGTGGGACCTGAGGGTTCAGTGGTAATCCCGTATCACCCGTATCAGCATTAATGTCCTGATTCCGATGGTCGTGGTGTGATGAAGTAAGCGAACGTCCTTTGTGTGGGAAATGCACACGGAAGGCTTTGGGGGTGCGATATCGATGGAGCTTTGTGTTGGCACCTTCAAATAAAGAGTAAAAAAATTCTCCGTTCCCCTGAGCGTTTGTGGGTGCGGCGAGGGAAGGGCAGCCGCCGCGTCTTGGGCTCCAGAGGGGACGGCTGGTCTCTCGATAACCAGTGACAGGCTGGCACGTAGCGGACACTTTATAGATGGTCTTCGAAGGAGGAGTTTTGGAATCGCAGAGCGATCTGCTTCTCGGAGAAGGGTTGCCTCTAGGACTGTGTTCACCTCTGGATTCCTTGAGGAATAGGTCAGCTTTGTGATTTGGGGCAAAAAGCCCTGTAACTCGGCTTCGGTTTCTTTGTGGGAAAAATGGAAACTATAAAGGAATCAGAGTGGACGGTCTGCCGCAGCTACTTGGAGAGAAGCCGAAGTCCCGGCCTCTGTCGCGGGGTCTGGCAGCCCCGCCAGGACCCCAGGCCACACCCTTCCTACCCCTCGGAGACCCCGTTCACACTGGCTCCTGTTTCACAGGGACCTAGGATGGGTCAGGCCTTGAGCCCGACTCCCAAGGAGGGTAAATCAGACATGGTCCACCTGCAGTCCGGTGGGGGCGGCAGACACACACACACCGCCACGACACAGTGGGGCACACGCCTTGGGGTCCCCTGGCGAGGAAAGAGAGAGACCAACAGCAGCTCCGGGTTTGAAGAGAAAAATCACTAGACTCAACTGCGAGCCCGCGCCCGTCCGTCCAGCCCAGACCCTGGTGCCGGGCACCGTGCTGGGCACGTGGGGATGGGCACGAGTGACAGATGACTCTAGCAGCAGCCACCTGAGTCTCTAAGCGGCCCACAAAACAACGTCGCGAAATAGGGGCTCCTGCCGCCCCATTTTACAGGAGACGTCGAGACGCTGAGGCCAGAGGAGGTCAGCTCACTTGCCCAGGCAGCTATGATGCCATCACAGGCCACCCTGTCCTTCCTGGCGTGTGGGGGAATGAACCGGCACACGAGCCAAGAACGCCCACTCGGCCGCGGTCCTGCCCCCGCTCGGCGCCGGCCTCCGCCAGCATCCGCCTGCCGCGAAGCCTCGCTGCGACCCCAGAGGGTCTGATGGACACCTCGGCCCACGAGGATTTACATTTTTCTATTAAAAATGTCACAGGAAGTCCACTCTAATGCTCGAAGCCACTGCCAAGCGTGCGCACGGTTGATATTAATTAAAGGGAAGGATGACAGCCTCCAGGAAAGGAATCATTTTCCTCTCTCGGATAAATGACCTTTCCGGGGAGCTCGCTCCCCCGTTCTGGTCGGTCATTATCAGAGATTACAGAGTGTTCTCAGTCAAGCCGGGCTCGCCAGCCCTGTCGCAGTGCTCAGTCTCCCGGTCAGTGGAGGGGCTTCGTTCCAGCGGACCCCGGGCCATCAAGCCACCGGCGATGACCTTGCCAGGCAGAGAGTAAACTCCGCTTGGAACACAGCTCTCTGCCCCTCAGGGACCCCTACAGCCACACCGGGGACAAGTTCTCACCCTCAGCTTTTTGGTGACATGACCTCCTCACTCCCTGTGGTCTCCCTGTCCACCTCCTCTCAGGCCCAGGCCCAGGTCTCCCCGACCTTCGTCACCCCTCCGAACAGCAGCTCCAGGTTGGCCCGATCTGCCTATCGAGCGCCCCCCTTTCAGCAACCTCCCCTCGCAGTTCTGGGGCTCAGAAGACCCCAGCCCCAAGACCCCGCCTCTTCACCAGCCCCCTCCACACCTGCCTCCTCACCCAGGGGAGAGCCCAGGGCCGCACGTTATGCCTCTGACGCTCCTCAGAACCGCCACCCCTTTCCCTCCAAACCCGCTTGGCCTCTCCCTGGCTGTGCGCTGGGCGGGTCACAGGCATCTCTGGAAAAAGGCAGTAACCCACAGCGGGCTGTGACATCGTGGAAATGAGGACACAGGCTCCGCAGCCAGCCTGCCAGGTCCCGGGCACACACATCCACAGACATAGCTGTGCACACATTCACGTACATCATGCGTGCACACGCGCACACGCTCGATCACACGTGCACGCGCACACGTGCACCAACCTCCCCGGCCTCGCTTCCTTGGCTGTCAACAGAGACAACAGCGGAGCCTCCGAGGGGGGCGCTTAGCTTGTGGCGAGCATCCGATACGGGGGACGGTGCTGGGAATTCACCTCATTATTTCCTCCTCTTGTCTCTGCCGGTCACCGAGGGGACTCGGACGGCCTCAGCGGGAGACCATGAACCAGCACCCACACAGTGGCATGGGCTGGGGGGGCGGGGGGCGTGGTAGAGCAGCGGGTCACCAGGCGGGCAGTGAGTGCGCAAAGTCAGAAAGGAAGGTGGGGGCAGGTAGGTCACCCCAGGGCCTTCCAGGCCAGTGGGGAGGCAGAGCTGGGGGGCTGTGCCGAGGCAGGGTGAACCCCCTCCCTGGCCGGCTGGGAGCGGTGGGCTAGTGCCTGTGCAGCGTACTCCCTTGCCCCGGGGAAGGGCCCCCGCGTGTGTCGCCGCTGGCTGGGTTGTCAAAACTGCCAGAGAAGCCCTGCCTTCTTCCCCCGTGTGGTCTACCAGGCTCTCCACATTTCATCTGAAAAACAAAAAGGCACCAGTTGGCCCCTTCCATGCTGCTACAGACGTATGTAGTTCTTGCTGTACTTTTAAAAAAGAAATTAAAAAAAAAAAGTCTTTAACCTCCCCGTGCGGCCTCACAGCTGGTGTCCCTGTGGCCGCCGGCCATCGGCTCTGTCCCGAGAGCTTTCCGTGGGCTCTCATTGTCAGCCTGTCCACGTGGGCAGGACGGGGACCCCGACACACTATGGCAAGTGGCAGGGTAGGACTCAGACCCAGGCAGTCTCAGCCAGAACTCAGGGTTCCGTTTCGTTTTGTTGAATTAATTTTAGACTTACAGAAAAGCTGTAAAAATAGTACGATTTTCCATATATCTTTTGCCCAGCTTAAGTCAACTTCTTGGGTGACCACAGTGCAGCTGGCAAACCCCGCTCAAGTGTCACCGGGTTTTCCACTCATTTGGCTCCTGGATGCCACCCCAGGTCCCATGTTGCCGTGCTTGCCACAGCTCCTTAGTCCCCTCCGGTCTGTCCAGGTCCCCGGTCCTTCCGCGTCTCTCGTGCCCCCAGCTCTGTTGAAACGTGCTGATCAGTTCTTCTGAAGAATGAACCTCAGTCTGGGTTTGTCTGATGTTTCATCATGACTGGACCGAGGTTGTACATTTTTGACAAGGAACTTGGAAGAGGTGATGTTGTCTTCTATCAGGGGGTCGTGGTGTCATTGGCGACGTTGACTTGATCACTTGGTTCAGGTGGCATCTCCCAGGCTTCTCTACTCCAAAGTCCCTATCTTTCCTTTGGAATTCATCGACATCTTGGCAGGGCGCGGGGGAGGATACTTTGAAACCATGTAAATTTTATTTCTTTTCAAACTTTTGCCGACGATTTCAGCATCCATTGATGGATCTTGTCTGAAAAACTTATTACTATAGTGTTGGCCAAATGCTGACTATTTTTTTCTTTCCTTTTACAGTAATAACAGGAATTCGACTGTAAGGGAGAACTGTCCTTTCTCCGTATTTATTTAGTGAACCGATTATGTAGATCGGCGTGGAATCGTGAATGTTTATTTCATTCTACGCGTTATCGTCCAATACTATCACTATTTATTTTTGTTGCACAAATTGCTCCAGTTTGGCAATGGGGAGGCTCTTCACGTTGGCTTCTGTGTTCTCTCAACAAACTCACATCAATTTTCAGCAGTTTCTGACACCACGAGATGCCCCAAGCTCATCTCATATTTTCCCTGCCCCGGGCCCGAGACCCTCCCTCCAAGGGGCCTTTTACGGGACGATGGTGCTTAGAGACCAAGGTTAGGTGCTAGGTGTGCTCACTGTTAAGGGCATCGTCGCTTCCAGGCCCTCTCAGCGGACAGAGCTGGGAAACACGTGCTCCCTGTGTGCTATGTTCTGTGTCTACGATTCTATGATTCCGTGTCTCACCTGTCTTAGACACAGTAAAGCTCACGTGTTCACAGTGACACCTGGGCTTCTCGTCCAACCCCATGGGGTTCATTCCAGCTTTCCTCTTTTCCTTTTTGGTGATTTTTTCTTCGACGGTGAGAAACCCAGCTCTTATTATCTGCAGACACAGGCCCCAACTTTTTGGCACCAGGGACCGGTGCTCCTGTGACAATCTAATGCCTGGTGATCTGAGGCGGAGCTGAGGCGGTGATGCCGGCGCTGGGGAGCAGCTGCAAATACAGATGAAGCTTCACTCACTCACCTGCCACTCACCTCCTGCTGTGCAGCCCAGTTCCTAATAGGCCATGGATTGGTACTGGTCCATGGCCTGGGTGTTGGGGACCCCTGCTCTACGGCATAACGACTTATTTGTTCAATTCTCAGGGCTGTAGAGGGGAGTTTCAGAACTGCTTTGAGAAACACATTCACTGACCAGAGAGCAGCACTCACGGGCTGTGGCCCGTCCCTGTGGCCTCACAGTATCCAGTCAAGACACTGCCCTCCAGAATGGCTTAGTCCACCCGCTTAAGGATGCTTATGTCACCCATCTACAATCTTGGTCAACCCCCCTCCTATTTATGAACCTTCGAGTGGTTCCCAATATTTCATAATATGGTTTGGTTCATCGTTTGGGCTCTCATTCCGTGTCCGGTTGGTTTGGTTTACTTGGGGGGCACATAAAGGGCATGTGAAGGGCCCAGGAACCTCGCAGAGGTCCCGAGTCAGCGCGACAGGAGATGCTCAGAGCCTTCTCCTGCACTGGGAGCAGTCGGTCCTTTAACACGGTGCCCGGGCTGAGGGAGCAGCAGAGGCGTGTGGGGGCTCTGCTGGAGAGAGAAGACGGGCCAGTTGCGTGGGGACCCAGAAAGGACCAGAAAGGGACACATTCACACAGGTGCTCCCCAAACACTTGAGGGTGGGTAGACTGGCTGAAGTTGAGCTAGACAGCCATGCTGCACGGAGGCGTCCATCGACTTCACGGTGTGGTTCAACTGCACGTGGTCCTTGCTCCCCGCCCCCGCCCTCTTGCCGAGTTAAAATAGCTCGGACTCCCTTTTCTTTGGCATTTTCTGTGCACCTACTATGTGCGAGGAACAGCTGGTGTACAAGGCTGCAAACAGGCCCTTGCATATCCACAGCAAAGTAAACGTGGCTGGCGAGAATGCCAGGCACACGCAATCACGGGACCTGGGCTGCAGAGTGTGGGCACGGAAGGGCTGGGTGGGGAGGCAGCTGCAGCCACAGGGGGACACAAAAGAGGCGGGGTGCTGGGTACCTGCGCATCACTGATATTTGTTGGATGGATGCAGTGTAAATGTGGTTTTTATGTATTAGTTCCTGAATGTTGAGCACATCTGTACTGAGAAGCCTTTATTCATAAGACCCAAAGTTCCTGAATGTTGAGCACATTTGTACTAAGAAGCCTTTATTCATAAGACCCAAAGGCAGCAACAGCAACCCCCGAACACACCCCATGTGAAGAAACACCCACCTCTCGGAGCAGGTTCTTGGCTGGGTCTGGGAAGTCATCTGCTCCCAGAGCGAGTGGGTGCAAGAACTCGGCTTGGCTTCCCTGGGCAAGCGTCCTGGCTGGAGGTTCGTCCCACCTGGCACTGGCACCAGGGGACACGAACGGAGGATGAGACTGGGAGTAGCCCAGGTAGGGGCTCCCACAAAGGCTTGCAGGGAGGTGGGACCTAGGGCTAGAGGGAGGGCACATGGGTTTGGTCCTGATGGGGGTGGAAAGGGAGCCTTGTCTTGTCTTGTTTGGGTGGCTTTGTGGAGTCTCCTGCCACCCCGACGTGAACAGCTGGTAAAGCCCCGCTCCTCACCCACCTGCACCGGTCCAGTCGGGGCTGTCATGGTGGGGCTACGCACGGCCCCCACCATCCGGCTGTGCTCTTGGCCCCTGGTCACGGAGACTTAGCGGCCTTTGTGGCTCTTTGCTCTTCTGTGGGCTCGTTCGAGGGAGACAGCCTAGTGGGGGACACTTTGGTTCTTAACTCAGGTTGTACTTTGTTAAGAGTTTGCCGAAATCACTGATTTTAAAATGTGCAGATTCGGGAGCTGAAGCCCGAAGTCTACATAATTGAACGAATAGGATCCTGAGATGGTTTAACAAGCGCACAGACTCACATTATCCTACGAACTGCACACGTTATTTGGGCTTAATTTTTCTATTTCCTCGGCTTGTAATCTGCTTTCCTTCCCGTCAGATTCGCAGCGGTTCCATTCTTCCAGCCTTATGGTCATCGCCCTGACAGCGGAGCTACATCCTTGTACTCATTTAATAACTATTTATCATCCTCCATCTTTCCATTTTCAAAAAGGAGTAAGTTAAGTGCTCCAGAAATTGGAAAAAATTGAAATTTGACCTTTATTAACTGGGTTAATTGTCAAAATCTCTGCTTGTAAAAAAAAAATTAATGACCCAAAAGTGTAACTTTTAGAATTTCAAAGATTAGGTTAATGCTCAAGGAAGTATAAACTTTGACCTTTTTGACACATGTCACGAGTAACAGCTATCGTAATAAATTGCTACCTGCGAGCAATTATAAAATTTTCCCTGTGTCCAATCGTGCAATTTAATTGCCGCTGGAAACTCTGGCTTCCTTAGAGATGGCCTGGAGAATTATTTGATGCCTCTGGGAGTCATTTTCTATTTGTTTCAGGGAGTATATTTGTCCATTTGGATTTCCAGACACTGAAGTGTTTGTGGACAGAGATCCTGGCTGCTCCAGCTTAAGACGGCTCGGGCAGTAAACGGCCACACTGGTCACAGGAATAGAGCAGGGACAAGCAGTAAACAGCCACACTGGTCACAGGAATAGAGCAGGGACAAGCAGTAAACAGCCACACTGGTCACAGGAATAGAGTAGGGACAAGCAGTAAACAGCCACACTGGTCACAGGAGTAGAGTAGGGACAAGCAGTAAACGGCCACACTGGTCACAGGAATAGAGTAGGGACAAGCTCCCGTGCCCAGGTACGGTCCTCCCCTGAGCCTGGGTCCTCTTGCTTCCTCCTTAATTGTCCGTTTACTATAAGCCGAAGTAGGTGTGGCTGCGTGATGTTTCCTGTTACTGGCAGGCAGCCCCGTCAACCCTAGATGGGATTAACAGGTGGTTTTCAAATGTCGTCATTTGGGGATAGGTGCTTGTGGCCGGTCTGTTTTCCGTTAAGAACAGAAAATAAGGAATGTACAATGAAGACCTCGTTTGGGCATAGCGCCCCGAGGAGGTCCTCTGCAGACCCCAGGGAGAGTCTGGGTAGCAGTCCTAGTTCTGTCTACAAGCACCCCGTGTCATGCCCTGGTGGCACCCTCCCAGAGCCTGGTACGGCACCCAGCACATATGGGAAACTCAAATAACTGTCAGATGAGGCAACAGATGTCACCAATTCAAAGAAAGAAAGTCTGGGATGAAGCCCTGTGGTCACATGTGTCTCTCTCCCATCGGCTCGACACGGTGACTGAACCTACATTTCGTCACCTGTGAAACGGGGCTCTTGCCATCTGCCTCTGCCGCCTGGCTGAGGCAGCAGACAGCAGCAGAGCAAGTCCGTTTAGGTCCTCGTGGGGACGTGCCAATCTTGAGGGTCTTGTCTCAGCTGTGCTGAGCCCCCGAGAAGACTGGCTTAGAGTGGCTGCTGTGTCCGCCCTTTGCTGGAAACCAGGGTCCTGGCTGCCCTTCCTCATCCTGTCCCCTCCTCTGGCCCACTCAAGTCGATGGCCTTGAGTGCCTGAAGGAGGAGACAGCCTCTTTTGTGCCATTAAGAGCGGAAAGTCACTGATACTCAGCTGTGACACTCTGAGGGCTCAACCTAGTTAACTCATGCGAAACCGCCAGGCCTGTTCGGCAAACCCCGTGCTGAGCCTGTAGCATGTGTGACCGTCCTAGGCGCCCGGGTCACGGCTCCCTCAGCATCCCCGCATGTGGCACAGACGCACACACTAGGCTGCTGTCCACCCCAGAACCCGCTCAGCACCCACGTCTCACAAAACAACACCGTAAGGGCTTTCTCGTAAAACGCCACCGAGTCGGAGCACGCTGCCGCACGCCGGCTGTGCCGCGGTTTCTGCCACAGCTCCTGCCGAGAGGAAGGTTATTATCACGCCCGCAACTGGACCCAGCCAGGGATAAAACTCCATTTTCCTTTCTTCCTGGTAGAACTTTACAAAATCACCCATTCTGGTCCTTTTAAAATCCAAGAAATGTTCCGGCTGAATTCCCCGACCGTAGAGACACTGCAGGCTAAATGGGGTGACACTTAAACCATTAGATGACATAAGCTCCAAGCCAGTTATTTTGACAATTGCCAATGACCAAGATTCTTCTTGCAGCTTCTGCAGGAGGAAGCAGTAACTACTTCTCTAGATGCGTGTCTGGGTTCCCGCGACAGCGTGCCTTGGCGCCGGCTAGAGCATTCTCTGCGATACGAGGTCTGTGGAGGGGGCACACGATCTCAACTGCTGTCTCTTGCTGTTCAGGTAGTTGTCACTTGCATCTACATTTAGGGGAGACTGTGCCTTGAGTTGCCTGTAAGATTTATTTGAAAACTTAAAGCCAAGAAATTCGGAGGCGCCTATTGGACAGTTCCTCATACTTCCAAATATGTGCGTTTAAGTGTGGACTCTCAGTGTGAGCTATCTGCCAGGTCTGGATGAGGCAGGACGATGTGACAGTGGCGCACTGACCTGAGGTCACCTGAAATCCTAGGACCACCGGGAAGACTCTGCTGTTCGTGCAAGACCCAAGCCCTCCTGGGTTGGGATACACTGCCTTCCATTCCCCATTAGTAAGTAGGTTTATTGCCTAAGTGGGAGCCACTTACTGAACACCTACTGTGTGCCAGGTACTAGATTTACGCACATTGTCACAGCTTCTCCCAGCAACCTTGTATGGTACTTGCATTTTGCAGACCAGAAAACCAAGGCGCTGGGCACTGAGAGACGTGCCATGGCCACACCACGCTGGAGACAGCGCGGGTCAGGATTCTGCTTCGGCTCTGCCTGATTCCGGAGCCTCTTTTCCAGATGAGCAGTTTCTTCTCTGAGCCGAAATCCTGACTGTGGGTTCAAATGCTAACACCCCGAAGGGTGTCGCAGCCTAGCAGCCAGTTACCCTGGGGGGATTCATTCATCAGCTCCCTGTTGGAAAAGCAGGTCTGCGTGACTAAAAGGTGGAGAGATACGGGAGGGGCTCCTGGGGGACACTGGTGCCCCAGACAGGGAGAGAACGGGCACCGGACGGACATCCCCCACAGACCGCGGGCGGCCGTGCTGGGGCGCCAGCTGCTTTCGGGGATCTAAGTGGACCTTGCGATCGATCCTAAACATCGCTCCTCCCGAACCTCACGTTGCAGGGATGGAAAAGGGTGTTTCGAGGTTCGGCCTCAATCCGACCCTTTCCTGCCAGCCCCGGAGGAGCTGGCAGACAGCGGGCGGGACAGGAGAGCAAGGACAGGGAGGGGCGGCATTTTAACCGAGCTGGAACTTCTCCAGAGGTGGGGTCCCCTGCCACCGTGACTGCTGCCCGCAGTGGAGAAGCCTTTTCAGAGCTACACGAGCTGTCAGTCAGACGAGCCCGCCGGCACCAGCATCCGCATGGCACAGTGTCCGTGTACACACGTATACATACGTGTATACGCATCTGTATACATAAAATGTGTGTGATGCACACGCGTGTGCCTGAGGCCAGGCCAAGGAAGGGGCCGGCATGAGGGAGAGGGCATTAAGAGGCTGTTAGTAAAGCTGGCACGAGCGTGACAACCTAACATCCCCAATCCGCTGGTCGTGTTCTGAAGCCCACGCACGCAGGCTTCTCTGCTTTTATCTCGTTTCTAAGGGAAAGACCAGTGGTGGCATTTAAAGGAGCTGGCATCGCCACACTTGTCCACCTAAAGCAGCTATCGTTACCAGTTAGGGGAACTTGCACAGGGCTCTCTGCGGTGCCCGCCTCCGGTGGGATCAGGAGCCACCAGCAGGGTCAGGAGTCCGTCTCCCGCCCATCTTGCTGAAGCCCCGCCTCCCTGGTCCCTCCTGTGCAAGCCCGGCTGGCCCCCGTCCTCGCTCCACCGCTCACAAAGGGACCCCAATGCCCAGCTGCCACTTCCCCCGGCCCTCCTCCACCCGAGTGCCACAGCGCGGTGCACCCCTCTCGTGACGCGTTTGTTCAAACAGCCGCCTCGAGGGCAGCAAGGGCTTCTCAGGGACCTCTGACACCTGCAGCACCAGGAACACGGGTCGCTAAGCCCACCGTGGACAGACGTGAGCTGCCTGCCGCAGAGCAGGGGTGAGTTTGCTGCCTCCAGTCCCGCTAGCGTTTTCTGCCTCCCGGGAGTGGCTCAGACTCAGAAAACAGTAGTAACATTTACCACCGCGTAGCGCACGGCAGGCACTGCGCCGGGAGCCTGCGCACGCACGTCGCAGTACCCCCCACGGGAAGGAGGCACAAGACACCCTAAAGGAAGATACGAACGTCCAGAGACGGTCCCCGGGTCCGCGGCCAGGACAGAAGCAGGGCCGCGTGCTCCGAACGTGCACTCAGCCACCGTGCACTGCCTCCCAGTCCTTCACAAAATGATCAACGATCAAACGCTCCGGACACTTGGAATACCCTCCTCACGACGGTCGCCCATTCCAACGGCCACGGCCATGTCATGAGCAGCAGTCCCGCCCCTCCTTCCCGCGAGGTTATGCGAACAGGAGTCTAGCCCCAAGCCCACCCAGGACCCAGGCCCGCACCGCAGCCTCATTTAAATAACAAACTCACTGGCACATTTAAATAGGATTCGAGTAACTCAGTTTCAATTTACAGAATTTTAAGACTATATCACATAGGGTGCTGCTGACTGAAACAGGGTGACCCTTAACGAGGTTATTGGATTCTACTCCATACCTACCTGAAATACACATTTAAATAAAATGAGCTAGGTTATTGGGTCAGGTTATCGGCTACGGCCTATTGAATACATTTATTTGGCCAGATCGATAAGAGTATGAACGTGGCACAGTACGGCACGGAAAAAGCGTTTCACCAAAGCCATGGTTACGGCCAGCACTTTAAGACCTGGACTCTCTGACACTCACCCCCCAACCAATCACCTCGTGATTCCAGATTTTCTCCACAGTCGGGGCTGTTCTAGTTCTGAGCTCGTCGAGGTACTTTCTTTGAATTTTTTTTTTTTTTAATTTTCCACTCAAACATGGACATATTAAGCACCAAAACATATAGTGATGATTTACAGAAAAGTCCCTCATTTTTAAGTGGTTTAAATTAGCATAACCTGAGAATATTTTTAATGTCTCACCCCATCTCTCAAAAATAAATATATCTTCTGGTGAGCCTGTTCTAGAAACTGCTGGGGGAAATCACCCATCAATTACAAGTTTGCGTGGAAAAACTGAGTGGTTTTTCTAGGCTGGTGAAATCTAATTGCTAACTGTTTACACAAATAACACACAGAGCTAACGAAACAGAAGCAGAAGCTGGCAT
Organism: Pteropus alecto; assembly: GCF_000325575.1. Classification (NCBI taxonomy): domain Eukaryota; kingdom Metazoa; phylum Chordata; class Mammalia; order Chiroptera; family Pteropodidae; genus Pteropus; species Pteropus alecto. The sequence continues at coordinate 20,846,047 of NW_006494609.1, forward strand.
TTTTCCAATGACCAGTCTGAACAGCCTCATATCCAAAAGCATTAAGAAGAGAAAGTAAACTTTAAAATGATTTGTGAGAAAGGCCTATTTTCATGACAGATGGCAGTGAGGGTTCTTCTATGCCAATTTAATCACTTCTCCACCATTTTCAAATGCTTAAGTTGTGGCTGCAAGTGTTTGTGCCCAAGCACTCCACCTGCCGAGCCGAAGCAGGGCAGAGTGGGTGACTAAAGTGTGCCGTGTTCTCGCTAACCTAAGACAGTCATTTTGGGGCCGTTCTACCCAACTGAGGAAGAAATGGTGTTCCATAGCACTCTGTCTTCTGACGTCGATAAAGTCCTGTTCTTACGAGCACCATTTTTGTCACAGAGACACTCTTCCATTTGAAACCTGACACAGAATCACTTTTTGGTCCGATAACCTTAACCAGATAGACCCTATTGATGGGGAATTCATAGATGGAACAGTCTCCAAACTTTCAAGCAGGGACTTTGATAACTTAGTACCATTCTTTCAAGTAAATGAAGACGGTGAGGCCTGTTGTGGCCAGTCCAACTCTCGTTGGAGAGACGATGGGGCCTCGGGCCTAACTCCCGGCTCCAGCCCCGTGTTCTTCCAGCTCCATCCTAACTCGAATCTCGTCCAGGGAATATTCTGAGAACTATCCCATCCCGTGATGCTATTTTGTTTCTGAACTACGTTTTTTCCAAAGGACGTATTTAAAATTAGACTTGAAAACTTTTAATCCAATGAGAAAATATATCCGCAAATTAGCCATGAAAGTTCTAGTCTCTGGGGCTTCTACACCAGAGTAGACAACTCCTTGCGAACCGCAGTGCTTCGCCTTCTGGAAATTAGCATGTAAGTTTCAGAGACTATTTCATTTTTGGGTGAAGTATCTCAAGTACACGGCTGACAGGAGACCTGGCAGACACAGGCGTCCTCTTAGTAACAAGTTCAAACTGCATACACATCAGCGACAGAGGAACATCACAGGTGTCAGCACATGCCCACCTCACATGTAGATGAAACCTGCCACTCGTGTCCGATGCAGCAGGTAGACCTGACCTGCTGAAGTGCAGAAGGCAGGTGTCCTCAGTAGAGAATGAAGCAATTGATCTGCAGAGCTGTCTTCTCCAAGAAGAAAAACTGAGACATCCTCAGACCACCTGGGTGCAGCACTGGCGAATCACGTACACGGCATTCTCAAAGTCAGTGCTGTGCCTGACAGAACGTCAGAGTCGATGTAAAAACGTATCTGTAACCGGAACACTGGTGGCTTTCTGGGGACGGATGCTCCCACCTCCCTCCGGCAAACCATCCCAAGCCTTCACCTCCCCGAAAATTAAATGCTCTTCTTTTTGTGTTCCTGCTGCTGCCAGGCCCCTCTAGAGCACCCCCTCTGGGGCTGGTGAGGGGCCGCGGCAGGCCTGTCATTCATCTCTGAATCCCCGGGACCAGCCCAGCATGCAGCACGGGTCAGGTGCAAAGCCTGCCTGGTGGATTCGTAGGACGGTTCGCATAAAAGGTCAATTCGAAGGGCCTGTCCCACTCCAAAGAAAAGGAAAAGACAAAAATATTAATCATGTTTTCCTTTTAATAAGGCCTTTTACTCAAAAGTGTAGCTTTGAAAATCTCTAGCTTGTGACAACCCGAAGAGCCAGGGCCTCGGGGAGCCGTGGCCGCTGGGCTCCCGAGCTCTCTGCCACGGATGCCGGGAATCAAACGCACCACTTTAAAATCAGAGCCAACATTTAAAATCAGGAAGATGATGCAAGTCCTACTTTGATTCAAGGAGGAAGGACAAGTTCTTAGTACAGTAAAACAAAACACAAAAAGTAAACAAATCTTTAGAAATCACTATATGTGTCTGTGTCAATTTATATAATTAGGATTATCATCGACATTTAAAACCATTAAAAATAAGGTTGCCACCTTACCTTTTCTTTGGGACTGGGGTGTTACGTTTTTAGGGGAAAAAAAAAAAAAGATTTTGCCCAGACTCTTGAGTCTCCAAACCCCAGGCCTGCCCTCTGCTGTGCAAGCCAGACACCGCCAGCAAGCCCTGTGACCCCGGGCAGAGCCCGGGTCATCCCGCTGTCAAGGTGACAGGCCCACAAAGGCACAGCTGACAGAGGCTCCGAATTCTTCCCCAGGAAGAAAGTACATCTGCCCACAATGGGTCTGCAAAATCTTCCACGCCACCTCTCTCCCCCTTGCTGTCCCAGTTTGATAACTTGTTTTGCCTAAAAGCAAGATGGCAATCTTAATCAAAAAGGGAAGCTAGATTTTTTAAATAACTTAAAAAATTATTTTTATATAAAGCAGCAAAAA
>NW_006494609.1:20848761-20909525 GCF_000325575.1 Pteropus alecto
GCCGCCTGCTGGCGGAAGTACTCCCGGTTCGCGGCGGCGCTCTTCACCGCCCTTTCCAGAATCTCCTTCTCGCCCAGGCGCAACTTGACGGCCATCGCGGCGCGGACGGAGAGGTCATGGTTTCTCAGGAAGGACCGGTCCTCCTGGAGGGCGAGAGGAGCGAGAGTAAGTGCGCAGAGTCTGGGGATGGGGCACAGCGGAAATTCCGGGGTGACAGAAGGCTCTAGAACTTGAGGTGTATGCATGGCTATACCGTACATCAAAGTGTCCATTTCAGAAGTGTGAATTTTATTGTATGTAAACTACACCTCGATAAAACTATCACAGAGCAAAACAAGTGCAGTAACGCATCTGGCAGAGGGCTTCACTTACTTTTAAAACCGCTCTGCAGGTGCACTGAGAGCCCCGTGGCCTTCGGATGGATGAGAGGGCGAAAAGGTGGATGGATGGATGGATGGATGGACGGATGGATAGACAGACGGACGGAGAGACGGACGGATGGATGCACAGATGCTGGGAAGATGGATGTGACCACAGATGCATGGATGGATGGACGGACGGACAGATGGATGCACAGATGGACAGGAGGATAGATTTGGGAATGGATGCATAGATGGACGGACGGACAGACAGATGGGTACACAGATGCCGGGAAGATGGATGTGAGCATGGATGCATGGATGGATGCATGGATGGATGGATGGATGCATGGACGGACGGACGGGAGGATGAATGTGGGATGGATGCATGGATGGATGGATGGACAGACGGGAGGATGAATGTGGGATGGATGCATGCATGGATGGATGGATGGATGGACGGACGGACGGACGGGAGGATGGATGTGGGATGGATGGATGGATGGACAGGAGGATGAATGTAAGATGGATGGATGGATGCATGGATGGATGGATGGATGGATGCATGGATGTGAGGATGGATGTGAAGAGGGATGGATGAACGAACGAGAAGTACTTCGAGTTAGTGACTCGAAGGCACACTTTAAAAACACCAGTGAAAACTTGTTTGTTGTATCATATGAATTAGAAATTATAGAGAAGTATTAAATTTTTAAAATCTATCTTCTAACCAACAATGCCTCAAAATGATTCTTTCTCTAAGTATAAATGTGTTAAATAAGAAAATGTTAAGTTGAATGAAAAATGTCACATACCATGATTTTGCTAGAGAATTACAGTAATTTATATTTAGGAAGGATTCTTACTAAGCATCTTTTAAAACATCACACATCTCAAACCCTCATTCAATCAATCTAATTACCTCAACGGTTGTTTTATATGTCTTTAAAAGAAGCGAGGCTCGATCTTCAAGAAATGTCCAAAGTTTGACCTCGTTGTCCCAGCTCACGGGATACTCAGAGTTGCCCAAAGTGAAGATTCTATCGATAGCATTGTCTCCTAGCAAATGTTCTTTCAATTCTTCTACAAGAAATACACACGGCCATCTGTTAGGTGGGGAAATAGCACCCCATTTCCTCATTTTAACAGGCGATCCACCTTACAAGATGTCTTCTCCAACAATGCCATTTTCCTTGGCTTAGAGCTCTCCGCGATCAGCCGGCCAGGCCATTTCCAGACTGTGCAGAGCAGGTAGGGCTACATGGGGGGTGGGAACCAAGGCGCGTCTTCCTGAGCTGGAAGCCAGAAGGAGCCTCAGCACAGCTCCCCCCTCACTGTTCGTGGTTTTTATGACGGACACCGAGAGCTTTAGACAGTTTCTCAAGATACTTTTTAAAGACAATCTCTAGCAACGCTAAATATACATGACTTACTATTGAATTGTACACTTGAAACTTACTGGATTTCCAATGTCACCATAATAAAAAAATAATAAAATAAGAAGAATAATAAAGATAATCTATAGCAACATTTTGACAATACCCTTCCTACAAGCCATGGGTTCAGTCACACCAACTGAGCAAAAGGGTAAAAACGAGCAGCAGCACGACACTCCAGCGACCCTGCTAAATTTAAGTCTGATTGGTGCCTCTTCCAGTAGTCGACCTGACAAAACTATCTGTCTCACCTTATAACAAGTAAGCCACGAAGAAAAACAAGAAAATGGACCATGAAAATCACAGTTAATGAAAAATGTGCCTATGTCCCTCACTTGTCAGGAATTTAAACAGGAATTACAAATAAACGCAAGTGAACATCTCGATCACCTTCGAATATTCTTAAGAGGAAGAAAGAGTTCAGCAACTGCTCTGAGCGTTTTATCTCTGGGCACATTATCTTCAAAAGACCAAAACATGCCGATCCTATTCATGCCCAAGAAATACACCCAGGCTTCTTATGTAATTATGAGACAGTCTCTCTTTTCAGAGCAAAATGCCCCACAGCTGTCACTATTTACAATTCAAACTGAAGAACTTCTGTTGCCAGCAAACCAAACTTTTATCAGTATTATTTAGAATAATTCGAAGAAGGCATCAATTGTCTTGACATGACAAACTGTCTCTCTATGACTAAAGAGAAATGAAAGAATCAAGACAGACCTAAAATGATTCAAGCAGTTATTTTTTTAAGAAAACAGGTTAATCTAACGTTCAAAAAAGAAATGAAGTCTACGGTCATGCCTCCCTGACTCTGATCTCAGAAGCTAAGCAGGGTCGGGCCTGGTTAGTACTTGGATGGGAGACCGCCTTCGAAAACTAGGTGCTGTAGGCATTTAAAAAAATAAAATAAAATAAATGAATAAAAATAAAAAATTTAAAAAGTTAAAAAAAAAAATAAAGGTCACATTTAAATAGCACTTATACATTGGTATAATCTGAAAATTAAAGTGGACACCCCCCTCCCCCCAAAAAAGGTGCCTTTCTAGGAAAATATCATGGTAAAATTCAGGATTTTTAGATTTTTGATCCTTCAGTTTATATTCTTTGTATACGGTAATTAAGATTTAAAACATGTGCCCTTAGTGTAGAAATTTCTTTTTAGAACCCCGAATCCTAAGGTCACTGCTTTCGTTTTCCACCCCGGCCTGCCCCAGATTTGCGTGCCCATGTGGAAGGCTGCGGGAGAAGCAGAGCGTTCTCTCTCTCTACCTCTCAGCAGTGAGCCAGGCTCGTTTCACACCCTTAGCGCAGCAAAACCCCAACAGGGGCCTACGGCTGGTCTGGAACGCGTGGGGAGGTGAACCCCAGGTTCCTGGGGTGGGTGTCCTCCCCCACCCCACCCCCCAGCTTTCCTCCGGCTAACACACTAGGACAATTCCCTGCATGGGAGTCAGCCCTGTCCCCACAGGGGCTCCCCATCTTCGGCCGGCCACTGCAGGAGTGTGCGTTCAGTCACCCGGAGAGTGACCGGTGCCCTTGCTCCTCAGCCTGGCTCCCCCAGACCCCGAGGGCACCAGGATCTCTTCTATCATGACGTTATCTGTGAACCAGCAGCAGCTACGCAGATGTCCGGGGTGCAAACTCTGAAGCCAGCAGAGCGGGGTGCCAGGTCAGGGTCATCGGCTGCTAGCCGAGCGGCCAAGTTGCGCGTCCTCTTTGAACTGGCGCCTCTCCATCAGTCCAGTGGGGATCCCTCGCCAGGCGGATGAGAATTAACATGCGGTCTGCACCGGACCACACTTCGTGCCAGTCACGTGGCGTGAGCTCACAAATTATCGGGGTTATTATTGCCATCATCTCTTCATCGTCAATTCCTTCAGCACAGGCACCGTGTCAATTCCGTATCCCCGCACTACACGTAAGAAGAGCCCACAGTAACCCCTAACTCCTGTCCATTCAATGGAAGTGACCAAAGCCACCAAAGCACCGAGTCACGAAAGGCTCTCACTTGAGTGACGGCGAGACCACAGCAACATGGCTGCTTATGAGGGACAAGGACTGTCTCGCACCTCGGCGGGTGCCAGTTGGTGCCTAAATTGCCTCTGTGCTTTGGGACTGAGTTTCTTCTGCCTCCAACCTGATGAAGACCTTGGACCTGGTGGCACTTCTCCTGGATCCAGATGTGAAGCCGGGGAGCTGAGGACAGCAGAGCCCGCAGACTCCCCTCCACGGTCTCGGTTACCGCACAGGCTCACTGCTCTGCCTTGGTGCTCGGGCCGCTGCCTTCAGGGGGACACAGACTCGCCTGTTTAGTCAGGTATTGGGTCCCCGGCTCGCTCGCTCGCTCACTCAAAAATGAAACCCCAGACCCAGACATGTGAAGGAGCAGTTTCAGACAAAACGTGAAAACCCAATCACACACGATAGGTCGAATCTCAGTAAGAAATCCCGAATGACTTGTTTTACGCAAACGGAAAAGTAGATGCTCAATACACATATTTAACTCTTTCTGTGCCTGAAAAAAGAGGCTGGAGACAGGAACACGGTATGGAGGCCGATTCTGTTGGCAGCATCATCTCCGCCAACAGGATGCCTGGCATTAGAAGGCTTGCTGGCAACTTCAGATTCAGAACACAGACTTGGTTAACGAAGTCCCATGGCCCACATATGCCACTGCTGACCATGTGACTTCACTGTCAACTGATCACTAACTTCTCTAGGTGACTTAAACATACGAGCACACTGAGTGAACAGGCTGTCCTGGGTAATAAGCACGTCAAAAACTCCCATCTCCAAACACAGAATTTTGATACAGTTAGACAATCCAAGATTTTTAAGTTTCCTTCCAATGAAGCAGAGAATTATTTGTTTATGACAAGTAAATAATGATAACACACCGAGGATTTAATAAAACATTTCCAGGGAAAATAGATCAATTTTTCTCTCCAATATTGCCATCTTACCTCCTCCCAAAAGGTACTTTAGTTTTCAGCAATTTTACCTTTAATCTGAATCCTGATGCTTTATATATTTTCATGAAATTTCTTAAGGTGAACATATTTTTTTCCTGAAATAATTTACCTTCAGTCATGCAGAATACTCGGAGGAAAGCCAGGAGCTGGGCAGAGATGGGTGGCTCGGTGAAATGCAAGGCGAAAACGCTGGAACTGAGAAAAAGCAGGAGATCAGTCACCCGGCCGCAGTCGCCGGCTTGTTCCAGAGAGAAATGCCCTAAATCTACAAGCTGGACGTCTCCAAGGAGCGCCGAGCCGAACGGTGCTTGCAGGGCCGAGCCCGTCACTGCGGCTCCTCGGCTCGACCCTGCAAGCACTGTTTACAGGCCTGTCGCAGGCTGGAGGCCCGCCCGCCTGACGAGGATGGCGTGACCATCTCTGCCAGCAACTCCCACAGTCCAACGGACTCGATCTCAGGGTGCACGCGACACGTGACGAGAATTAAGTGGACCCATGGTTCTTAAAAAATGGTAATAATTTATGTGGAGTTCACATTTTAATCATTAATCAAATATTGACAAGTTCAATAAAAAAAGGCCTGGATAATCCATTTTCATTAAGAATGGTTCCTCCATTCCCCAGAGAACTAATAAATCACAGTTCTTGTCTTCTTTATCATTTTGCACCTCAAATGCAAGAAAATCTTAAAGAATTTAACCCGAAATTCTTGAAATCACTGAGTATCACGACTTCATTACAGAAACTAATGGTGGCAAAGAATTAAGTGAAACAAATTGATCCAGGTCATTAACCTTTTCAAAGCGAAAGACATTAATGACAGCAAAGTGCCTGCTTAACGGGGACTTTGGGCCATATGCCCTACAACTGACTGTGAGCACACCAGCAACACGATTATGTCTGTCTGAAAACGCTGGTCAATCACCAGGCATCTCAATGGTCTAACCTCACTGTGTAACAGGGATAAAGGAATTAAGACAAACTACCGTAGAGAAGTTTTGGTAATACACCAATTAAACATCATGCAACTGGAACTCTTTCAAGCACCACAGGGAAGAGCTGACCGCTGTTTTCTACGTACGTGGGGATGCCAGCGCGAGCCAAGACCTCGGCCTTCATCGCGTAGAGCCTGTCACTTTTACTCACTCCGAGCTTTATTTTCACTCTGTCGTGTGAATTATTGTCAAAGAAAAAACCACTGTGGATCACAAACTCTGCATTTGACCGAGTGCCATAAAAAATGTAAATCTGAGATGCAGTAAAGAAAAAAATAAAGGGACATAAAAGAAACTTAACATCCATTCTTAACAGAGCAGGACAAAGGATCAGTTCTCATATACTTAATATGGCTTTACACTAATGGAACAAAACAGCTCTGAAGTGATTATACACCTATTCTGTGCATTGCATGTAGCCGGGTGAAGTTAGGGCGAGGCGCGCAGTTCCCCAATTTCCCACCTGTCAGAGGGGGAGGAAGGGCCTCACCTCCCGGCCAGGCCAGCAAGGGCCTTGCTAATACACAAAGGAGCCCGGAGGCGTCCCCCACGTCCCCCACCTCCCTCGTGATGCTCTCCCTCTGATGGACAGGAAGACTATTTGTTACTATTACTTTGAAATTCACCACGTTCTTCCTCCCCTTTCAACACAAGAGTATCTTCTGGAGCAATGTCTGTCAGAAATTCATTTCTAGATCCTGTGGCAATTCTGCACCCGGCAGGAGGGCTCATTAGCTTTTCTACAGAAATAGATCAGTACTTGGTTAGACTAACATTTTCATTTGGCTCAATTGGAACGTGGTCTACGTCGTTGTTTTCTTTTTTGTGTATTATCTGCTTGGTCAGCAAACTGACAGACAGAACGCAGGTATTTATAGGGGCATATTTTCAAACTTACTGAAATCCTGCCCCTGCCCAAATTATTAGATTAAAAATTCACAGATTAAAGCGAAAAGACAAAAAGATAGGTCTTAGAGTTCCTGATTCCCGTATGTTTTTGCCACTTAAATAAACTGCTGCTTTATAAAGAAGGTTCTAGTCAACAGAAATAAAAAAAAAATGAAAACAATGCAGTTTATAAAATTGGAAAATTCTTTCTACTGTCATAACAACAAAGTTTATTTTCAGCTACAAATTTTAGGTCATTACAAATATTAAGCTGATTGTGCAAATAACTGCATTTGAATCTTTTTCCTTTGTGGATCCAAAGGCCCAGCGTAAAGCATGATGTTACAACAGCTTCCAGTCTCAAGACGTGTTTCCAAAACAACCCTAAGTGTCAGTCCCGAACGTGTCTGCCTGAGGTAAACCCCTTTTTAACATCACCAAGGCGGCACCGCCTGGGTGCCCAGCGCTAGCCCGCGTCAGACGCCATGGCCACCCACCTGCTCTCCGGCCCGGAAGTCCCGCAGAGCCACACACTCGCAGCGGTCGTCCTCCAGGTTATAGCCAGTGGTGATCTAGAGGGCGACACGGAGTCCAGGTGTCCATGGTCTCCCTCGTGAGGGCCTCTTTTCGGCAATTAGAGGATAAAAAGCTACCCAAGTCCTTTTTTAAAAAAAGGGTGCATGCATCGTGCGGTGCTTTGTAAAACTGAGCTGAGAAATGCTCGGTTATGTTAATTAATACTATTCACACTAGAAATTCTTGTAGAAGATTCTGCATCTGAAGTAAAGGACTACTCTTAGGAAACATAGCATATAGATTATCACTTGCTGGTCTCAACCAAACATAAACCATTTATTACAAAGTCACTGCCTCCGAGGCCCCCAGCGGGCAATGCTGTGGCACCCACCCCCCCACAGTCGGATCCAGGACCCCGGAGAACCCGGATTGACTTGCAAATATTGTCTTTATCTAACGTTTGGCCTTTAAGAAACTGAAGTGGGTTTTCCACTGGATAAAGACTTGGCACACCAGTCACAAGGAAACACTCCACACCTCAGCCAGTGGGCATTTTTATCTCCTAAATGATCCTCGGATTGTTTCCTCCCTCCTTGCTCCCTGTGTGGCTGATGGCCTCGTTCTTTGGTGCCTAACTTATCACTTGCAAAAACCTTCCAACTGGCCTCCGATCCCAGCACTGTCCGCCTGCATCCTTAGCGACATTACAACGTGGATCTCCCATCTAAAACCTTCCAGCGCCACTGGACTCTGTCTTCAGAAAAAAAAATCCAAATTCTTGAGCAAGGACAGTCAACGAGGGAGCCCAGGCGTTCCTTCGGCCTCCTGACACACCAGCAGCCTGCTGCACCGGCCACTGTGCTCGCTCGTGCCTGGAACTGCCCGCTGCCATTCTGCCTGAGCCCTCGCCCCGGCCTGGGTCTGCACTCTCAGAGGCCCTACACATCAGGGGATTGACCCGTGTGCCTGCCACCACCGGACAGACCTGGCGCTCCCCTCCTACCCCATGTCTGGGCGCCTAGCACGCCGGACCTGACACCTGACACTGTCTTTCAGAATACATACTTGATGCACGAACCACCAGGGGAAAGAACAGGGCCCCCAGTTTATATTCAAAGTCCACTTCGGGAGTCTGTCCGCCCCCCACCCAGTCTCTCAGGTTATCTGTAAATGTTCAGTAATTACTTTCAACCTCCTCATTTTATCCTAGAGAATCCAAATTCAAGACTGACAGGTGCTACTTGCTCATCAAGGTATCAACAGTTTGAGTCCAAAAGATAGACACCTTGAGTCTAGCAAATGGCGTTCTGGGATCCAAGGGCATGCAACGCACATCTGTACACCCGCTATCCCAGAACCAACGGTTTAGTAACTGTATAGCCAGAAATCTTTCACGTTTCTGATCTGTAAGACCAGTGAGAACTAGGAAAGCGATGAGAAATGTAGGAAGCTAAGTATTCTGGCACATTCTCAAAGAACAGCTTAAACACTTGACAAAATCAGCCCATACAGTTCCTGCCCAACATAAAAATCACTTTTCTGACCCCAGAAATGACCCTGACGATAAGGTAGCCGTTGCCTGTCAACCCCCAGCCCCGAATGCCTGGCATTCCAGTGTGGCCCCACAGGGACCTGGCAGGAGCATGACCCGACACGGAAGTTAGGGGAAGCAGGAGGGAAGGGGTCAGGGGCACAGGACAGGGCGAGGACCAACCACGCACAAAAAGGAATACACAGAAATTCAGGAGACAGAGGACAGGACAGGAAGGGAGGCTTACGGGAGGGGGGCTGTGGCCATTCTGTGCACAGTGCTCAGGGCTGTGAGCACTTCTGAGGTCTTGGGTATCCTGCAGACGCCCCAGGGACAGTGTTTCAGGCAGATGGTGCGAGTGCAAAGGCCCTGGGGTTTGTCTGCGCGGCTGTCTGAGGAACCGCAGGGGATGTGGCTGCCTGAGTGGCGGGAACAGGACGAGCGGGTGGCCTCGTCTGCACTTGTAAAAACCGGGGCTTTTACTTGGAGACTAGGAGCCTCATGTCAATCTACATGTTTTAGATTTTTCAAAACTCAAACAGAATGACCTTGAAAAAGAGCCTCCCTCAATTCTGTGTGAATTTCCCAATGTTCCTTCACCCCGACCCAAGAGTCACGCATTCAAACACCAAGGCTGACCACTGCGACACGCTTTACCTACTGGAACTAACACAATGGTCTGTAACCACCGAGGTGTCCTTCTCTGTCTCAACTGAACAACCTCAAGAAAGGAACCCCGCTGCTTACGTGGATTTTGCACAAGTCCCACAGAACTTAAGGATATATTATTTCTTATAGCTTGATACTGTGTCTCATAAACTGGTCTAAATCTGTTTCTCCACGTGGCTAGGAAATCAGTTCACATTCCAGAATCTCTGGCCTAGGTGTTCACCCAGCTTCTTATTTCCTTCTGCTTTTCCTTGCTGCTGCTACTGGTTCGGAATTACTGTCAGACTCGATTCTTCCATTTCTACTCCCATAAACCAGGTTTTTGGGACACTGTTAGAAGCGTACAGCGTTGCTGGGTTACAAATTTCTATCTACTCTCTCGGTGACAGAATAGACAAACAGTCGTCAGGACAGACAGGCACACAAAAGAAAATCTACTGTCTGAAAAGCTGAGCCTTAACTTCAAGTACCTCATTTTAAAAAAGAGATTAACTGTTAATACACATAACAACACCACTTCGTAGTGTGAGAACAGACTCTCAAATTCTACCAGATAAAATTTCCCATGAAGTCCTCTCACTGCAACGGGAAACAGGTCCACAGAGGTGTCGAGATAACTATGCAGGGAAAATAACCCGCTACAGGAAAAGTACTAATGCCTTGTGTGAACCTTCTAACGCTTAGCAACATTTTTTCCAGGGCTGTGGGAAGTTAGAGCTTATGAATAGTATTAAAGAAAATGCAGCATTAGTAGTTGTCATCAATTCATTATTTTCATTTTGATGTAAACTAACTTTTTTCACTTTTAGGTGGAAAAAAGTGAATCGTTTAATCCCATTTATGTGAAAGCAACGCAAAAACCAGTGTGCGAGTATGTGATGGTTCAAATGCACAGCAAAGGGTAGGAGACCTCGACCACTGACCTGGGGACATCCAGTGCCGGGGGCCTTGGGGCTGGGCCAGGGGCTGGGCCAGGAGCTGGGCCAGGGACTGGTGGGGAAGGAACCTCTGCATTTTACCCTGAGGCTTCTGTATTGTTTAATTGGTTTTGTTTGTTTATAATGAAGTATGTACTTTTTAAACTTTAGAAATTAAAAAAAAACCTCTAGTGATTAATCAAGTTTGGGAACCAATGATCTACTCCAAAAAAATACATATGTGTTATAGTGAAATGTTAAAAGCTATTTGTGAAATTTTAAAACTTTAATCTTATGATCAGTTTAAAATAGATTTGAAAGAAAAAATAAAGAACAGAGAATGTAAAATTTTGTTAATGAAAATAAATGATAAAATATGCTATTTCTTAAAATGGCTAATTAAATTAAGCATATGTAAATTAAGGCGAAAATATAATCATAAGGTGGAAGTCCTCATCCTCTGTAACTTAGGAGTGTCCCTGTCGCTGGACCTCCCCAGAGCAGCACGAGGGTATCCATTACATGTGTACCGGCCACTTTGTGGAATTAGATGTGAAATACTCATTTACGGCATTTTCCCAGTCTATTTATAATACTGCTAATAATAACCTAGGAAGCTGATGAAAAAGCTGAGAAAAAATGAACAAAAAATTAACCAAGCCAGTATACCGGTACAATGCTTAAAAATCCAGAACATCCTGAAGTTGGTCCTGTTTTGATCTACTAGTATCAGGAAGCCTTTCTCAGACAAGGAGCCCGCGTCCCTCTTTGTTGCCTGGAATCCAAAGAATGCAGAAGCGGCGAGGGAAGGAAGGCTCCCTCCTTCCCGCTCAGCACCCTACTTAACAATCGCTGTCAAACGCCCGTTTTCCTAACGTCTGCCGCCCGGTGCTTCCCACACCTGATGATGCCAACGTGAGTCCGGAGCTCAAGGCCAAGAGCGGAGCCCGCGCCTGAGCAAAAGCAGCCAAGCACCGGCCGGGCCGCGGCGTGTCGGCATGTCAGGTGAACACGGGGAGGGAAGGGACCAGAGAACAAGCAGCGCATAACCGGAAACGGAGTCAGCGAAGGGAGAAAGCAAGGGACTCGAAAGGAAAAAAGAGAAAGAAGGTTTTCTCAGTAAATCACTATTTTTTACAAGAATGTGAAAAAAGAGACTTTGGTTTAGTCTGTGGTTCGATAGGAGAATGAAGGTTTGGGCTGGAATTCCGGCTTGGCAGACAAATGCAGTTCGCTGTGGTTTCTGAAAGTGATGCAAGACTCGAGTCCCCGGTATTGGAGTTTAAGCAAACACGGGGAGGGGAGGAGAACCCCAGCCCGGAGTTGTGGGCGGCGGGGAGGGGTGTTTGCTCCCTTTGCAGGAGGCGGTCGGGGCAGAAAGTGGTTTGGAGGCGGAATGTCCACTTTCCAGCTTAACCACAACAGCTCCCCCGACTACACACCACACAGAGGAGGTCGTTACCAGGCCGTTGGTGTGATTGCACATGTCCCATAGAGGAATCAGCGCCAGGGTCACCCGGGAACCGTCCTCCGTGGGGATCTGGTTTTGCCGCGTCATAACGGAAGAGACTGCCCACCTGCAACGACCAGAGAGAGGAGGGTGACGCGCGGACGCGCAGAGCCATCGCGGTACCGACTCGACCGGACAGCGAGCTCTGTCTGATGCTCACGAATCTTCAAAACCTTTTCCTAAGTCCCAAAGGTGGAGGCTGGACTTCATCATCGTCACTGAAAATTAAATCTAGGGTTGGGAGTGGGGAGGGGGCAGCGGAAGGAAAAGGGAGCCGGAGCCGCCAGGAGCGAGGGAGGGAGGATGCTCCTGGGGGAGGCCTGGAAGGGGCTCCCTGGGTCCTCCTGCGCCCTGACCGCCCCCCGCCCAGGTCAACCCCAGCTCTCCCCCAGACGCTGACTCTGCAGCTATTTGAAGACTCAGTGAAGAGCAAAAAACCTAACTCCTTTCTGACCAGAAATCCTCCAAGAACTCTACAAAATGTGGAGTGCTAGTCTTTATTATGTTGTACAGAGAATTAAATCTTTTTGTTCAAAAATAAGTCCCACTTTACACTAAAATAGTCTATTTAAAAAGAAAACAACCCTCGTGAGCACCCCACGTGGATGTTAAGCCCCAACTTCTAGCGGCTGCCTCGACTGAGCCCGACCGCCCGGTGAGCGGAGACCTACGCCCTACACGGCGGCGTTAAGGCTCTGACACTCGTCCCAGTTGTCCCTTTAACTTCTGACGACTATCTCTGTCTTGAGGCTTTACATGGTGACACAGGTCACTTTTACTGAAGCAGTTCTCACTTCCGAGATCCCACATTCACTTAGACACCACCCCCCAACACACACACACACACACTCCCCACATGCACACACACATCACGACACACACTCGCGCACGTGCACACGCACATCCCCCCAACCAACCTGTAGTCCTCATAAGTGAAAGAATCCTTCAAGGGCAGTTTGTTGGCATGAGGATGGGTCTGCGAATTAGACGTTTTAGAAAGCAGGGGTGAAAAAAGAAAAAGGGAAAACAAAAATCAGTCAGCAGAATTTCATTACTTAGCTGCCTAACAGACCCTAACAAGGGCCAGATGAAGCGGGAGGCGTCCAGCCGCGCTGCTGAGGGACCATCACGTCTCACGCTCTCATGCATCACTGTCAACTTATTTGTTGTGCCCAGCAGCCGCCATAAATCTGCTTCTTCCTATTTCGATACTAGACATGGCACAAAAATATAATTTAAGGTGGACTAACTTCACCAAAGGTAGGCACACCCTCGAAACTGAAACCCGGAGCCCCCAAGGTCAGGTGTGCGGCTGGCCTCTGTGTCCTTTGCCACAATGTGCTGTGCGTCCCTTTATGCATAGATGTCAGATCTCTCCTCACATCAATGAAAGGGACAATTAAAGGCACTAATAAATGGAAAGTTCTTTCATTTATCTCTGACTTAAATCATTTGGATGGGAATCAACTTGTTATGGACAAATGAATCATCTACATGCTAAATGTGACTCCAGGGCAGAAAATCAGGAAAAGTACAGTTTCGTGAAATTACAAAATGATTTTTACAAACAGATTTAAAAAACAGAGATTGACATATTTAAATTGTACGACTATTTTTTTTTTCTGGACAAAAGAACATTTGGTAAAAATATCCAAAACTTCACACTTATGAAGAATTTTATACACTTCATATTCTCTGTTCACAACACTCCCCCCCACCCGCCCAGCACCTTAGACCTTCCAAGCACTTAAAAACTTTGTCTCAATTAAGAAATTAAAAGCTGTAACAGTATAATTTTAATCTTCAGTTTCAATTACAGTCCGATAGACAGATTGCAGTAAGTGATCAAATGAACAAATGGTTACTTCTGAGATACAAATGAAACTCTGCCGCACTGGGTCTTTGCCCCGCTGTTAATGCGTAAAGCTCCGTGTAGTAGGCAGTTTTTACTCTTGACGCATTAGCATCACAAGTACACGGTAATTTATCATCGCTCACTGTAATGTACTCGCTGGCACCGTCCGCAGGACAGTAGGGGATGAGGTAAAAGTGGCTCAAACCGTAAATCAATTAGAAAACAAAAGCTTGTGCTCAGTGCGCAATTTTAGGCAAATTATATATTACAAAAGGCTGCCAATTGGGTGTTAGCTCCCAGGTGCCCGGCTTCTCCCCTCTCATCCTTGGGCTGGTTTTAACCCTTTGGAAGAAAAGTTAACATATAAGAATATATTCATGAAATATTCTATGACGATGAAAATGAAATTACAGAAGATATTTTTACGTGAATACATAAAATAACATTGCCCTGGGGCGTTTTCTAGCTGCTACAGGAACGTCAGGACATCCTATCTTTGGGGTTAAAAAAACAAAAAAACAAACGATACCACAGTCAAGGACCGCGACGATGCGAGAATCCAAGGGACTGGAGCTTCTCGCTGCCCCTGCTTTGTAACAAACGGAACGCACAGCTGCGTCCTACAGTCCAGGAGATGCCTCCCACTGAATTAGGAAACGATCACAAGTGTTCGGGTCTCTGCTCATCCAAGTACAAATTCAGCAGATAAAACTGTCCCTCTGCCCAAAACTGACTTCGTGATAAATAGCACCACAGGCAAACGTCAGCATTGTTGTTCAAATTCCCTTTGATCTGTAACAAAATGTACCTTCGCATCCGATCCGCTGGGAGAGCTGCACATCCCCAACCTCTTTTCAAACCCTAGCAGGCGGGAGAGCAGTGTTGTTTTTGTTATTTTAAAATATTTAAATTCATTTAAACTGTGGGACACACTATGGTATTTTGAAAGCTGGTAAACTGCAGTGCGAAATCCCATACATTTTCAAAATCTGATCCGCATTCCTCTCCCCAAAAAGTTTGACTTATTGAATAGGAGAAAAGATGAGAATTCTCCAAATTGGATTGCCGAATGCGAAAACAACTTGAGGAAGAATCTTCCAATACTCAAAGATCTTTAAATAGCTTTGGACGCTACAAGAAACTGTTCAAACAACAGCGACCTCCTCAAGGACTAAAAAGATGGAAAATTCATTCTCCAAAATGTTTCCCTTCCTACTATTTATACACATTTCTTACTGAAAATATAACTTCATGCTCACAGTCCTGATGAAGTTGTAAAGAAAACTCAAGGAAAAAAATGCACAAATGCTTTCTTCAGATGAAGATTATTTTGGCTGTAGAGTTATGTAATATTTGCAGAATCTGTTAGAAATAGTTGTTCTTATCTGCTTAAAAAAATAGGGTGTGCCTACTGTATGTAATTCTGATATAAAAAGCTATTCTGCCACAGACACATGCACTTAACAGTTACACTGAAGCAAAATGTGACACTATGGAGAATAGCAAATAACTTCCATTTCAACAAAGCTCTCACTACTGTGACACTACTGCCACCTACTGGTGTTATGGTAGATAGGTCCCAGTTGCGGAGTTCTTGAATTATTTCCCAGGGCAGGGTCTGCACAGCAACTTACCGTAAACCAAAACTGGGTTTACCTAGAACGGCTACTGCTTCAGCTTTACTCAAGCAAAATTTACTTTCTAAAAATACCTACCCTACCTCTTAAAATTACATGATAGTTCTACAAGGATCTTGAGATTGAAAATGGTTTGCTTATGAAAAACATATAACTTTAAAAAGAAATATTTTTACATATCCTGAAAAAAATGCACAAGAAAAATGCCTAATCCAAATGACTCCGTATTTAAGCTGTGGACAGAGTGATTTTTTTTTTTTTTTAAACACTGGACAGAATGAGTTCTTGTTTAAACACCAAGCCTTTTCCCTGCTGAAGACCAAGTGAAGGTTTAAAAATGCATCTTGTAAAAATTGTAATATTAACCTGAAGGTACCACCTGAAAGTGACTCAGATGTTCTCAGGTGAAAGTTTTTAAGACCATACGTTATAGGGAGGATGACAGACCATACCTCACTTTACAGAGAGAAATCGGTAAGGGTTTATCCCAATAACGCCTCCTCCAACAGAAGGAAGATACGAACGTGTACTTTGAAAATAAAAATGCAAATTAAAATGGAAACCTTACACTTTGTGGCCAATTCGTTTTAGCTGTGACAGTTGTAGACATACGTGGGATGGGTGAGGGGGGTCGTGTCAGAGAGACAGTGACAGGGACTCTCAGCCACTGGGGCCCAACAGGAGCAGGGCCCAGGTCGGCCACAGCACGAACTCCCTCCCCGCCTCCCACCCCCTTACACACGGGTTTAGAAACTAGCCACAGATTTTCTGCAGATTTTAAGTGATTGATGTTTTCGCTTTCTCGAGCATTATAAATATTTGAAGCTGGAGAATGAACCACGGCCGTGGCTCGCGATCAGACTTGAAGCCCGGAGAGCTTACTTCTAAAAGAGCTCTGAGCCCAGGGAAGCACTCCTCCACTCCTTCGTCTGGAGGGATTCCAGATGAGACACAGTAATATTGTACCTAGTACAAAATAATCACTACGTTTGGGAAAGATTCATATCTAAAATCATTTGTTTGGCTTCAATAAAAAGAAGTAATATTGCTAAATATGTAAGTATGACATTTTGAAGAATTTACCATATTGCATGGGTCTGGTAGCTATGCTTAAGGAAATTAAAAACCACTACAGTCAGCATATTTGATCCTTATTAAAGTTCTATCTTGAACTATCATTCACATAAAACAAAAATAAACCCAGAAGAAATTTACATAAAACCTATGGATTACTTGAGTTTGAAGATGAAAAAATGAACAATATTCTGGCTTTAAAAAATTGATTTAGCATGCAGCTTCTCTTTATAGTCCCTTGATAAAAATGAAATCTCCCTAACAAACACTTAATAAAACCTGTCAATATCTCTGGAAAGAAAAATGACACAAATGCATTAAGTATTAAATACCCTTGGAAAAAGTCACATATTCCATGAATTTTTGATGTACTATCTTGACATTAATGTAAAACCTTGATATTTATAATTGACAGATATTTAATAAAGTATAAAAGAAGATGGCTGCTGCATAGAATGCAAATTTTTCACGATCAGAAATGAGAGATACAGACATGTACTTAAACTAAATAAACAGTTAATATGTGTTACACGAATCAGCTGCAGTCTTATTTTAAGCTCAGACAACAAACCTTTGTGGAAAACCAAAATAGGCAGAATTCGTTATTAAGTGAATCTCTAATCTAGTATGTGAAACAGCTCTGAAACACTAACGGTTCTGTGCAGGAACAAAATACATTAGAGTTAAAGTTGTTTTTTTTTTTAACATCTGACAAAAAGCATTTTTTAAATAATAGTGATAAATACGTCCACATATATGGAGAGGTATTTCCTAAAACAATTCTCAAACGCATTAAAAGAAAGACTCAAAATTCTCTAGGTGGGGAGGATTAGAATGTACAACAGCCTTTAAGACAGAAACACTTTTCAAAATCAGATCTTCACTTTTCAAGAATATGTGTCTCACCTAGACTGAGTCTTATAAGGAAAAACCAAGTTGAAAACATTTCATAAACACCTACAATGAGGTGTTTAAACATACTAAAGAGAACGTGGCTCAGTTCACAAAAAAGGCTCTTAAATACTATATTTTAAAGAATGTATTGCCTGCTATAATAAAATCAATTGTTAATTTCAAAACATATATACAGTACATCAGTGACTTGTTAATGGTTCTTATAGTATCAGGAATCACAAAATGAAAGTAGTTCTGGTAAAAAATATATATAACAGTATGCAATTAAAATGTTCTAACTAAAATATGTCTCGGGTTATATTGGCTTTACTTCTGAAGCATACATTACAAGGGACAGTCGGGTTAACTAGCTGTGGACAGATACAGCCAACTCTAGCCATAGTTCTATTTCTCTTATTTCTACAAGGACAAAAGCAGCTGCAGAACCGCAGACTCGACCTTTTGGGTAGACGCAGTTATAAGTTCTAGACACGTGACCCCAGCTCACATAACCAAGAGATTGTGGGTGCTTTCCGTGCTGTCTAAGAAATCCGTCCGCAGGACAGCCCTGGGCGCCCTCCCTAAGCCCAGCGTGGATCCGGTGTCTCAGCAAACGTCAGATTCTTTGCAAAATGGGGAGAAGGGAGAGAGGCGACAGGCAGCCCCACAGACCCATCGGAAGCCTGGACTGCACCAAGCGTAGAGGAAAAGGGGCCAGAGGGAGAGGAGAAGGAAAGAGGGATTTCCCTGGGAGAAGCTGGCTGAAGGAGCGGCGGGAGAACGGAAACGAAGGGCAGAAGGTGGAGTATTGACGGGAGAGCGAAAGATGGCGGGTGGAGGAAACAGGGCAGAATGACGGGGGCAGGAGGCAAAGGTACCCTAAAAACGACGAGGTCCCCCTCCAAGGTCTCATTAGAAGGAGCGCGGAAGACAGCACAGCTCTTGGTCAGTCAAGCCTCCTGCTCATATTTCGCTTTCCAAGTGGTATATGTCACATGGTTTAACACGGTGACAAATAGCAAAGTACCTACTAAATCTGGAATTTAGTTTTGATGACCATAAGTAAGAATCAAAGCATGGTTCGTGTATTTGGCTCTTGAGGAGAAAAAAAATCAATTTTTAAGACTTATTTTTAAACACAGATTACATCCAACCCTTCAGGAAATTCTTCATCATAAAGTTCTTTGAACTCACTCGATATGGTCAAATAAATACATCAATACACATGAAATTTAAATTGTTTGCTTTTCACTTATATATATTTAATTTTTCTGTAACAAATGTGTATTAAATAAAATTTTTAATTAAGAAAATAAGATTAGTAGAGAAAAATCAACATTGTTCAATAAACTTATAAGATTACTTCAAGATGGAAGAATTGTTCTTCATTGGAAAGACACTGAAATCTATAACCTACATCCAGTTTAAATTAAATTGAAATTTGTTGAAACACTGCAAAAGATATGCCTGTTTCAGAACTTTATGGACTACCATTTTTATGACCAGAAGATGTCCATCAACTATGAACCAAACTGAGTCATAATCAATCAATATTTTAACTGTGAACCATTTATTTAACTGTTAACCAAATATTTACTCAGAAAAAAAAATGAAGAAAGGTTAGGACCAGAAATTCATTCATCCAATAAACATTTTATCTCCTCTCTCTGAAGTAGAAGGTACCATGTGACAGGTGGACGAAAAGACACGTTAACATCGCCTGGGGGCGCTCTGCCTAGCTGCGGTCGGGCAAGTGACTTAGAAAAAGAGATGACGTGACAGGTTCCAGCTTGGATCTCCCTGTTCGGGGCCACTGTCTCCAACCACCCAGCCCTTCTTTTCCAGGCTGACCTCAGTGAGCTACCTCATGCGCGTGCGCACGCGTGCGCGTGTGTGCACGCGCATGGCTGTGTGTGTGTACGCACCCACACACGAGATTAACGTTTCTTTTCCCTCAGTAGGTGAGCTCGGCGAGGCAGGGCCTCCTCTTTGCTGACCACCAGGGAACCCCCAATGCCTCGCAGAAGCATTCGAAGAAACGCTCCCCCTGCCCTCCCAGTAGGAAGAAAGCACTTCTCCTGCCCTGCTCCCAGGACGGTGGGGGACAGCGGTGACCTGGCGGAATTAGAGTCCCTCTCTATAGACCCATAAGGGCCTGAATGATAGGTAAGAATAAAGGCAATGACGACCTCCCAAAGTACCATGACCTCAAAGATGATGAGAGGTAGGACCAGGGCAAGTGGGTGATCCAGCGGTAATCAGATTACAACCCAGGTGGTCTGGTCCCCAATCCCGGTCCCCGAGCTCGGGCCACGTGGCGCCCCTGCTGCAGGGCCACTCCCCAAAGCTCCAGAGAAACCGTGTCCCATGGCCTTTTCTTCCACCTTCCATCTCTAAGAAAGAAGAGTATCTTCCCACCATCTAGGGGTCAGAGAATCTTCTCTCTTTTTTTTTCCAGATCTTTCAACACATTTATTTGAGAAATCTCTACTCTGTTTTAAGAACTCAGCAAGGAGCAAAATGGCCCAAGTGCACCAGCCCTCTACCAAAGTCACTACGTCCCTCACCATGCTCCTCGCTCGCCCAGCAGAGTGCACAGCTTTGAAGGGTTAGCCTGTCACTTCCTGTGTCGCCTCACATCACCCAACCCCCTGTGCCTCCATTTCCTCGTCTGAAAAGGGGGTCAGACAAGCAACCTCTACTTTCTTTTAAGCTCTTAAATCCTATATTTCTTTGCCTTCTAACACTCGCCAGCCCAAAATATCTCCATCTGCTGAGGAACCTAAAAACCGCAAACCTCTTCTCTGGTCTGCAAAAGATGGCAATTCACCAGGTGATCGACGCTTATTTGTGAGGTGCACGTTCTTGCAGCCCCCCGAACTTATCGCAGACACCAGACAGAAGCGAACACTAAAGGCAATTACTGTTTTAGAAGAACATATTTGCATCCAGAAAAGCAGGCAAGATTTATTTATTCCAGCTTCGTAGCATTTTACTTTTCACTCAGCTGTTTGAGATTTCGACAACTCAGGACAAAGACTGCAGACTCTGGTTGAATTAATCAAGCTAACAATCAGAGTCACCCATCATTTGTGAGAGGGGGGCATTACGGCCACCACTATGACATCCATTTCCCTGATGGGGGGACTGACACTCAGCATGCACATAAGCCCTTGTCTCAGAAAGGGACTTGGTGCGCAGGGAAGCTCTCCCAGAGAGAGGAAGAGAAAGAGAGACTGAGAGAGAAGGGGAGAGGGGAGATATCGAGTCACCATCTGCTAAGCGCTCTGTGCAAGGAGCTCTCCGAAACCTGCACACGTATGTTATAAAGCTTAAGCATCCCGACTCCTGTGAAACAGGCACTACTATTAGTCCCATTCTATCGATGAGAAACTGATGCACAGAGAAGTTTATAGCACGTCCAAGGCCACTCAGTTAATAAATGATGGGGCTGGGATAATGACCCAGGCAACAGGTCTCCGAAGTTTAGAGCGAAGCGTCTGATATGGTAAATATATTTGTTCTCGGTGAAATTCTAGAAAAATGGTTGGCGAATATTGCTCTCATTTAAAATTCAGCATAGAGATATTTGAAAGGACATGACGAAGCTCAGAGGTAGGCAATATTAGCAAAACTAAGACTGAATCTATTACTTCCCAAACCACCAGAAGAATGCCGTTTTCAGTTACTGTCTACGGTCATCAAGTCTCAGACCCGGATGGTGACTGGAGGCCGTCTGGCCCAGGTCCCTTCGTCCTGCCCGTGAAGAACCCTGGGCCCGGAAGTCGCATCTGTATCACACGTGCAGGGATGTACACGCCCTTCCGTACGTTCTAAAGCGTGGGAGTCACATCTGTAATTTATTTTCTGGTATTTTCTTTGCTAGAATTACACCGCATTGGTGTGCCAACAACTTCCAATATTCTATTATCTGGAATTTCTATCACTTTCATCAGAACTCCGAATGGCCTCTAAGACACCCCACAGCTTTATCAATCATTAAACCAGCACCGTCTCCAAGTTCTTCCATGGTTTGGGCTACTTTCAACTCTCCTAAATGTCACGTTGTTAGGGAAATGGACGTGGCCCCTTAAGTGTTGTGCCGTTAGGCCTGAGGGACGCTAAGTCTGAGTGGCTCGAGGGAAAGGAGCTCTGGGGGGCACACAAAACCCCAGAACCGCATGTCGGGCCTGGGGTGCGGGTAAAGACGGGCCGCCTCTGGCGTGGCGAGTCCATCCTCACAGTTCAGGAGGACGCCATGGCTGTCTGGGCCTCGGCACGTGCACAGTCTCAGACACATCGTACGAATCCGCACATCGCGACCTGCTACTTTGTCACCGGCTGCCCTGAGTTTGCTGCGGTAAATCCCAATGACAACGAAATCTAGGGTTAAGGGCCCTGCCGTGCCACTTCAGGCTGTGGGTCACAGGCAGGCGGGTGGCAGCACAGGTACGGGCCCGTCTCCACGGCCCCGCGGGCACTTCTGTGGGCAGAGTCTGAGGACGCGGCCTGTCGTGAAGGGTCCCTCCTCCGTCTCAGGACTGTTCACACGCCTCCATTTTCTCCATTTCCCATGCTTAGGCTGTGCTCGAAAAGTCTCCACCAAAGAGAAAACCCCCCGGCACTATTTCTCTGGTCACCGTCACTCGAAGAGAAGTACAAACATTCTCACCAAGGGAAGGGAGGTGTCGGCTGCTGACCAAAAGGTACAACCTCTCTGGTTGGAAGTCACCAATAAAGAGTGATGGCTCAGGAAAGTCTAGATTCCCTTTTTCTGCATCTCCTAGAAAGGGAACTTTCAAATGTATTATCCTGAGTTTTAATAAATACATATTTTAACTTTATTGGTAAAAACACCTCCATTAAAACTTCAACGTACTAAATTATAGGAGTATGCTTATTAGAGTCAAAATAGAACATTATTACAGACAGTCACTTGACTAACCAAATGTAATTTAAAATGTCCATGCCTTTGGGTAGAGTAGCTGAGAGCTTTCTTTTTCATTAAGCAAAATTATTATACATTCACCTTCAGCTGGTAAAAAAAGTTCCCTCTCTCATTTCACTAATCATCTAAAATAGGTACCAGAGCTCTTTTCAAGCACTATTGCAGCCCCAGAAAAATAAAAATTAAAAAAATGAAATAAATAAAAGCAGGCACTAAGATGTCATCAATACCTATTGTCTACTTCCCAGGGGGCATTAAAATTTCTTAGGAAAAATAAAAAAGTCAGAAAGGTAAATTCTTCTGTAAAGTTCTGTTAAAGCTGGAGTCTGCCTTGAAACTGAACAGGGTATAAAATCGGGAAGAAAAGGGAGGGCGACTTGTGAGGGCCTATACCGCGCGTCACCCGCTTCTATCCTATGAGACCGAGCAAGTGACGGCCAAGCATAAGGCAGGCAAGGCAAATCCGACTACTTTCTCTTCCATAAAAATTATGCTTTGCCTTGTATTTCCTTAATTAAATGCTTTACTGATCAATAATTTTGAAATGGATTTCACTCTCGTTTTTATCAGAGGAAATGCTATCTCGCATTCTAAGAACACCGTTTTGTTGGAGAAGTCAATATCTGGAAATAAATTGTCAATGGAAGAACAGTTTAATCGGTGCATGTCTTTTAAGCACTACCTATAAAACAGATCATTATTAAATTGTTCACTTGGAATAGAAAGCAAGAAATCCAATATATTGACTTAATTCATCTTTTGATATAAGATGACTTTTGATTATAGTCATAGATGAGAAAAGACTTCAGAACTGGCTAACTCCTAACCCAGAGTCTTCAAACCTGGGGGACACTTACATTCCGGGGACAGGAAGGGCAGTGTGAGAGAAGCCTGGGGAGGGAGGAGCCCGAGGGTGGAGGGTAAGCCTGAGTGTTAGGGAGGGCAAGGGGGCTGGGCACAGGGAACAGCCCCTGGGATGGGGGATGGCGGCCCCCAGACGCCCAGAGGGCTCGTCACTGGCAGGGCAGCGGGGACGGCCTGGGCTGAGTGTGTCATATGCTTGATAAAAGCTGTGGTTAAGGGTATAGGATGGACAGGACATTATCCTGAAGGCACAGGGACACCCTGTAAAGCAAGGGGATGAAGCTAGGACAGAAGGACAGACAGAGAACGACGGGAAACGAGGAGACGGTACACACGGCAATGTCATGGAGCTCCCGCCATGGTCGCAGGCTCGCCTTAGCCATGGGGGCGGGGGGCTCTTCACGGGGGAACTGATGGAGGTGAAGACACAAGAAACTCTGCGATAGAGGACAGAAAACGGAAGTTCCTGTCCCACGCTCTCCGTTTTCTTGGGGACGCAGGATAGGGGAGCCGGGAGTGGCACAGAGCTGAAGGGGCTCTGAAACGATGCGCAGGGGACTGGGACGGTCAGATGACAGACGATGCATCTCCCTGGCCAGGCTGAGGCTGAGGTCTGATGCGTCTTGGAGTTCAACAGTCACCTGGTGACCCCTGACGACACTCCCGGGAGCAGACGCTGGGAAAGGGCACAGTGAGGGGACGTGGGTCTGTTAGTAAAGGACAACTGTTAGCTCTTTTGTAAGAGGCGTGAGACAAATGGAGTTTAGGTTTAGTCTCCAACTACTCAGGCTGGGAAGGTGGTAGAAAAGAGAACCTTCCTAAACAGTAAATGAATCTACTGCAAAAAGAAAAAATCTGTTTCCCCATCTGCACTTCCAGACACACATAATAAAGTGACATTTCCAACACAGGTTTCCTAGATCATTAGTTCTGTCAGCTAAGACTCTGTGCTCGGCAAAATGACCATTGGTTTTTCTACTCCTTTAATTTCTAGAAAAAAGTTGCAAAATCTGGAACTAATCTTGCCCTGAAAAAACCTAATGTAGAAAATACTTTCCCCCAGTTTTTACTTTTCAGTTTAACATTTACTATTACTTTCCACATTAGAAATCACTCCCCACTCCCCGCAGTCATTCACTTAGTCAAACCCTAAGACAGTTTAAGATCCTTCTTCCTTCAACCTTCCGTGACCTCCAGTGACCTCTGAATTTCTAACACACGCAGACTGCAAAATACCAGCTAGCACTTGATATTATACCATGTTAAACTGCTCTTGAGCTGCTCTGTGGCATGCATTCATTCATTCGTTCATTCACTCACTCAACAATTATTTATGGTGTGCCCACTCGAGCGAAATGCTGTGCCAGGAAATGGAAAACAAGGGAGCGAGACGGTACTGGCTTCCGCCCCCGTGTAGCTGGCAGTCTGGTGGGTGCTGGGTACTAGACACACAGGCACAGCTGGGAGGAGAGTGGCCCAAGGGGTCGGGAGAGGGAGGAAGGCCTGGCAGAGGGAGCTGGGCTCTCCCACCGAATCTGTCAAGCGCGCGGGGCTGGTAAACACAGGCTGCAGGTTCAGTCTGGAGGAAACGGGAGAGAACTGCCCATCTTGTAGTGATCACTGACCAGCGTGGAGATTGTTTTTAAATCAGCTCTTCACTTAGGAAAAAAAACAAAAGGAAGGGCAACTCCAAGGTGAAGCACATCTGAATTAGTACAAGGGCAGTAGCTTGGAGATCAGAAGGGCAGCAAGCTCAGGTTCAGGGTCGGTCCAGCCTCCTCGTGCCCACTTACAGCCTTTCTGGTCCAGGTGGGCAGAGGCTGGCCCGTGCTTTTCATTTTCAGGTACCGTTACTCGCCCCCTCACACACAAACATCCCCCAAACGCCACACTCACGTCCACCAGACAGCAAGTGGGGCCCGCAGTCAGAAGTAGTGGTGACAGACCCTTTCTGACTTGGTTCTGAAATGTGGCTGGACGATTCCTGAGCTTGGAGGGCAGATGAGCCTGTCCTGGACACTTTGCCAGTCACGCTCCTATCACGCTACCTTCTCCAAGTGTGGTCATTTTGCAAATTAACCTTTTGGTTTGAAGAAGAAAGCTAACCTAAGCACTTCAAATTACTCAGTCACCTAATGGGCACACATGTTGACAAAGAAATTGTACCTTTGGACAGACACAGAAATTAGACTGGAAAATGCCCACTGACTTCTAGTGGGAATAAGGCACCCGTTACAAGGAGGGCCAAAATAATCACGTCTTTCAGCCTCCTACCTACGCTTAAAATATACGTCCATAAAAAAAACAGGACATACGGCAATAAACATAGCAATTACCGTGATACTCCTGTGAACTACAGGATGAAACATACCTGCAAAAAATAGGAAAAGAAGCAGGTGTTGAACTTTAAAAAAAAAGGTTTTGATCCATCTTTGAGAAGTTATCATAGATTATAATAAAGGGTAGTTTCAGCCCCGAGGTGCTGGAGCACGCTTCCTCATCCTCAGCGAGCTCCGCCCACTGGCTCACGGGGCGCCACCGAGTGCCACTGAGCATCTGCTGGGTCACCAACGCCTAAGATGCGCTCCCGACGCACGGGATGCTAACGCGGTCATCGCAGGGAGGCCAGAGGGGCAAAACGTGATGTGTCACACCAGAATAAAAGACCTGCGCTGGAATTACAGAGAAGAGGGCACAGACAGTGCTGGCAAGAGATCTGAGGACTCACAGGGGCGGGGCACGTGAGCTGGGTCTCTACATGTGAGCTGGTTCTTTCCAGGCGGGAAGGTAGTAAGTGTCGCACATGGAGAGCACCAGGGATGGCAGAGCACAAGGGCGGAGGTCTGCTGAACAGAACCGCGTGTGCAGGGCAGCGTGCCGGACAGGCGCGAGGCCGGTGGTACAGCCCCCCAGAGCCTGCAGGGGGCGCTGTGCACAGGGCAGGGCTCCGAGCAGCCTCCACCCACCCGCGGGCTTGTCCCTCGTAAAACGTAAAACGAAGACGGTGCCTACCTCTGCTGCACTGGAGGCACCGATGCGTCAGTGTCCTTCCAGGAAAAAGGGTTCGAATTTAGTAAGGGAAATGCAGTAAGTTAAGGGAAATGATGGAGGCGGTCTTCTCCAGGAAAAGCAATGGACCGAAGGACGACTCCAAACGGAGAGTGGGGGCCCTGGAGAACGGGGGAGGGGCCGCTGAAGTCTGCCTGAGAGCTGGGTGCCTCTGTGCCACGGCCACCATGTCACCATCTGGGAACCAGGCACTTAGCAAATGTTAGTGCCCTTCTGCCTGTCAGGAGAGAGGAAGTGAACATATTGGCAGGAAAAGAATGCATGGGAGGGGGAGGGCGTGACAGAACCAAGGCACGCGGGGCATTCCGCTAGCAAGGGCACAGGTGACAGGGTCGCTCTGGACAAGGAAGGGAGGGCGAAGAGGATGGGCAAGAAGGAGTTTTGACAGGGACAGGGAGAAGCCAAGGAAACTAAAGGTGGACAAGACACCCTGATTCTCTTCAAAGCAGTGGCAGGAGACTTCACTTAGAATGAGGGGCATTTAGTCGAGTTTACGACTGTCATTAATGCGGTGATACGATTCCTTGTCCTTTCTCTCCTCATTTAAGCTCAGGGTCCACTCAGTCACCTGAGACCTAATGTTCTATTTCAGTTCCAAACACACAGCTTTCAGAGCTGCCCAGCTCCCCAAAACATATGCTGCGCGCCCTGAACAAAGACGCCGGCTAGTTAGACGCGAGCAGCTGCCTCCACTGCTCGTCTGCCCAGCTCCACATCCAGCTCAGAAACCCATCTGAGTCGCTTCAAGTTCCAAAGTCACTTATGAAAAGCAGACAATCTGAGGGCCTCCATACGGCCTACCTTATACGCTTGTGGGTTTATTTTGGTCTCTTCAACTCCGTACACCTGTTTCTGCTCTTTGAAACAGATGAAAACTATGAAGCATAAAGGAAATTGTAAGATATCCTGGACCAGCTCCAAAGGAGCACTTTGCTCTCCCGAAGTCCTGCCATCAAGGGCGCTCTTCTGGGGGTGTGCTGTACCCCGGCCTTCGGTCTGGACCTGCGGTCCTGAGTGAGGCCCGGGAAACACCGTTCTGAACAAGTTTCCCAGGTGACATGCTCGCTCGAGCTGCATCCAGTCACTGGGTTTCATGCCAGCTGTCACCAGGTAGGACAGTGCGGATCTGTTCTGACCTAGCCGACCCCCGCCTCACACGTCCAGAAGCACACACGTGAACATGGCAGACACCGTCTGGGAGAGGCCGAATCTCGCACCAGGCCTTCTGGCCCCACCTTTGCCCAGATCTGCCCACTTAAGGTTCTGAGTCACTTGAAACCCCGCTCAGCTGAATAAATAAAACTTCCACTTTTCTCCTTAAACTGCTGTGTATTTTCTTATATTTTATGTTATACATATGTATGGTTTGTTATTTAAAAAGTAATTTCACTTAAAAAAAAGTCAGAAAAGTCTCTGACAAGGACCACAAACTCCAGCCACACGACGTTTTTCTCAGGATCTCTAACTCTGGCCATATTATTTATTTCCTCAGAACTCTACTATAGCTCTGGACCTAACCTGCAAATAATTTATTTGTCTAACAGGTGTTTATTACGTGCCAAACATCAGGCTAGGAGCTGGGGCAACAAAACTGAAGAACGCTTGTCCTCAGCAATCCAGGGGCTCAAAATGGCTGTGAAAGAAGCTGGTGACAGCAGGCGGGTGGCTCACTCACGAACGGCCAGACTCTTCGGTCCGCGCGGCAGAGCTGTGGGTAAATGCTGTGCGCCTGGCGCGGGCAGCGCTTCCCTCCACAGCAGACCCCTGACCGTCCGCGACGTCGGCCCCACTCAGCGTCACAGTGCTGATGGCCTAAACTTCCTAGTTCAAGAACTAACCACACTTGTTTCCACAGCTCTGGGCAGTTAGTGCAGAAACGGGTCCGACTAAGGCAGGTCCTGGATTTCAGTACTATCCACATCGACTCTAACAGTAACAATAAAATAATTAACATTTATTGAGGGCCTACTATGTGCCAGGCACATAAAACATCCCAGGCATTTTACAGATGTCAACAAATCCAAACCTCACATAACCTATAACATGGGTACCCCTCACCTTCACTTTACAGATGAAAATCTGCCCCAGAAGAAACGTGGTCCAGGCCGCCCAGCCAAGAAGTGTTGGGCTTCCGAATCCACTCCTAACCACGTCAAGTGCTCGCCACGCAAACACTCACAGACAGTGGCCGGGGCTTTAACTGGCTGCGCCTACGAAGCAGGTGCTTTCCATTTATGTGAGGACTCGTGCTTTACGAAGTCCTCTTACACTTCTCATTTACTCTCCCCAGTACCATTGTACGGCAGCGATCAGCATCTCCATTACCAGAGGAAACTGGGGCTAAGTGACCTGCCATCACCTGGGTCAGGGGTCCCCAACCCCCAGGCCCAGACCGGTACCGGTCCGTGTCCTGTTAGGAAGTGGCCCGCACAGCAGGAGGTGAGCGGCAGGCGAATGAGCGAAGCTTCATCTGTATTTGCAGCCGCTCCCCAGCGTTGGCGTCACCGCCTCAGCTCCGCCTCAGGTCATCAGGCATTAGATTCTCATAGGGTCACCGGGCCCTGGTGCCACATAGGTTGGGGACCGCTGCCCTACATTATGTAGAGGCAGATCCGTAACTCAAACCTAAGTATCCTGATTCCAAATCTAGATTCCACATTCTTTCCAGTGTATTACACAAAGGCAGCAAAAGGGGGAATCAGAGGTGTCCCCACATAGCAACAGGTATTTTTAAGGATTTTAAAGCCATATCTAAGCATCTAACCCGAGATCAATCGATCGCCCTGCCAGGGTCAGTTTCGACATCAGAGCCATTGCCATTCCACGACATATACTGGACGAGGTGATACCTTCCCCCTTCTGACCATTCTTCAGCCATAAACTCTTATATAAAATTAGATCTTAACATCAGGTTACTAGGACTCTACTCACCAGGACCGTTAAACACGGAGAACAGCCCTCGGAGAACAGCCCTCACAGCAGCTTCCCCACCATTGCCATCCTCCCGAGGGTCGGCTTCTGTAAGGTTCAAGGGCACACCGCTCCTGAAACTGTTTCCTCTTCCTCCTAACTACCCTGAAACCCACAGCCTATTCTACTAGGATTAGTATCTTTAAGTTTTATGGAAGACCTGACAAGCAGAAATACAGCCGAACTACAGTGGAAAAAACAAATCCCCTTCTGCCTGACCACAACATTTATATGCAAAGACCCAGAAAACAGTCTGATAAAAACAGCAGCACACTAGAGTCAATTTATTTTATGAACTGACTCTTTTGTGCAGAAGTTTCCAGTGTGGTTATAAGCTGAAAGTTTACAGGTTTACAAGTTTATAAAAGCGACAACAACAAAAAATCTCTAAGTTAAGTCCTTAATCATCAGATTTTAAAGGGGGGAAAAATCTTTGGTTTCTGCAAATGCCAGGCCGTTTACTTCACGCTTCAGATATTGCTTTTAAACCACCAAATACCAAAACTTTAGTTCTGTACGTTACTATGTTCCATATACAGCTCGTGATAATCAACGTACTGACTTTTGTTTAAAGAAAAAAAGGCTGGATGCACAGATGTGGAAGAATCGAGACCTCGAAGTATTCTCAACACGTGTACAAAAGTTAAAGACAGATGGCGTGTAGACTAAATGTAAAAGGTAAAGCGATGAAGCTTCCGGAAGCAAACATGCAAACATATCTTCACGACCTTGTGCCGGGCCGAAGGCTTCCGACCTCAGCGCTACCTACGTTTTGGGCCAGATCGTTCTTTGCTGCGAGGCTGTCCTGCCGCTGCAGGTTTAGAGCCACCCTGGCCCAGCTGTGACAGCCAGAACGCCTCTCTCCCATGGGGCAAACTGCTCTTGCCCGAGAACCTGGGCTAGGCAAAGAGTTCTTAAAAAGGACACAGAAAACATCATCTTTAAAAAATAAAACTGATAAATTAGACTTCATTTAAATGAACTCATTTAATACATTAAGAACTTTGATCCCACAAATGGTGTCATTAAGAAAGTGAGGCGACAAGCCAGACTGGGACGAGACAGGCACAAACGTGTCTTATAAAGGACACACATCCAGAAGGAACACCTCACTGTAACGTGCCATGGACGGGGGGAGCGGGGAGTCACTGACATCTACAGCTTCTGTTCGGTGTCATGAACAAGCTTAGGAGCTGGACGGTGGTGACAGCTGCACAGCATTATGTAACTGAATTAACTGTGCACGTAAAAATGGTCAAAATGGCAAATTTTATGTTATATATATTTTACCACAATTAAAAATTTAATAATATAATATACTATACTCTCCCCCAAAACTACACATTGAATTGTGAAGACTATTAAAAAACGTAAAACATATCAATTATTTTACGTTGGTTATGTGTTTAAAAGACGATCTTCGGGCATATTGAGTTAAATACATTACGATTTTGTTTTAAATGAGTAAAAGACCTGGATGGACACGTCTCCAACATGGATCTCCAAATGGCTAATAAGCAGACGAAGACAGGCTCGAAGCTATCGGTCCTCAGAGAACGGGAGTCGGAACTGCGAGGACCCTCACGTGCCACAGGAAAGCCACGGAGACCGAGAGCTGGCTCAGGAGGCAGGACGCCAGGACGTCCGTGTACGGTGGCAGGGCGCCAGCGGTCCAGCCAGCCTGGGAAGACGTTCATCAGTGTCCATCGAAGCTACGTATCTGACTGCCCGACCTCCCACACTCTTCTCCCAAGAGAATACCGAGAAAGGGACACGTATGTCCACACAAGGACATCCACAAGCTTACCTGCAACTGCTCTGTTTGTAATGGCCAAAAGCTAGAGACGCACAGACTGTGGTTTACGCTCACGATGGAAACGACATGGCAGTGAGGAGAGAGTAAGCTGCTGCCACACCCAGCGACACGGGTAAACCTCACAGACCTCACGGTGACCAAAGAACGCAGAGGCAGACGAGTCCGCACTGCGAGTCTACCTACAGGACACTCGTCAACAGGCAGAAGTGACCTGTGGTGATAGTCCGAACGGCAGTTACCTCTCGAAAGGGGGATGGGGGGAGTACTGACTGGAAAAGGAGGCTGAGGGGCTGCCCGGGGCGCTGGCAACGTTCCGTAGCTTGATCTCGATTGTGGTTGCTTAAGGTAAAAATGAATCTATACTTAACATACGCGTACAATACATGGTAAGTCGAACCACAATTTAAAAAAATTAAAAGTCAACAGGAGTCGCTGACTCCTGTTCACCTTTACTACAGGGGGTGACTAAATGGCCCCTACCTCTTTTTCCTATTATATATTTATTCTGTTAACACTTCCCATTTTTAAAGAATGACTAACAGTCAAAAGCCTATTCATTACTACTATAATTCATCAGTAGATATATATCACTTAACTTTTTCTATTACTTGCCATATATGTCTCGTGACACTGTAAATCTTACAGAAAACAGTTTATAGCGTTCAATGTTTAGAAGCTATTATTGACCTTTATTGCCTTTAAACTATAACTGTATTTTTTATGTGGCAAACTCTTAAAAGTCACTTGAACCTTTCCTGCTTCTGAAGTTTTCTTAGCAGATTTGACCTCGAATTTTGGTAATCCCGCTCAGCCACACCTCATCCTAGAATCATCTCTCCAGGGCCCCTTTAGGCAATGCAGGTGGCTTTTTAAAATACGTGCACTTGTAAAATGCTCTGCGTCTAGAAACATCTTTCCTTCCATTTCCCACCCAGCCTCACACTCCTACAAGAGACATGGGGCGGGTCCCCCCTTTTTTAAAATTAGTGTGGAAAGTAAGGCTCAGAGAACGTGAGTAATTTGTCCATGGTCACAGAACAAGCTACTGCCAGGGACGAGGACTCTGGGGACTGCTGTCCAGCCACCGGCCTTCCCTCTCTGCCCACGGCCTCCCAGACAATTCCAGCGTCAGAGAGCCTCTGGAGGAAGAGGCTTAGCCTCCGGGAAGCCTCCTCCTCCGTCTGTCACCACCCGAAAATCGGGTCGCGTGCCCCTTAGGTCTTCATCTCACGCTGACAGAAGTGTGGGGCAGGGCAGTTAAGAGCCCGCACAGAGGCCACCGGAGGCCCCGCGGCAGCCCGGTGCCACCCAGCTCCCCGTCACAGCTCCAGGATGAGGGTCTTGCTGAGGTTAAACCCCTCAAATGAAAAACAAGTCGGTGAGGTTGGCTTGGAGTGGCTCTTTCTTCATGAAGAGTTGATGTGGCCACTGTCATGTTCGTCCCTAAAGCAGCCATCCAGGAAGGCAGTGCCTACCCACGCCTCAGGCAGAAATCCAGAATCGTGTCGAAAAGCGGTAACACCGCAAACTGGGTCACACCTGCCCCCGGCCCCACACGGGAGTCGCGCCACACGTCCAGGGACCAACCAGAGTCCCTGCCCCACACTGGCACTCGCCTCACAGGGCTTCTGATCCAGCAGGTCTCCCGAGAACCCCGCCCGTGGCTTAACACACTTCAGCAGCTCGTGTTGAAACACAAGCCCGTTTACTGAGCAGCGGGCACTCAGTAAGCGTTTCCGGAGGGAGCGAGCAGCCGCCACGGCTACAACGTGATACTTTGGAGTCAGACACGAATTCAGTTCCCGCGTACCGATAATGCGGGATGAACCTGGGCCCTGGAACAGACAGGCCAGGACGCAGGCCTCGACCTCCTCACCCATCAAAGGGGACCACCACCCGGACCGACAGGCAGCAGGGCTGTGATTTACGCAGACCCTGGCTAAGCGCACTACGATACTTCGGAGCCAGACACGAATTCAGTTCCAGCGTACCGATAACGCGGGATGAACCTGGGCCCTGGAACAGGCCAGGACACAGGCCTCGACCTCCTCACCCGTCAAATGGGAACACCACCTGGACCAACAGGCAGCGGGGCTGTGATTTACGCAGACCCTGGCTAAGCGCACTGGTCCTGTCCCCGCTTCCAGCCTGTCTCTCTCTGCACCCTCACCACCGCTTGTCACCACGCACAGCACTCTCCAGCCACAATGAGCAGCCGTGCCACGGCATGTTCTCGGCCTCCTTCAAGGTCGGGTGCCACCCGCGCCTCTGGGACGCCTCTCCGGACCCCTCCTCCTCTGCTGTTCCCCTGCCCCCAGGCTGGTCCCCCAGCTGCCGCTGCACTGGACTCGGCTTTCCACCAGACTGAGGCTGGAGAACAGGTCCCGCACCGTCGGCGCCGGCACCTGATGCTGTCACGTATCGGCGGGCCAGAGACAGAGGCCCAGACGCCGGGAGACTCCTGTGGGACGCACAGTGCAGGTGTGGATATGGGGCTGTGTGTGTGTGTGACGGAGCCTCACTCTCCCCACGGGAGTGGAACGCTATTCCTAAGTCCCCAGTATCCTCTGGTCCAACACCTAACTCAAGGAGACTCCATGTCACACCTACATCTTCATTCACTGACATGCTCTGTCACTACATCGCACATCCAGGTGACGAGGTGTCAGCACTTAGACACGGCAGCTCTATCTAGGTCACCCCTCAGGTTAGCCTACTTGCCCAACGGGAAGCTAGTGCCCTTCTGGTTCTAGAAACCACGGCCACTAATTCATTTTAGACTAATGAGAAGACCACATGAAAGCGAGGACTTCAAAGCCGATGGCAGCATTTCTGATGTAAACGCTGCCAAATAAAAACTGGCTTATTAATTTTAAATGACTTCACAGCATTTAAGAGAAAACGTGAAGCTGACACAAAGATTTTAAAACTCATTAGAGTCGGTCTTGAAATCACTGATATATTTAAATTGAAAGCTGCTCGTCTGACAGTTTTTCGTTCAGACACGCTATTGTGTGTGTCACTACGGTTAAGGCTGGGTGAGCACTTCCATTACAACCTTCACTCTCACGAGCTTATAATCTCACAATAAAAATTTGCTCCAGGCTTGACTTTTGCATACGAAAGATTTCTGCTTGAAATATATATTCCAAAGTACAAAATAAACCTGGCTGGACTGAAAACTCAGATACAAGATTACTTTTTGTACGTCTTAGGTGAGAATAAGCTAGAATAAGCTAGAAATTTAGGATTGAAAATTTCCTTTCTAAACCATAAGGGTTAAAAATAGAGAAAGATTAGTAAAGTCAGTTTAGGAGCAAAGAGAAAAAGATAACTTAAAACCGATTTATTCCAGAAACCTCAAGATCATCCTTAACTATCTCCCAAACTCTTCACATGCAGTTTGTCACTAGATACTGTGACAAACTCTACCTTAAAATACTTCTCTAATCCCTCAGGCCATCTGGTCTTCTGGCCTCCCTGTTGCAAGGTTATCTTTAAACGAGCAAGCAAAGCCAGGCCAATCTGATGGTGTGGCTCCCCAGGCTCCTGGTCACAAGCAGGACAGAAATTCCAGGGCCTGCCGAAGGCCCCCAGGCCTGGCGCCTACCACATTTCTGGCCTCCTCCTCCCCTCGCTCTCCCCCTCCCCCACCCTTCCTTCCCTCCCTCCGTCTGGCACTGCACCCTCTGGGCCAGCCCCTGGAACCAGGCCTTTGCACTTCGCCCTCCTGCCTTTCCATCAGCAAAGAACCTTTCCCTTAGGGCATTGGTGAAGGGTGTGCAGACCCACCTTCTGGTTAATCACGTTAATGGCATGCTTTACATTTTAAAACCACATTTATATCCACTGACATGTCTGCTACATTCACAAGTCTGCAAGTGCGACAGGACAGTTTGCAATTGTGGAAAATGAGGCTCAGGGATTTTGAGCCACTTGAGCAGGTGTCACATAAACAAGAACTGCTAAAGCCCCAGCTGTTTCATCCCACAATGGCTTGAGCCACAGAAGCCACAGGCATCCCAGGGAGATGCTTGTGTCACACTTGGGGAGCTGGCCCCCACAAACCTGCAGTGACGTCCTTCAGTTCCAAGGGCTCTGTCTCTGCTCGGCTCAGCTGTCCTCTCCTGCACCTCTGCATCTGCCCTATTCACCCCAACTCCAGAGACCTTCACTGACGGCATCCCCTCAACCAGCAAGTCTGCCTTTCAAGCCCCAACTCAGGCACCACCTGATGCCCCCGGCGACACAGAGCTCAGGCACTGCCTCGGTTTACCGTTTTTGCTCGTCGATGTTTCCTGCCAACTGTTTTCCTCCCATCCCTACTATAAACGTTTGGAAGGCGAGGAACTCATATTACTTTTCTACCTCTTTATAGCACCAACCGCTGAACTGAAGAGAAGCAAGCATTCGGTACAACTCCATTATCATCAGAAAATATTTCAAATAGATAGTTACTTAACTTAATAAGAAAGAGAATGCTGTCACTATTTTTTTTACGATGAGACACGTTTTCAACTACTGATTTCTGAACTAATTTCTTCTTCAGAGCTGAAAGAATAAAGTTGACTTGTGAAAGGACAAAATTACCTGAATCGTAACACGTGACAAAGCTCGAGGACCGAAGAACACAGGTGGACCCGGACAGCTCTCCAAAACCATAATTCGGGTCTAAACTGCTATATTCGTACGGCACTCTGCTGCAGTCACATGTGAGATGGAGAGAGCCAGCGATTTCGAGGACAGTCGGGGACAGGGGTGGGAGGAATGCATACTCAGATGTCTGCCCAACCACAGGCAGAGGGGCAAGTCACCAGAGTGACGTAAAGTGACATAAAGTATAAAAGTGCAGCCTGCCACAATCAGGAAGCCCTGGCTGGAGCGGACGGGCAGGCGGCGTGGCGGCGGAGCATGTGCATCATCAACAAGGATACCTGGTGAGGTGACGAAAGATGGCAGGTGTACCTGCGGAGGACCCTCGGAGTCAGCGTGCAAGGCGTGGCAGTGAATGTTGGGTGAGGAAGAACGGAAAACGGAAGCTGGCAGTGCTGGGGAAGTGTACTACACATCACCCGATCTTCTGCAGAACACGGAAGGTATTTTTTTAAGAGAAAAATACAGTAGCCCAAGAGAACATAAGCCAGTTATCTGGAGAGCTGCTGGGTTAAACCTCCTGAAGGCAGAGAACCTGATAAATTCCTTCCTCACTGCGAACTTCGTCTCTTAGAAGACAGAGGAAGAGAGAACAGGACTGACTGTCCAGGGCCACAGAAGCCTTAAGCAGAGCGGGGGTATGTTCTGTTAACTCAGGACAGTCCTCATTTATGTCCCATCAGGTCTAGCATTTGTCCCAGTAAAGACAAAGTGTCATTGTGCAAACTGGAAAAAGCTGTCTGTGAGGACGCAGCCCTGCAGCCCCACAGGGGCACTGGCCATGTGTGACTTACACGTGGAGACCTGGAAGCAACTGGTAGCCCCGCTCAGCAAGTTCTGCCTGAGCCTTCTGTGTGACGGGCACTGTGCTGGCAGTGGTGCCACAGTGGTGGCCAGGAAAGGTCTCTGCTTGTGAAGATCACACTCCAGAGGAGGAGACAGATAACAAATAAATACAAAAACAACTACAGGCAGTGACAAGTGCTGTAAAAGCAGCAGCATGCCAAACTGCAGTGGTTAACTTTATGTACCAACCTGGCTGGGCCAGGGCACCTATATATTTGGTCAAACGTGATTCTGGATGTTTCTGCGAGGCTGTTTTTAGATGAGATTAACATTTGCATTGGGGGACTGTGAGTAAAGCAGATTGCCCTCCCAAAGGGGGTGGGCCTCGTCCAATCAGGTGAAGGCCTGACGAGCACAAAGGCTGACCTCCCCGGAGCAAGAGAGAATTCTGCAGCAGGCTGCCTTCAGCCTCAAACTGCAGCATCGGCCCCTTCCTGGTCTCCGCCCCGCTGGTCTGTCTGTAAATTGTGGACTTGCCAGTTTCCATAACCACAAGCCAATTCCTTTAAAAAAAAAAAAAAAAAAAAATCTTCATACATACACACACACACACACAATCTGTTGGTTGTTTCCATGGAGAACCCTAATACACTAACCGGCTTGGTAAGGGGGCTCTGCTTTATGGTGAGGAAAAGCTTCTCTCAGAAAGTGATGTTTGAGCCGAAACCAGAAGACCGAATAGGAGATGGGCATTTACAGACCAGGGGAAGCCCCAGGAGAAAGGGCGCGGACGCCAAAGTCCTGACGCCAGAGGGGCCTGGGCAGGACTGGGGAGCTAGCTGATCGAGGCCAGAGGGCGCGGACTGTGCTGAGCAGGGAGGAGGGGGCGCCCCGTGACGTAGCGGAAGCGGAGTGGAGGCCACCTCAGCAGCCCCGCCTGAGTGTACCCTCGGTGTGACGCGAAGCCAGTGGATGCTCGTTATAAAAGATCTCTGTGCTCTGCACCTGGAGTTAGACTGGAGTGGGGAGAGAGGGGAGAGAGGTGTCAGAGTCATGCTGGAAGGAAAATGGATTCCAAAACAAGAGAAATGACAGCAGGAAAGCGCTCAGCCATCTTAAACAAATCCAAATCTCTCCAGACCAAAAAAAAAAAAAAAATCTGACCTTGAATCCTGAAAGGACTTACACGTGTGATCGTGGATGCATCGCCGGTGACCTGCTACAAATCATGGAAAGTGAGAAAGCTGTCCGAACACAAGAGACAGGCAAACGTCCCCATACTGCAATAAGAGAGTTAAACAAAGGACCACGGAGAACGGGAGTCTGCTGCTGACCCCCTGCAGGTTCTGTAAGAGCCGCAGAGCAGATGACCTGAGTGGTGGCATTCAGGTGACGCTGGCACGAGCTGTGTGGCTCTGAGGTGGCAGGGAGGAGTGTGGCATGCTGAGAGCGTGGACTCCGAGTCTGATGGGAGTTTGGGGCCTGGCCTGGCTACTGCCTGGCTGTGGGACGTTCGTGGGTCTGTCTTTCATAGTAATCACACCTCTCACTGGGCTGGTGACAGAATTCAATGACATAATGCAGCGTCTGACCGCTGAGGATGAACTACTAAGATGGACGTGAGCGCAGTTCGGAAGTCAGGCCCCGCCTGAGGGCAGGTTCTCGTTCACGTTACCATGACCCTCACCTTCTCCAGACACCACCTCTCTCAGTTAAAAACAAAACAAAATCCCCTCCTCGAGCTGCTTCTTTCTCTGAACATGTTTCTTTGATGCTTCCTTCAATATCACTTTTTACTGAATTAATTACACATGCCCAAAATGTAAGCTTCTGATTAACTTTATAAACTATAGGTTGCAAGCAGGTGTGGGACGCAGAGAAAGGTGTTTGCTGAGTGCTACAGGCCGCAGAGAGACGGGGGTGGGACAGGAGGACTCACGGTGGAAGAAGAAGTCTACTCTTTTGCTCTAAAAGTCAGAAACGAAACAGTGACCTGAAGGTAAACAGTGACCTGAAGTTTGCCTCCGTGTCAGGAGGGGCTCTCGACCCTGTCTTTTCATAGTGGGGAGGGCTGCCATGCAAACCTGGGTCTTGAGCAGGGACCATGGTGTGGCAGAGACCAGGGGATGGCCCCAGAGGCGGGCTGGGCTGTCACCGCTGAGTCTGGGGCAGGGCTAAACACCTGGGCACTAGGCCTCCAGAGGTATCCGTTCTTTACTCCCACAGCCCAGCTGGCAGGCACTCATGTCTCCTTCCTACAGATGAGGACATTCACCCCAACGGAGCCTGCCCAGATCTACCTAGCAGGCGACAGGCTCAGACCCTGAGGAACTGTTCCTTCCTCTACAGTAGGTCCTCAAACTTTGTGGCACCAGGGACCGGTGCTCCTATGAGAATCTAACGCAGGATGATCTGAGGCGGAGCTGAGGCGGTGATGCCGGCGCTGGGGAGCAGCTGCAGACACAGATGAAACTTTGCTCGCTTGCCTGCCTCTCACTTCGGCTGTGCACCCTGGTTCCTAACAGTCCACGGACCAGTACCGGGCCAGCCTGGGGGTTGGGGACCTGACTCCACAGCACACTGCATCCTACAAAAACATGGAAGGGAAAGTCGGAGCTGGCAAGCTGGGTGCAGAACAAACAGCAGGGCGGAGCTGGAAGAGCTGCTCTGAACAGGACTTTTGAAACTATGTGACGTGGGCGCTCTTTTGGATAATCTGCCCAGCAGAGACTTATTGATACATCGAATTCCCACAATGGTAAAAGACATGGTGCACCTGTAGTGGGCTGTGAGCCCACCAGGGCTAGAATGAAGCACCACATATTCCAATCAGAGCGTCCGCCAGTATCTACCCCAGGAAGAGTTAACATGCGATGTGAACACAGGAAGCAAATCTCCACGATGAACGCCACGAGCCAGGCCCCATCCACACATGGGCCTCAAACCCAAGGCCATCAGGAGGGCCTGAGTAGGTGGTGTCGGATCCACGGCACCTTTAAACTAACGGCAACAGAACGCGCCGCAGCCAGCCTGCCCGCCCGCCCAGGACGACTCACTAAGCTGCCGTCTCTGGTAAAGCAATCCTTACGAGCTCCCCAGACGCTGGTCTAGAAATTCAGTCAAGTTCACCTAAAGCTAAGCATAGTCTGCTTTCCTCCCTGGTATTAAAATGCAGCAGGGCAAAAAGTTCCAACTGTGCTTCCCCATTGAGCCGCTGATTAAAAATTATAATAGTAATAATAATTGCTGTTATAAAGGTTCCTCTACTTCCTTTCCATACTTCTATGACAAATGTTTTCTTCCTGAAAGTAGGTGACAGACACAAAGAGTGGCCGTGGGGTGGCTTCAGCCTTAACCTGAAGATCATGAAAAATTATAAAACAGGACAGTTCTTCAGGCGAGTAAGAGAATTTGGCATCGCCATCAACCAACGTGAGTGGTTACAAATGTGTCAGTTAATGCAGAAGAATGTTCTCAGAAGAGCACTTATCCGAGGTCTCAAAAAACATAAGCAGGTCCCTCTATGGCATACAAAAAATTAAAACCCAAAACAAAAATAAAACCCCAAATCCTGTCCCGTAGGATAGAGAATTTACTCACCAAATACAGACCTTGGGGGACTGGGGGGAAAAAAAAGAGGCTTCAAGAAAGCCTTTTTTGAAGTTTCTTTTGTCTCTAAACTTGTGGGGATTTTCACAAAAAGTCCTATTGACTGGACTGGTGGGAAGGACCACGGACTGGGGGAGGTGGGCTGGAGGGGGAGCCGAGGAATGGCCGGAGGAGGAGGAGGCTGCGGACATGGCGGGACCGGATCTGGGCTTCAATCCTGAGCCGCCGTCAGCAGCTCTGGCCAGCTTTCTCACCCTCGGCCTATCTCCTCACTTCTTAACTCCTGTAAAAAGGGGTGATGCTCAGCTTCGGAGTAACAATGGGGGCTCAAAGAGCCTCGTCAAGCCCCGCGGCCCACCGCTGAAATGCAGGGGCATCCACGCAACACACGCCATCCCAGGAGTCCGCCCCGCCTGCGACCTCTGCGTCCACTTCTCCCACACGGACTCAGCTACAATACCTGGGCCTGCTCTGCTCGCGGAGGTTTCTTCTGAATCTAATTTGGTGAAGTCCGTCTCAGACCCTGAGGAGACCGACGCCTCCTCATCATAAGAATAAGAGGAGGGAACGTTCTCACAGTGCTCGGCCAACAGCAGTCATGGCCCTAACTAATTCTTCCCTTCCAGAGTCTACCACTAGGGATGCATACGTAAGACCCTCCACTTGAGGTCTGTCTGCCATCCCACGTGGGTGCTTCTACTAACGCACACACACCTGGTGACGTGTAATGATCCATGTGCGTGGCTTTGTCGGACATCTCACCCAGCTCTGATTAGGAAAGTTGGAAGTTTTCCTAGAGAGACCCCAAGTCAGGTAACAAGATGAGGAAGGGCAGGAAAGCTACAGTTCAACAGGAGGCTGCCGGGGAGAAGCGTCAGCAGGCAGAGACAAGGACAGGAGACAGAAGTGTCACTCGCAAACACGGCAGACTAGAGATGTCGGAATCTGTACCTGAAGAACTTCCAGACGACACAGCCTGGGGCTGCTGGGCCTGCCCCCTTGTACGAACACACTGCCAAATGTCCTCCACAGGTGTCCTCCCTCAGTCCCCAAAACAGGAATATGTGCCACTGACATCAGACGTGACTTCCCTAACTAGGACCACGAATACGAAGAAAAAGCATTTCATTTCCTGAGTCCCCCGAAGGATGCTGGAACAAAAGCGGGAAGAAAGGAACAAAGAACACGAGAGTCCCCAGAGGTGAGGTCTGTATCTGTCTGAGTTGCTGTAACAGTGTACAAAACACACGAACAGTTACAAACATGCATCAGGTTTTCAAACGACCTATCCGCA
Organism: Pteropus alecto; assembly: GCF_000325575.1. NCBI lineage: Eukaryota > Metazoa > Chordata > Mammalia > Chiroptera > Pteropodidae > Pteropus > Pteropus alecto. The sequence goes on from NW_006494609.1 coordinate 20,890,027, forward strand.
GCCTATGTTTATGAAAAGTAGATGCACGTTTAGGATGAGTAATTTACAAAATCAGAAACGTTACATAAGGACAACATTCACACATTTAACGCAAATTAATAATGGTCAAGGTCAGCTATCGAGAACAGGCAAGGACACAGGGCAGGGAGTTTCAGCAAGACAGCCAGAGGCTCTAACGAAAATGACAAAGGAACTGGACACGCTCCAGAGAATATGCAAGCCTGGCCTGATTTTCTCGAGTTCTGGTGTTTTCTCATTTGTTGTATCAGTAAAAGCTGAATCAGTAAGGATCATAATAAAAAAAGAGCCACCTGCTTCGTCACAGACAGCGGGGAAACCACAGGCCTGTGGCTTCCTTGAAGAGCGAGCATCTCCCCTGTGCAGCGGAGACAGGCCGGACACGAGGGCTTTTCTTCAGGGAGCTGAACCCTCCGGCAGCAGGCGGGCCCATGCCGGCTCGCGGGGCAGACCCACGAGCACAGGCTTCACAGTCAGTAAGTCACGCCAGCTTTCTTAAAGTAACAGCCCAAGACAGATCTAAACGAGACTGCTCTGCCCTTAAAACCAGACTACGTCTTTGTCCCCAAACTAAGAACAAAACAGCCTTAGAGACAGACTGTGGCCCGGCCAGCCAGTGGCTAGAACAGGCCGGGGTCTGGCTGACCTGCCCCAACCCAGCCCAAGCGTGGACGCCCTGAGCCTCAGGCAGCCTGCTGCACAGCTCGGATTCCTATTTGCAAAGAGAGGGCTAACGCCGCCTCACAGCGGTGGCTGTAAGGGTTAGGGCAGTGCCAGGGAGGGTGGCTCTGACAAGGTGGGCAGGTGACAGGGGTATCAGCTGAGGCTCTGGGGTCCCTACGATGTGCTCGGGAGCCACTCCCACCTGCCTTAATCTTCCCTGTCAGTCTCGCAGGGATGTGGCGCGGGGACGGGACGTGCGCCATGGAAAAAGGCCTCCGGCCAATTCAGATGGACATCTTGAGAACAGAAACCCTCCTTGCTCCCCTTCACCCCGCACCCTCTGCTCAGTTCCTGCTATCGCAGCCGAGGGATAAATCTCAGCTCACTGCTGGGTCCCAACGCCTCCAGCCCACTCCAGCCTCTGTCCGTCCCTTCCTTCTTCGCTTCTGCAGCCACTCATACCCCTCACCCCTCAGTCAGTAGATGTGACACAGCCATGAAGCTGGTTGAGAACAAAAATGTCACATATGGAACACATTTGCCTTCAGGGAAAAATTTAAGTGGGAATGAGGTCAGGAGAATGGTATCTAGGGAGCAGTGTCATGGCCACGCTTTCAACTTGGTACCATATTTGCAATTTTTTTTTAAGTCTAAAAAATTATTTCAAATAAAAAGCTTTAAAAAAAAATCTCTGCATCCCCAGAGGCCCTCATCTCTGTCCCCAAGTGTGGTACCTCGCACTTGCTGAATTAATAAATGATCAAGAGGATACGATGGGTTAAAAACAAAGAGAAGACAGCAAATCCAAGGCCAGGAGGAGGTGGCGGCTGGTCTACCTGAGAAGGACCTCACACAGGCCGCCAGGCGGAAGGGAAGGGCCCACATTGACACAGAGAGCCCCACGCCACCTGCAAGGGACAACGTGGAATGCAAGCTGTGCGCACACTGAGAGGAACCAGAATACAGCCTCTGTCACCAGAGGAGGGGACGTCACAAAATGCACCCTGACAGCGCAGCTCGAGCACATGCGTCTATACACACGGCTACAAACGGCCTTGGACGCTGACGTATAGCGCCTGAGAGTTTAAGGGTGTTGAGATCTTTAAAGTACGCTGATGCCCAGAGGTTTTTACTCTAAGGTGATGCTCGTTCCTGAAGGCTTTATGTATGATCAGACTTCTATGTAGATGTGTTAGGAAAATGTAGGCTCAATCTGATCTCTGGCAAATCATCTCTCGGGGCTACCCTTGTGTGGCTCTGTCACAGGAGAACATGAAAAATGGGAGAAGCGACTCTTTGTATTCAGCCACAATTGCCACAGATGCTAAGAACCAAAGGTGACATCTTCCTCTCTCTCTTGGCGGCCCTGTTTTCAGCACGTTTTGAGTGTGGCTGCTCTCATCATCTGCCACAACGGCCCTGGCTAGGCAGGAGAAGTTGCCTGTTCAAGGAAGACTGCCAACTTGACTCCGGCCTGAAGCGTAAGGCAGACGACGTGGAAGCCTGCTGCAATGGATGTGTGCCTTGAAATAAATTCAGGACAGTTAAGGCACGAATGAGTTTCTCCATCTACCTACATTCCCCTGCGCCTCTCAAATTGTCTGATGAACCCAAAAGAGACACAAAGGGGCACAAATCACTTAAATTATGAGAGCGATGGATAAATAGTAAATTCATACACACGCCTCTATTCTGTTAAACTCTGTACATTTGCATTTACCTAAAAGAGCATCATATTCAAGTTCAACAACACGGGAACATGTGCATGTCCCTAAGAGAGCTCTTGACCTTAGGACAAGCAGGTGCCCCACACTGCAGTGCCTGGTGCATCAGATGGGCTTATCAATGAAACAAACAGTTTATTCACAGGATCTATTGAATTCTTTTTCATAGACACGGATGAGAAATATTTGGACTATCATTCATCTTTATTAAGTCAAATTTGATATAATGCGCTTCACTCTCACACAATCACACTACTTCAAAGTTGGGTTTAAGCCAAATCCTACTTTCCACTGATTTCTAATACAAAACTAGCCACATGTTTCCATGCAAAATGCCCAGCTTGGAGCCGAACTCTATTTTTATAGGTTTAAAATTCTGAAACAGTTTTAAATGCCATTAAACTGCCTTCAACCATTAATCCTCTCTTCTTCCCTGGTTTCTTTTTCACAAACTGACAGACATTTTACCACCACTTAGGGCTGTCAATCCACGCAAGCCTTTCTCAGCATCTGTCTGAGCCACGTTTCTAAATTTAGCATCTAGAGTTTTGGGGCTGACATTCCTCAACCGTTAGGCTGCAGTATGAAGTTTCACCAGCAGGTGCTATATCTTAACATGAAGCCCAGGAAGTCCTCACTTACTGTCCCCGATGGGTTCCGCCTGACTTTAAGGGAAGCGAGGTATAACGAAACCAATTTTACCAGAAACCAATTTTACCACAGGCTAATTGATATAAACTAGAGTAAGTTCCTATAGCATCTCATCAACATTACAGTGAAACATTAAACAAAATTCGAGGATCTGCTGGATGCTTTCAAAATTATTGGGTTTGAGGCTTCTGGTTACATACTATCATCTATTGAACATCTAAAGGACACACTGTATACTGAACAGCTCAAGAAGAATACAATGTAAACACAATGTAAAAAACGTTAAAGACCATAAAGCCCAAGCCCTTGCCCCACCATGAGGACCACCAGGGGCCTGGAAATGATTTAACCTGATTTTAAGACTAGAGCAAACAAACATTTGCATGAATTTTTAAGATTTAAAAACACGAGACCAAAAACCAACAACAGCAACAAAAAAAATGAGACTTTGAAGCCATTCCGAGCTTGGGTCCCTGGTCTTGCAGGAATATTTTTCGTTATCCTCGGCCACGAGGAATTTAATCTTGGTAGAAAAGGTTAAGATATGTTAACATGAAGTACCGTGGGGACAGGAGGAGAAGCAACTAAAAACAATAAAAAACAAAGTAATCCAATAACGTGGTGGCCCGAAGGACCGAAACACAAAATGGCAACGTAAATGGAGCATTTTTCTAACAAGCCCTACTGTAGCGAGGGCCTCACATACCCTGGGGTCCGGTACTGTATCATCCCATTTTACAGATACGGGAACGGAAGCACAGAGGCCAGGATGACGCAGCTCCAAGCATGGCTGCGGGGATTCGAACCCCAGCAGGCCAGCCCCAGAGCCCACTGTCACCACACCGCCCGGCCGAGGTAGCCGAATTCCTTCTCATTCTCAGAGGAAGATGTCCTCCTATCGATCAGTGTGGGCCTGAGGCCTCGCTCACAACCTTCTAGAGGTTTTTACATGACACTTTCACTTAGAACTAGTTAAAAGCCATATGATGCACCGTATTCTTTGAAAAACATAAAGAAATCAGTATTATAATGAGTGAACTGTCAACATTTTACTACTAAAATACATAAAGAACCACATATGGACCTTCATTTTCCTGGAAAATTTATCCATGGAGCCCTTTTTGGTATCAGATACATTTTCTAGCTTTTAAATTTTCACTGTAATCTTGTTTTCCGAAAAAACTTAGCAGCTTTCAGAACTTAGGAACAAGTGCTGCTCGTATCAACACTGGCCCCTGACGAAGTCTGACAGATTCAAACCAGATTTCAGTGACATGTCTGTAAAAATGGAAACAATGGACTAAAATACATTTTAACGTAAAAAGCAAAATGTTTACGCATTCTTGCTACGAAGTCAAGTGAAACAGTTGCACGATCCATTTCCCTTCCTTCCCCGCCCCGTTACACAGGTAGAGAGACCAGCCACTCACCTGGATGACTTTGTAGAAGTAGGCGTACTGCCGGGCGGTGTTCTTATACTGGCTGAACACGTCGTGGATGGCCTGTGTGGACTGCAGGTACCGCACTTCGTCTTCCTCAAAGTAGAGGGGAGTGTCGTACTCGCTGGGGAGTGTCTGAATGTAGGGCTGCCAGAAAGAGTTCGGGTCGGCACGCTCACACAGCAGATGAAAGGCCAGCGTGATATTTCCCATGGCCTGAAGAATTCGATCTTGAGAATACAAGGGCCCTGAGTAACCCAGAAGTTAACAGCGTAAGTTCCACAAACCTCTTTAACGTGTACTCGAAATACACATATTAAAGTTATGGAAATTATTAAAAATTCTTGTAACACTGAAAATAACGTGCATCTTTGTTTTGACAGTTTTCTACTAGGTCGGATTGCAAGCATGGAAAACACTGAATGTGGATTTAGGGGGATATTTCGCTGGCTGAGAAAGAACCAAATATGGTCCTCAGTGCCACAAAATGAAATTTTATGTATTTCCACCATTTTCGCTTTGCTTTGAACAGTCAGAAGTTATTCTCACCCAAAACTGAATTTTTAGCAGATTCAACAGTCATCAGTAATTTCCGTGGAACCCATAAAAATAACTCTTCTGCCTAGGAGGAAAAATACAAGAAAACAGTAGAATCATCAAAACTCATTACATTCTTCATTCCAACCATGTCTATGGCCAGAAGTCCCCCCTCGCAGGAAACACAACTGGAGGCCGCAGATCAGCACCTCATCTCTAATTACCAGATGTGCTCTAAACGTGAGCATTTACGGTGTGGATAAATGAGTGGAAGCTGGCTGAAATCCTGTTTCCAGTAGAAAAACTATAAAATATATACTGAGGAGACAAATCAGAAAAGGGACTTTCAACTTTAATTTGAAGCAAATATAACAACTTGGGGTAAAGCCCAAAGGTGATGATTTTAAGCTCTGCTATACTGATATTTTTAAGTTCTGAACACAAAACAAAATTTCCACCTTCAACAAAAACCCTACTGTCCACGTGAACTGCTCCCACTACTGTTTGAAGATAGAGTGACATTCCTTCCTCACACGCTTGTCTTTAAAAACAAGTTACTAGAAAAGCGCAAGCCCATAAGATAGATTATGGTTTACTAATTTTTTCCCGAAAGTATTTATTATCTCACATTCTGGCAACATGAAATGATTTTCTCAGTATGTTCTATACGTGTATTTATGCTGCTTACAGTACCTTGATTGTGGTGGTGGTATCGTGGGTGTTTGCATGTGTTTAAACTCATCAAAATGTATACCTTAAATACACGCAACTTTTTACATATCAGTTATACCTCAGTAAAGCTTAAAAAAATCCACGCACAGTGAATACAAACCATGGCTAGGATACTTTGGGCAGCATCCACACTAACGATGCAAGAGAATAATGTGTGACATCTTATTTACTCTTGACTTTTACCAATGTCTATCTACTATTTGAATTATTTCTATGTGTGTCTTATCCCTTATTATAGATTATAAGCATCATGAAGGAAGAGACTCTGGTTTTTTTTGAAGCCTGGTATAATAGCAAGTAAGGTACCGTTGACATACTAGATGTTTAACAGGTAACTAATAAACCGGTATACGGTTTATGAGTGTAACTACAGCCTGGCCAGAAACGTTGCTGGAGGCTTGAGGGGGCCTTGTAAATTACACCCATTTCTTCCACTCAAGTTCTGAACTGAGACACAAGACTACAACAGATGGTCACCCAAAATATCACCTACAGAATCCCAGAATTAGACAGACTCTCCCACCTCATTACAGGCAGAGCTGGAGCCCCGCAGGCCTCCCCGCGAGTGGCCAGCGCCTGGAAAACTTAGAGGGTGGCGAGAGCACAGCGCGATGCATGTGAGGGGCAGCCAGCTCCCACCGAGAAAAGGGCCGACCCCAGGTCCTTCTCCCAAAATCGTCAAACACACTGAGTTCCCCCTCTCTCTCGGAGAGGCAGAGAGAGGCTGCTGCTCCCTCCATCGAGAAGGAAGGATCAAGGGCGGAGGAAAAGCATCTGTCCACCAGCAGAGGTGTATCTTCTCTTTTCCTATCAGCTCTGGTTTGCCGTTTCGGTAAGTGGTATCGCCAACCCTGAGCTATCCGTCGGGAGCACTGGGAAACACGCTCAATGCTGTCCGGGCTCCAGCCCAAACCACGTCCGACCCGCCGCAGGGCCCCTCGTGCTCCGCACACAAACCGCCCGCGCCCACTTCCTTCTGTGTTTCAATCTTGGAATCCTGTGAGGCATGTCCTCTGGTCCCCTAACAGAGGCCCAGAAATGTGAACTGACTGGCCCTCGCCACTCGTTATGCGCACGGCTCCCAAGGAGGACGAGCTGGAAGGGGCTGCCCGGAGCCCAGCACCAGCTAGGTGGCTGCTGCGGCAGGAGAGGGAGCATTGGCTGCACGCTGCCCACCTGTCCGCAGGCTCAGAACAAGCCCCAGGCTTCTGCCTCCACGTCCTGTGCCCTCGATGCGACACCACAATCCAGATGCACTTAGACCCCCCCCAGACTGACAGTTTGTGAACAAACTCACCTTGATATCTCTCGTTGCTCTCAGACCAAAGCCCTCTTCTTTGAAGTCGACCATCTCAAAACCCTCGACAGAAGCTCCATTTTCAGAGGCCCATTTCATTAGATCAGGAAAGTAATCTTCTCTTTTTCCATCAAAAGTAACAGACAGGCCTGTATCAATCCACGTTTTAGAAAATAAGAGCTACCTTTAGGACAAAGATCATTCACACCACTCTCAGAAAAAAAAAACAGTCGGTAACTAACACAGGAAATAGCAACAACACTCAACACTGAAAAAATCAAAACTAATCACCAGACAGTCACAGTACATATCTTAACTAGAGACAGATAGGCAAAGTGAAAGCCTAAACTCCCTGTGGGTTACAAAGGTATGTTTACTGGGCCCAGGTGACATGAACACTGACGGCCAGGCTCTGTTAGGTGACATGGTGGGGACAGGAAAAGCCTTGGCGACCACCGCAAATTCGCAGATCAGCTGCCCTGGAAGGCCGACATGCCATCTCTCACACGCACATGTGCTTTAGCGAAATTCCCATGAAAACGAAAATCAGTAGCTCACACGTGTGCCAGACACCATGTGCGAGGGCGAGCTCCGGCCCTAAGGGCACAAAGCTGGAGAGCTGTGACGATGGCCCGCCCGTGTCAGTGGAAGTAAAACTCAAAACATAACAGGTGTTTTAAAAAACAAGTAGTTTGACACCACCTATGGAAATTTTAAAAATAACTACCGTATACTTTCTATGGGGTTATACGTGAGGTGGAAAAACAGTCACAGTGAAGACAAACCGCCACCCCCGAGAGGGAGGGGAGGCGGGGGAGAGAAAGCACGGGGCCTCGGCTTCGTCTGAAACGTTTATTTCTTAAAATCAAACACAAAATAAAACAGACGGTGAGGGGAAGGGAAGGGATCAGACCAGCAGGTGGGAACAACGGAAAGGAGAACGCGGACGGATGAGACCTCGCCATGTATTCAGTTCGGGCAGCAGATTCTTAGGTGTTGTTCTATTATTTTCTGGACTTTTTGGAATGTTTGAAATATTCAAAATGATGGAAAGTCACGTGCAGAAAAAATCTCTCTTTTTTTGGATGAATAAAGGCAGAGAAACAGGAACTTCATTAACATGAGGACCGGGAGTGGAAGCCAGCCCAGGGGCCTGGGGCCATGTCACCACCATATAATTAACAGTCAACCAGATGTGTGAAGTGGGATCCCGGGAGAGGGTGTTGTGCCTAACACCAGGTGTGCAAAGGCACCTGCTAAATGAGGAGAACAGGTTTCGGGGTTTCGTCGGGGACAGTCTAAGACCGAACTCACTCCTCGCTCGCTGAGAACGAGTGAGTCCTCCAGCCACGGCTCGGCTGTAGCGTCTCTACTCAGGGGATGCGAACGCCCCTCAGCCACGTCTTTGGTGAGCCAAGACTAGCACGGTCTACGTTTAGTGCAAACAAGCACATCATCATGGAGCCTGTCACCATCTGGGGACATCTAACCCAAAGGTTGCATGTCTGTAGGTGTTTATGGGAAAGCAATAAATCTACCACTTCAGAGAGCAGATAAAAACACACCCTCAGACTCGCTTTCCCAACAATCAATACACTGGGAGTCTGGGAAGGTTTTCCTCATCCTTTTAAACGCAGGCTCCTTATTACGTCTCCTCTTCCCACTGTCCACGTGGGCCTGGACACCAACCTTTACCCTCTGTGCTTTACAGAACAAAAACAGTAGGTATGTTGAATAGGCTTTTTCCACGGACACGTAGCCCCATGGCCAGCCTGGCTGAGAATCGTTCTGATGCCCACTTAGTACACCCTGCGAAAACGCAGTTTGGGACGCGGGACCACAGCTCTTATTTAAACAAAATGTGTTTGAGTTGATTGTAAATCTTGATAATGCATTCACTGATCAGTATATACTTGTGTGCTGACTACACACAGCATTATGGACTGACCTCAAACCCTAAAGGAAACACAGTATGGAAAAACAGATTTACATATACAGTGCGTGAGATAAAAATACATGTCAGCCCCCAGAAACAAGCATTTTCTCCCGTAAAACTCACCATTTTCTCCCCTCCCGAGGCAGGCGACAGCGCCTCGGCAACGGGCGGCCTGAGTGCTCTGGGGGCAGTCCTCCCGCCCCCTGCCTCGGCTGCAGCCCCTTCCACAGCAGCCTCGCCATCAGACCTATGCCGAGTCTCTGCGAGCTCTTCTCAAAATATGACTATCATTCTAGAAACTTTACCTTTCTGTTTTTTCCGTATTTTCTCGACTAGGGACCGGATCTGCACGTACTCTTCCCACTCTTTGCCCGGGCCCGGTGCAGGACTACTGCATTCTGCAACACAAAGGTCATGGTGCTCAAGCATCTTTCTTTCAAACTCACCTGCTAGTCTTCGGAAGAGAGAGAGGATTTGGGTTCTATTGTTGCTGTTTGCTTCTTTTTGAAGGACGAAGGTACTACAGCCATGATGACAAACACGAGAAGTTGAGTGTACTTTTCAAAGAATGTAAACCCTCTGAAACCATTCAAATGCCACTTATTCAACCGTGACTCCCGTACCCATGTGTGAGCACCTAGCTTACATCTACCTTCCTCTTGCTGATGATCATTCTCCTCAGAATATACTTGTAAACAGGAAAACCTAAAAAGCTATGCTAAAATGCAGAGCATCTCCCTGAGAACTTTTCGAGAAGGCAATACTGACAGTCAACACTGCTTTCTAGTTAAACCCCATTACGGTGGCTCTCCAAGGGAACCACTGAATTGGACATAAGGACAATCAGTCAACAAACATTTCACATTCATGTGTAAGGCACTATATTAAGCACTCTGGGGGAGTCGCAAAAAGAGACAGCGCAGTCATTGCTAAAAAAGAAGCTGAGATGTTACTGTAGGGCCAGAACTGAAGGACCGGCAGCCGAGGCCGGTTCTGGAAGGTGGTGGTGCGCTGGGCGCCCAGCCTCCAGTGGCTCTTGCCTTTTCAAACAACTGTATGGGTTTAAAGAGAGAGCCTTCCTCATGCTCCTGCTAAACCTCTTGGCCCCCTTCACTCTCCAAAAAGCAGCATATGTGGGAAATGACTAAGAACCAGGTATCTGTTCACCCATAACCATCAAGGTTGGCCAGTCCTTACTTCGCTCTTTCTCCAACAAATACTGACCGAGGCCCTAGAAAACAAGAAGGTAGGGCCTGTCCTCACGCTGCGCAGTCCAGTGGGGGAGACAGGTGTTAAGTGGCCAGTACGTCAGTGCTCTGTGGGGGATCTACACTGTCCCTGCAGGAGGAGGACACAGGGCTCATGGGGCCAGGCACTCAGGGAGGGACCGGACCCAGACTTGGCTGATGCCTGCTTCTGTCAGGGACAGAAAGCTACATTTTTATTTCGGGTTTAGCCTGTCACATAATCTGAACGAAAGGGGCAAAGAAAATGAGACAAATGCAGTTAGTGGACAGAGTGACCACAGCTAAATCTGAAACATACATAGCACCAATTAAAACTGACAAGTTAAAAAAAAGTTACCAGTTTATACTAATTTCCTAAAGCAAGATATTTAATTTCCTTGTACCAAGAGCCCTCGCTTCGGCCTGTGAAAACTGGAAAATGAGGACTGAATCGCTGACAGTAAAGGTGAAGCGACAGCGTGAGGGGCAGTTCCAAGGGACCGTTCCGAAGACCCCACCACCACCCCCGCCAGAGGCCTGCCGTGCGCACCGCGGGCTGACAACCCTAACACCCTTCACATGCCACAGCTCCCGGGGCCCTCATTACACTGCCCGACGGCCTTATCCACTGATGTGAACGCTGAGACTCAGCGGGCTTAGTAGCCTGTCCGAGGCCACGCTGGTAACAAGCAGTCGAGACTGTCTCTGCCCACCAGGGCCCACGATCCGGGCGCCTGTGCCACCGAAGCTTTACATTCGGCACGCCCCCCAGGCATCGTGAATAGTTACATGATGCCAAAAGGGAGCAGCAGCTCCACGCCACAGGTGAGGAGGCTGCAGGCTAACGGGGTTCAGGAACTTGCCCAGGTCACACGGCCGACATCACGCTTAGCCCCACCCGCGACCCTCCCACGCAGCACCGAGCCTGCGGGAGAGCGGAACTTACTCTGCAACAGCTCGCTGGTCAGGTTCAAGGTTTCCTTTGGTGACACGCTAGCGGTAGCTCCAGTGCCCGATTTTTGCGTTTTTACTCGACTCTTCTTACCCATTTTCTGACTACAAAGAGAAAAAAAAGACAAAGAGAAAACATTACATTTCCGGAGAACAAAATCAAGTAATAAGATGGGGCACCACAGTGGCTTAGCCTTCAGATGCTAAGATCTTCCTTCCCGTGTGCCACAGCCTGAAGTTTCCACCCAGAAAAAAAAAAAAAATGTGTAGCAAATATCAGTATTTAGAGGCTCTCAAACAAACAAAAATCTGCTTTGTAGTCTTTGGGAAATGTTTGTTCCTTTTCACCTACCAGAACTATAGTAGAAGCAAATTTTCCTCTAGAATTTTTTTTCGAATTACGTAGATTTTATTGTGTATACTAACATGTTTATTCCATGACACTACAGAGATAGAAATTACATATCCATATGTGTATCATAAGCTATGAATCATCTGGGCACAAAAACCAATATACCTGTATTCTCTCCGTGCTTTGCTTTAAAAGAATTCTCTAGACATTTCAGAGTTCATACTTCAGAGAGAGCTAATCTAACGCCTTCATTTTGTTCCATGGAAAATGCGAAGTGCCTTGCCCAGGTGTCACAGAAGCTAATAGCAGACCACAGTCTTGAAAGAGGTCTCCCCGTGCCCCCTATCTAGTACTTCGACTGCCCACAAGTCCCATCTGCTCTAACATATAAGAAATGACCAGAACATTCCGCAAGCAGATGAGATTGTGGGACACAGGATGCACCAATGGCTCTTCTCTGCATCCCAGGCACCCCCCTCCTTATCTACTGAGAGCATCTATGTGGCGGGCCACTGAACTTGACCTGAAAGTAACTAAAACTAGCAGTAAGTCTGGAAAGAAAGGCTTTAATCCCACTTCGAGTGAGCACGGCTTGGCAGGAAGAACTGTAGAAATGCACTCTTGGTGGTGGGCTGGCCTGGCCTCTTCCTTCAGCCCTGGTGGCCAGACTTCCTTTGTGTTAGGTGCTAAATGACTTTGGCGAGGCACTCCAAAACACTTTCTCCCTCTTAGCAGCCCTGTTTTTGGTGTTAGAAAGCAACAAGGCAGTAATAAGTCCATTTCTTGTAGAAAAGAGAGCGCTTGCCAGCCCCAGTGTGGCTTAAAGCTCCGTGGGCACTACGACCAGGGGCCCAAGCATCTGCGTGGGGCTCTGCACTGGTCAGACTGCGGTCCTGCCACCACCTCCCTGCATCCCTGCCACACCTAGAGGCTGGTGGTGACAACAGCTGTGTCAGGGGGCTCAGACTCAGGTACGACTTGGTCAAGAGCCCACAACCAGCAAGTAGCAAACCCACGGCTTCCAACCTAAAATCCTGAGTTCCGTCTGGCACACAGGCAGGCTCTAAACCCAAGGGCACATGCCAAGACAGGCTCTCCCAGTCCATATGCCTGGGACCGGACTGGGACCGGGCTAGCGGCTGCAGGGGACACGCAAAAGGCGACCAAACAGGGGGCGACCAATCTCTCCACCTGACAGATAAAATGGGCTTTAGAAGACAGTAAAATAAATGCATACTCAGTTATTACCTAAAATTGCTAATATGTACATGGAGCTTGTAATCAACAACTTTTGACCAGTCAAGTGAGTCTTTTACATATAATCTCCGTAGTGGAAGAAACAGGTCAGGAGAAATAAGATAAAGTGCATTTAGGGACCTTGGCTGATGGTGGGGGTGGCAGTGAGGGAGGGTGCTGGATGCCCAACTCCATTTTTACAGAGTATAGTTCACACATACTGAACAGACTGAGATGAAATTCAGCTGCGTGGGTTTTGTTGTTTTTTTTGTTTTTTTTTCCAAAAAGTCTAAATGGAAAGGATGTATATTTGTATTTTTCCTCAGTTGCTTTCAACTAAATACAACTAGAATAAACATTTTTGATTACACTTATTTAGCAATTTATCCAGGAAACCTTAGCTCAGACCCAGCATCTGTTTTTCAATGTATCCAACTTTTACAGCTGGATCGACTGAAGGAGAGAATGGCCCAAAGGCTTCCTCCTGCCTCAGGCACCCAGCTGGAAAACGTACTTAAAGGGAGTGGAGAGCCTGCCTAATCTTTGTATAGGAAGAAAAGAATCTCACTAAAATACTTTGCAGGCTATTAGAATCAGATTACTACATTCTGAATTAAAACAAATTATAGGATGATGGCTTAGGAAAATGAAAGTACTCCCAAATTTTAAAGCATTTAACAGTGCAATGTTTTCTCTCCTCCAGGAACTGATAAGGCATATAGTCTTTGCGTTGCATGGTAGCATGTTAACTGAAACTATACAGTGTATCAGAAACATGTCGTCTCTCTGCACAGTAGCAGGGCCTAGTGGTAGGGTCAAGCCATACTAATTTATACCAGTTTAAGCGGCTAACTAGCACCCATGGTTCCAATCTCTATCTCTAAAGAGGTCCTGCTGTGCCACAACTCCAAGTAACGAGTCAAAGCAGCAGGCAGGCAAGAAGGTGGAATTAACTTCAACTCAGGAGCTACTTAAGTATGAGGATGAATGTAGACCTATAAATCTCACGGAAGTAACATTCCAATCTTTATACAGGACAAATTGATCTGTCATATAGACAGATATAGATAAGATATATACATTTACAAACTTGAGATTTTTTTTAAAAAACAAAAGTTTCTTGCTTTCTAAAATATTTTTTGCTATTTTTCCACTAGTATACGCCATCCATGATTTTAGAGATGCTTAACCTATTTCTGATTGACTTTTCAATACATAATAGTTTTCATTTTAAACTGCTATTGAATTAAGTTGCAAGTACACTTAAATTAAAATGAGCCTATTTAAAGGAAGTTGCAAAAAAACCTTTCATAAAGCAAGGAATCATTTAGTATCATGAATAATCATTTCCTATTATATCTTTCTAACAACAAAAAAAAAGAAAAACGTTAAGTGCAAAGGAACAGCTGTAATCTGTCAAGAAATTACCTTGAAACCACCCACATTCCTCTCCTAAGGATTCTAGATTCTAGAATCATGGAATTTCAGGTTTGGAAGAGACCTTTGGGGTTACGTGTGTTGACCTTCAACCCCACACTTTGAGCGTAACGACATCTAATGTCATGCAGCAGTTATGGCTTCCAAAGTGCTTTGCGATCCTCCGTCAAATGCCAGGCTGAAGACCCCGTGAGAGGCAGGCAGGGCGTGTCATCCCTGATGACAACTGCACCACCTGGGGCTCCCTGCTGCTCGGTGGCAGAGGCAGGGACAGACCAACCGTTCTGAGGGTGCTCCTCTGTCCCCGACACACAGCACTCCTGGCCACGGTGGCTGCTCCTTCACTTCCGCCTCGTGAGATCTGTGCTACATTGAGAGCTCACCATCCTCCCTGATGTGACCAGTTCTGCCTTTAAAAGAGAAGCAACCCTTCGAATTCTTGGAGACAGTAGTCTGCGCCCTCCAGAGTCTTCTCTTCTCCAGACCTTTGTCCATTTCTCAAAAGTGGACAAAGCCACTGAGATATATTATACTTCGGGGAACTTTTTTCCTAAGTCAACAAAACCCTTCAGATGTGCTCTGCGAAGGGCACGGTTCAGTGGGACTTCCGCCTTCTGGAGCCCGATTCAAGGAGATCTGACTAATACACCTAAGACTCCCCTAGCTTTTCTACAAGCCAAGTGAGCAAATGAAATCATTCATTAATTCAGTGCAGTTTTTGAGTATCTAATCTTAAGTGCAAAGATGAGTGAGGTGTGATGCCACAGCCTTTAGGATAAGATGGCAGCAACTAAAACCTTCTGCTACATACACTAATCTCCAGCAAGACAGATGAGCCACGTTCAACAACTGAGCTCCTGAACCTAGACAGTTATTCATGCTAACCGTCACGCTATTTCTAGGCTATTGAAACTGTGTCATCCCTGCCACATAGTGTCCTATGGCAGGTCCCCAACATGACTGTCTTCATAACTGCATCATTTGGGCATTTACTATACCAGGAACTGAGGTAAGCATTTCACATAAGAGATGATTATAATAGAGAATATGCCCGCTTCACAGACGAGAAAGCTGAAGTTTAGAGAAGTTAATTTTAAGCAAGATGATAGACTCAAGTCGGTGGCAGAGCGTCACTGGCACACCTGATGGCAAACTTTACTGATAATCGTGTTTCATGGATTCAGCTCAAAACCAACCCACTTACAAAGGCTCTGAAGGGTGACTGTCAACTCTGAAGTTCACAGTAACAGTATTCTCTTGCAGTCATGAAACATACAATCTGAAGGTTATATTTCTTTGGCCTCTAAAAGTATAGAGCCCTTTTGCTGGCCTTGTCCAAAACGCACTGTGGAATGGCCTCAGCTTAAACGTGGGACATGATCAAAACTTCCAAATGAGCTGCCGCCCAATCCCGCATAGTCCACATTCACCTTTGCAATGTGGCCACACTCCTGTCATGGATAGAAAAACTGCAGAAACCACTTATGTGACCATGATCTGTAGCAATACTAAAACATTATAATCAACAAGTGAAAAACTTCATTAGTCATAAATAAATGTTATGGTAAAAGCAACCCGAATGAGTATTTTTCAACACCTATCCTTACTTTTTCTTAACTGTGCTTAATAGAAAACTACTGGTATCGAAGTCGCACCTATTTACTGATTGAAACCTTAAAACCACGCCGTCACAGAATTTTTGTTTTGTTCTAATGAATCATATCCTAAAAAAAGTGAACAGTGAAACACAGGACTATAAGTAGGTAATAAACCTAAAATATTGCATATTTATTAAGCGTTCTATGTAGACACCCGATTATCTACATACTCTAGACAATTATTTAGACCTTCTAAAAAAACAATGAAAGCATTTCTTCCTGCTTTGGCCCTCGACCCTCTCCTGCCCTCCCTCTGTATTCCCATGACTGAGCCTGGGCATGTGAAAGATTAAAATTTTACTTTGGCTTGGTAAACAGTATCAGTCAGATCCCTCTCAAATCTAAACTTCAGAGTTGGACTAGTCTTTCACTGTCAGCCAAGAGTGTTTGGACTTATCTCGATTATTATTAACTTCTACTTGGAAAAGACTTGAGTAAGAGAATTTCAAAGTCTTAACTTTGGTGTTTAAGTTTTATAATCGTTTGGAATCATTCTTCCATTCGAACTTATTTCAGTTGAAAATTTGTCACTACCTGTGTTTGTATCTCTTGTTTTATAATCTGTTTAGTTCCAAAATGTGGAGGAAACGCCCCACCTGGAAATGGAGTCTGCACAGCTAATCTCCGGCTTGAGTTACTGGGTGAATTAAACAAGAAAAAGCAGAACTCCTAACTTGCCAACTGTGCTAATTAAGCTTTTTTTCCTTCAGAGTACTAAGTTAAATATAAGTCTTGACTACTTTGTAATAGAAAATATATTTTGTGTATTAATATTGTTATAGTTATTTTTACTTTGAGAATAAACATGTAAATTAATTATATTTGCAGATGAAAATATTTAACATCTCCAATTTTACAAATAGGAAAATGAGACGATAAAAGGAAATCCATGTACAGAAGTCCATTTTGCCAAGCACAATACACCTGTAAATGCAACAAAAGTGAAAACTAGAAAATTTTTAAAGCAAGGAATCCTTAGTCTAATACTTGTAACTGGCTCAATGTGATGTAGAACAAACGGATATCCAAGATATACAGTTCTATGACTACAGCAAGAGAAAAAGGATGCACAGCAAATCAAAATATTGGCCCAAACAGAATGCTAGCTAACTGAGAAAACAAATAACTGGTCACAAGCAACTTCTAAAATAACACAAGATATACTCTCTTCCGGTAAAAATGTTTAATGCCATAGTAATAAATGACTGCTATTCCTCTGCGGGGGAGGGGGGTCGGGGATCGACAAAATCTAGGCTCCACTCCCAGGATTTAGGTACAAGGAGAGGAAACACTTGAAACTATTCCTACCCACCCCCAACAGAAGCATGGTGCACAGCAGCCAGGGACAGACAAACCAGTTTCTAAAGATAAAAACCCTCCCAGTGAAAGATTATCATCAAACTACACAAAAAAAGACACACTATTATTAGTTACATTTCTAAAAGCTACTTCAGATTAGTGATAACAAAAAAGGAGAGTATGTAATTCAAACATGTTAAGAGACGTGGAAAGCCTCAAACTAAACTGGCATCTAGTAAAAAAAAAAAAATAGAGTAACCCTGAGCTGGGAGATAAGATTTTCACCCATATTTTCATTAAAATTCCACACAGCACAAACTATCTACCTGGTTTTCATTTAACTCAATAATTATCTACTAAATATTTACTGTAAGCAAGACTCTGTCACGCCAATACTGATACTTTCCTCTAGCTGTCATCTTCTCTTCTAGATGTGAGAGCATCAAGCTTTAAGGAGGCTGTTGTGACCGGTTATCAGAGCTTTCAAAACAAAAACAGCTTAACTTTAGAATGGAAAAAACTTGCCAATGACCTTCACAGTCTTCTCATTTTCCAGCAGGCTCTAAAGCAAAGGTTTAATTATCATTTAAAAAGCGATCTAAATATTTACAAGGAAGAGAAGCTCAATAAGTGTTCCTTCCTTATTGACAATCTTAATGCACTTCTACTGACAGAATTAAACAAAACTTTCATTTCTACATCACACGGAGGCATAAATGTTTCAATCCTCAAGTCCAACATCATTCCTATTCCAGGAAAAAAAGCACTGAAAGATGTTAGTTAGCATGCTGGAGAAGAGATGAGAAGCAGCAACCATTTTACTTGTTCAGACTGGAGTTTCAGTTCAGATGTTAACTTACAATTTTGAATACCAGAGAGAAAGGAGAGTGGAAAGGAAGGGGTAGCAGAGGGCTAAAAACCAAGCTTGTCTGGAGTCCCAATAAAGAGGTCGCTCTGTAGCCGTTTGAGAACTCAGCTTTGCAAACTACTTTCTTGGGCCAGAGAAAAACTCCTTAAACTGCTGGAACTTTACCAAAATATCAATCACAGCAGCCCCCGGGACTAATTTGGTAAGGCAGGACTGCATGCATGTAGCCTGTACAGACACAATACATTATGGCTCAAGCAAGCCTTGCCAAGTATTAACCGTGGAGAGGAAAGCTGCTTTTATTTTGCTATATTCTTGAGTTAAATGCATTCACTTAAAATAGTAAGTAAAACCTCTACAAGATTATTACTGATTAGTACAGTTCTGAAATACCAGTGGGGTCACTTTTGAGAAGAAAAATGGGGGAGGGAGAGGTATCATTTACATTCGATAAAATTCACACTTTCAGTGTCCAGTTCCGAGTTTGACAAAGGTATATATAGATATAGCTGTATAAGCACCACTACAACCAAGCTACAGTCAAGTCCATTGCTAAAAGGTTAACTCTTTAGAGGTTCTTAAAAAATTAACCTGTAAACATACTTTAAAAGTATTTTTGCTTTTGAAACTTCCATCTTCATTTGGAAAAGCAAAATAATACCCTTCAAGAGATCCTAAATGTGTCAAAACACGGCAGGGGTGAGGCCCCCCGCGGCAAGTGGCACCCGACACTAATCGCCTCCTTTTCCCGAGAGTGGCAACCGGAGAGGCAGAGCTGCATCGCCAGGCTGGAGCCACGAGGAGGAAGAGTTTAATGTCGGAATGACAAACTCCAAAGCACTGAATTCTTCTCCCTAGTAGGGCACAGAGCGTGTGGAAGGTGGCCAGGGCGCGCGGGAAGAAAAATGACCTATTTTCAACGACTGTTTTTATAACTGGAAAGTAAGAAAAGCAGAGGCTAGACACCGGGCACCCCGGCGGGCACATGAGATTTGGAGGAGTAAAATAAAAGCCACACAGCCTTCACCCAAGCAGCGGGGTGACGATGGGAAGAAGGAAGGAAGCGAGAGCGCGAGCTGGCCGCATGCAGAGCCGAGCCGACGAGCGCCAGGGAAAGGGGACCGGGCCCCACCCGGCGGACGACGAGGGACCAGGCGCTCCCTGCACCTGCTGCCACCTCAGGAGCGGGGACCCGAGCGCTGGGCGCCAGGAGGGGACGCGGGGCAGCGACGAGCGCGCCCCCGCCCCGGCAGGGCCGGAGGTCAAAGGCCAAGCGGTGCTCCCCGATCTCCCCGGGCCCCCAGCACCCAGACCTCTTCTCCGGGCCCCAGGGCGCACACCGCCCCTCACACCCCTGGCCCGCAGCGGCCGGGGTGGCGCGTGCCAGACCTCGGCCGAGGGACGCCGGCCAGGGCGGGGGGCGACGTCGCAGCGTTCGGGAACAACGGCGCGAGTCTGCCCCGCGGGCCGGGCGC
>NW_006494609.1:20909795-20915665 GCF_000325575.1 Pteropus alecto
GCATGGCGCAGCCCCGCCCTGCGACCCCCCTACCGTTCTCCTTCAGCTCCTCCCCAGCCATTGGGCCTGCCGGCTCTCCGGGCCAGAGCTGCCGGCTCGGCCCCCTGCAGCTCCAAGGCCACAATTGGCGGGACTGCGCCACACCCGGGCACTGATTGGAGGACGGGCGCCCCGGGCCCCGCCTCTCGAGTCCAAGTTCCGTTAGCAGGTTCGGTTGCTCCCGAATTTCCTTCGCTCCGGGGGCGGGACCGATGGGAGGGACCCCCTGGCCGGCTCCTCCTCTTGCGGGAGAGGCCGGAAGGAGACTGGCTGCTCTTTCCTCCTTTAGGAGCTCTACTTTCTTCTGATTGGTTGGCAGGTGCCGTCGCGTGTTTTCTGACGCCGACGCAGCGTGATGACGTATGCCCCGACATCCAACGTCCAAGATGGCTGCAGTCGGCAAGGAGAGACGTCGCTAAGGGGCTTGCCTGAGGCGAGGGGTGAGTGACCCACAGAGCGCGGGCAGCGCCGCCCACCTCCCGCGTACCTGGAGGTCGGAGTAGGATATAGCCAACCACCTCCATCCGCTGGCGGAGTCTCTCTTCCCGGAGTCCACCTTCCTCCGCTACCCCCAGTGCTTATCGAAGTTAGCGGGCGATGGCGGGGCTGCGGGACGGGCTTCAGGAGGATTTGAGGCGCAGGAGCGGTGCAGGGAGGCCAGCGTGGACCCTAGAATTGGTAGCGGCCCTTGCAGAGAGGGGCGGCCCTTGCAGAGAGGGGAACTTTCTAGCAGGGGAGAAGGAGCAGGGGTCTTAACACGCGCATGCACATTCTTAACCGCACGACCGCTGACTACACATCTTCCAGTTACTTTACATCATCCCGGTCCCAGCCTTGGTTAGGTCTGGGACTTTGGGTATTGTACCATGTTTGGGGTACTGCGACTTTGGAGCCTCAAGAGCCATGTAACAAGGGTGGGACTAGGGTTGAGGAAAAGGCATGAGGAATAAGGAAGTAGGCATAATAAGGTAGGCATAATAAGGAAAAGGTACTTCCGCGATTAGATTCGTTCTTGCCCGAGACTTCGTTCTTACTGACTCTCTCCCCGATTGGTTTAGTGTTTTGCTAAAGGAATCGCTCTTTCAAAAGTCGGGGCGTTAGTCTAGAGGTTCTTAAAAGCTCTTAACACTATTACCGGCACAAAGCATGGTCGGTAACGCTTCCTGAATTTGGATTGCCAGTTAAATGGAGCTTTCGCTAAATCTTCTGACGTTAGGAACGACTTCTGAGAGCAGTTAGTTGAGCGTGGCTTTTTATGTGTTTAAGGTAACTTTGGTAATGTTCGTGTACCTCGCTCTAAATCGCTCTTGCAGTTGTAGGCATTCATTAAGAGTTCGTACGAATGTTGTTGCTAGAATGAATGCTCTACTAGGAACTGTTTGTATCCCCAGCACCTAGAATACTGCGTGTCTTATGGTCAGTTTTGTGTATTGCTGAATGAAGAATGGATGGACGACTAGTAGTAGTATTCGTAGACATTTTGGTTAAAATTGAGTACCTAGGATGCTTGTTTGTTAAATAATCTTGACTATAAATGTAATAATTATCCAGGCTTGTGGGAGTTTTGTTCAGTGCGACTACCATAGGTGTCTAATTTTAGAGTTTTATTTTCTTTTGTATTGTTTTTATTATATGCATTTTTCAAACACATTAGTTGATGCCTAAAACATTTTTTAGCATTTGTTTCATTCGAAAACATAATTTGCACTTAACAAGGAATAAAGAAACCGTCTAATTGCTAAGGAGATCCTTAAATTTTAAATACCATTTCTAAAAATTGAAGGTCAAAACAATTGGTAGTTTTGGCCTACAAAATGAGCTACAGTCATGCACTGCATGACCACGTTTCAGTCAAGGATGGACCGCATATACGTAGGTGGTCCCGTAAGATGATAGTGGAGCTGAAAAATTCCCATTGCGAGTGGTGTGGTAGCTGTCCTAATGTTGTACGTAGCACAAGGCATTACTCACGGGTTTGTGTGGATGCTGGTGGAAACAAACCTGTGCTGCCAGTCCTATAAGAGTATAGCAAATGTAATTATGTGTAGTACATAATACTTGGTAATGGTAAATGTCTATTACTGGTTTACACATTTACTATACTTTTTGTTATTTTATTTTAGAGTGTAGCCTTTATACTAAAGACAAAACTTGCTGTAAAACAGTAAGCCTGTTATGCCGGCAGCAGCCTCATGCATTTCGTGTTTACTGTGTCTCCTGTTTGCATTATTGTCTCCATTTCACCCCACTTCTTGATTACATCTGTTCCCTTGTGCTTGATTTACTATTGCTGTGATTTAATGCTACTGTGTTTTGTCCAACTGCATGCTGAACAGGCTTGTAGCCTAGGTAAAGTAGGCTATACCACCTAGGTTCGTGTAAGCACACTCTGTGATGTTCACAAGAACGGAATCATCTAAGGATGCATTTCTCTAAACATATTCCCCATCCTTAAGTAGCACATGACCATAGTTCATTTCAGGAGGTTATGTCTGAAAGCAGTGAGTTCACTGAGTGTCTAGAAGGAAGAAAAAAACGTTTCCTGTTTGTTTTCTCCAAAACTGGGTAAGGACAAACAAATCAAGAAGAATTACATTCAGGGTAATTAGGGAGATTGTAAAGAATATCTAATTGGATTAAATCTCACTTGTATATTTAGGCTCAGATAAATTATATGCTAGAGAATTTGCAGATAAGATTGTAAAATCATTGTTCAGAGCTTTTGAGGAATCCTAA
The DNA here is from genome assembly GCF_000325575.1 of Pteropus alecto. NCBI lineage: Eukaryota > Metazoa > Chordata > Mammalia > Chiroptera > Pteropodidae > Pteropus > Pteropus alecto. Next base: position 20,912,571 of record NW_006494609.1, read on the forward strand.
AAGCACAGTTAATGATAGAACACTGGAGTCTGATCAATGTCTCAGTTTTTGCAGAGCAAATAGGTGGCCCTTGGGTGCTAGAACTTGTTAATAATCTAGTTTAGAATCTTGTTGGGAAAACAAAAAAAGAGTTTGTGAATGTTTGGGAAAGGAGAGCTGATCCCCTCAAACCAGCAGAGCTTCGGTTTAAAACCGTGCTTCCTTTTGTTGTAAATGTACTGGATTGATGATGGATGGAGGATAAGTTCATTCAGGTTTCCTTAGGGTACTGAACATAATCTTTCTTCCTATCCTAGTAGATACAGATAGATAGATGTACACTGGATAAAGTCTAATTAGATGGATTCGTATCCACTTAAATAACCAAAACCGAAATTTTGATTAATGAATGATGACAGCCTAAATGAGGAGAAATATGTAGAGATAGGCTACAGGGCTCTTACTCTGATTAGCACTTTTTTATTACCAACTTTAAAATAAGAGGCATGCTTTTTAAATTAACATATGCGTACAAAACCTGTAGTGATAGCTAGCATGTTAGATGACACTCAGGATTCAAGGAGTTCTTAAAGGCTGAAATAATAGGCCCAAACTAACAAGATATAAATTTACCAGGAATGGTTGAGTTTACAAAAACCCAGTTGCCCATGTTTGAGATGAGAAAGACCTAACTTGACAAAAATGGTTCCAAGATGTAATGTTCCCTAGAAGCAAAGTAGTGTCCAGATTGAGAGAAGGCAGTAAAGTACTACTTTAGTCTAGTGGCAGATCGTGGCTCTGCCATTTACCAGCTGTGTGAATTAGCCAAGTTGCTTCTCATCTCTTTAGCTCCATTTTCTCAATGATAAATTGTGAGGATAAGAAAACATAGCTTGCAGGCCTGCTGCAACTCAGTGGGCACTCAATGGACATGTTGCTGAATATCAGCAGTCTCCCTTCCCTGATGTACTGTCCAGATCATATAAAGACTATTGTTTTCCATTTTGATTGCTAATATTTAGGAAGGATCTTGAAACACGAAAAACCATGTTATGGAAATGGGATGTTTGTTTACAGCCTTGGAGAATAGAAGGGAATGTAAAAATTGTCTTCACATATTTGAAAGGCGATCAGTAGACAAGGGAGAGGTATTTTCAAGGAGCTAAGTGAGAGCTAGAGTTGTTGAAAGGTAGAGTTCATTCATTCATTATTCTGTGGATGAACAGAACAGATAATAGATGAATAGAACAGAAGGAAATCAATATAAAATTAATAGAAGAATTAATGAGAACAACAGTTATTGATACTCAGCAATGCTGTAGGCTACTTCATTCACTAGTAAGGTCATCTTAATGAAGGTTAGTGAGTGACCCAATATTATTGTTTAGAGGGAATTTCTGTACGGTGTGAAAAAAAAGTTGAGTAGTGACCTTTACTGTTGTTTCCAACTTGTAAGTATCCATAGTTATAAATGTTGAAAAATGCATTTAATCTTTCATCATGTAAAATGGTATATCTAAAGCACATTCCTGAAAGACGTTGCTAAAATGCCTTGATACACTCTTTGTTTATGGAGAGATTTTTACTTTGTGGAGCTCATAAATCTTTCAGTCATTTTCATAACAATCAAACTGCTAATGAGAAAATTTATGCCTTTTTAGAGTCTGTGAAAAAATAACTAAAGAGTAATAGGGAACCAGATTATAGAACTCAGGGGAGGACTTTTTCAGGGTGAGGAATGATTTAGAGGACTGTTTCTGTTCTATTCATGCACGTTTATTTTCACTGCATTCCACGTATTGTTTATTTTGCCCCGTACTCTGAAGGCATCCACACTAGATTATTAGTTGGGGTTTGGTCAGTGACAGCAAGGTAAAACAGGCTTGAATATATTTGTCCACTTGTGGACCGAGATTCTTTCCCATCCCGTTTCATCCCTGCTGGGTTATTCCTAACCCTTTTCTCCGCTCTGCCCCTTTCCTCTCAGCAGATGTCTTGGCATTCTGTTTCCCAGAGAAAATGGAGATACTGTTTTGTAATTGACTTCTTCCCCCTTAAATGATTTTTCAAATAGCTTCCCCAACTTTTCCTTCCCTTCTGTCATAGAGAAAGAGCTTCCTTTCTACAGTTAAGTTTTATACTGTGCTTTTTATTATTCCTTGACCAGTTCACCCCTCAATGGCTTGTTCAGCCTCTTCTAGTGGCTCGTTCCTTTCTGCAACACACATCCTTCATTCTCCTTTATGCTGAAAAAAACAAGAACCTATTCATAGCCTATTAATACCGCTCGCAGCCTTCCCTCTGCATGTCTAAAAGGTGTTCTGCTTACGTAGGTGTACATGTCTGCTTTATTGAGCTGTAATTCACATACCGTATAAATCACCTATTTAAAGTGTGCAAGTCAGTGGTTTTTAGTGTATTCAGAGTTGTGCAAACATCACTACAACCAATTTTCAGTCTCTAATAACTCATTATCAATTCTGGTAATCTTAATTCCTTGTCCTTTAATTAATTATTTATTTATTTTAGGATTTGTCACTCTTGACGACGACATGACCTCTGTCTTTAAGTTGATATCCCTTGGTTTCTTGTGCAGTTAAGGATGCAAATTTCCGTGCCTCTGGCCCTGCCTTTCCTTTCTCTCCTTTGGTGATTCTTCCTGCTTCCTCAGTCCTTTAGAGTTCTGTCCTCAGATCCCTTCTTGTTTTACTCCCCATCTCTCCATCTGTCACCATGACTTTAGTTGTCAAGTCCACATAGGTGAATCTCAAGTAGATATGTTCTTTCCAGATTTCAACAGAGCTAGTTATCTGTCTGATGGATGTTTCCACACTCAGTTCTTAAAACCTGATGTTTATAGAGCCAAATTCTCCTTTTCCTCCCCCCATTAAAACCAGCTCTTTTTCTTCTACATTTTTCTTTTTGGTATCACCCCTCCCTGTCAGTCAAGCAAACTTGAATTTATTTCTTGCCATTCTTTGCCTCAAAGTCAGTTAATGATGTCCGCTTTTTCCCACATTATTGGTGTGTGGGACAGGCCTTCATTAGGCATTACTCGAATAGTTACAACAATCTCCTAACTGGTCTGCTTTCTGCAGACCTCTAAGCAGCCCTTC